>NW_026294765.1:1054349-1612274 GCF_026119805.1 Tympanuchus pallidicinctus
GGAAGGGAAGGGAAGGGAAGGGAAGGGAAGGGAAGGGAAGGGAAGGGAAGGGAAGGGAAGGGAAGGGAAGGGAAGGGAAGGGAAGGGAAGGGAAGGGAAGGGAAGGGAAGGGAAGGGAAGGGAAGGGAAGGGAAGGGAAGGGAAGGGAAGGGAAGGGAAGGGAAGGGAAGGGAAGGGAAGGGAAGGGAAGGGAAGGGAAGGGGGGCCCAGAACCAGGCAGGGCTAGAGGATATAAGGGATATGGAGAAAATAAAAGGTGCACGGCGAGGAGGAGGAGGAGGAAACAAACAAGGGATGAAGCAGCCGCTTCTGAAATGGTTTCATTGAGTGTAATAATGGCGATAGAGCATCGACCACCCCATCGAGCGCCCATCGATGGATCCAATCCTGCAGCTGCAGCTGCCCAACGTCCCGCACAGACCCCGCACCGCCCACCGATCCAACCCCCCCCCCCCCACCCCAACCTCCCCCCTCCCGCAGCACCGGAGGCCCCGTGGCAGGAGCTGGACTCTGCCCTGCGCCGAGCTTTGCACCCAGCAAACAACAACAGGAAGGAAAAAAAAAAAGGGAAGAGAGAGAGAGAGAAAGAGAGAGAGAGACTTTTTAGTAATTAGTGCGACATAATTGAGTAATGCGGTAGCTCCTTTCCCCCCCCCCCCCCTCCCCTCCACACACCCTTTCTTTCCCACCTCCCCCCTGCTCTTCTTCTTCCCCGATCGATGCAATATCATTAGGGTGAGAGGCATTGGGGCAGCGCTCGAGGGGACCGAACCTCTCCCGGTACCGGGGGGTCCCGTCGGTCGTCTCTCCGTCCCCACCGGCCCGACCCGGCAGCGCCCCGAAGCCGCGGGGATGGGCGCGAGGTTCGGTGCCCCGTCTCGAAGCCGGTTCCTCTCCCCATCTTCCCATCCATTCGACAGCTGGATGCTATTGATCCCTTCCCTCTCCTCCTTTTTTTTCCTTTTTTTTTTTTCCCTTTCCCGAGCTCCCTCTCCTCTCTAATTCCCTCCGTTCCTCCGGAGGAGCCGCCCGGTGCCGGGGGTAAGTGCGCAAATGGGATCGCGGCCGCCCTGCGCCCTCCCTGCGCTGCTCCAAGCCTCGGATTGGGGTCCCCCACATCCCCTCCCCCTTCCCCCCCCCCTTCCCCCCCCCCAACGGATCCCTTCATCGAAGCCCTTCGCTTGCCGTACCAGCGCTGTTCCCGGAGCTGCTGCGCTTCGGCGATTTTTGTTCTGCGCTCAATTTTCATCCTTCTTCCCCCCCCCCTCCCCCCTCACCCCCCTCCCCTCCCCCCTCCAATCTTTCCCCTTTAGGAAGAGCCCGAAAGGCAAAACGACGCTGCCCCAAATAAGAGGCGGAGGAGAACCTACGGGTGAGATTTATGGCATCCGACGAACCAGGTACAGCAGCAGGGGATTTTTGTGCCACGGGTTTTGTTTGTGCCACGCACGGGCGGGAGCCGCGCAGCCCCCGCACCGCCCCGCACGCACTTCCCCTATAGGCGACCAACTTCCTTAAAGTTCTTTAAGGCTTCCAACCAAGAGCCCCATCGCCTGGCAGGTGAATTATTCAGTGCCTATGGATTCCTCGCGAGCCCTTTCATTCCGGTCCCAAATCTTTCCCAGCCCACCCTTTGCCTATGGATGTCTCGATTTTACAACAATCAAGCGGGAGGCGAAGAGCGTGGCAATTTCTGCTAATCGATTTTCCATACAATGGGCCCCAGATGATGTTTTAAAATGTGAGAAACTCAAATGTGTTGGTTTAAATAAGACTTTTGCAATCGATAGCTTTTAAAAGAAGAGACTTTGATACCTCTTCTGGAAGGGGATTTCGAACGCTTTCGCTTCCCGAACAAAACAAGGCAGGAAAATCCTAAATAATAATAATAATAGGAAGAAATAAATCCGAAGTTTCTCCTGGCTTTGGAGTTCTTAAAGGGAAATATGGGGATGAAACGTGACGGGGCGCTCAGCTCTGTCCCGCCCCGACGCTTCGCAGCCCCGGCAGAGCAGCGCAAAAGCAGCGCAAAAGCAGCGCAGCTCCGCCCGGGGCCGCGCAGTTCCTCCTGTTCTCTTTCCCAAATCTTTTCCCTCTGTTTTGTTGTTTTTGTTTTTGTTTTCGGGACGGTTTTCCTTCCCTCGATGTCACCGCGCTGCGTTCGGCTTTCGGGCGTTGCGAGTAGGAGCGGGGCGCTGGGAGCGGGGGGCTTTCAGCCCTTTTCCCCCCGATTATTTCCTCCTTCCCAAATCTCCGCAGCCCCGGGCCGCCCCCCATCCCCTCTTCTTTTCTCCCCCCTTTTGCGCCCTCGGGGTCGGCATTTATTATTTTTTTTTTTTCCTATTTATTTCTCTATTTATCACTTCTAGACTTTTTTTTTAACCGCAAGTTCAGGCCCTTTCCTCGCCGCTCCCGGTTCCTTTCCCTTTCCCTTTTCGCAGGAAATCGTCGTTATTTGAGTTCCTTCTCTCGGTGAATAATTCCCTTTCTCCTCGCAAAAGCGTCCAGAGAAGAGGTGCAGCCCGGGGGTCGTGTTCCCCCCCCCCCCCCCCCCAACAACCCCCCACCTGCTTTTTCTCAATGGGGCCACTTTGGCAGCAGGGAAAAAACCCTTCAAGGAGGGGGAGGAAAGAAACACCGGGAGATGCGAGCAGAGCCGCCCCCCCTCGACCCCTCTCCCCCCATCCCCGCGGCTCTCTGCTCACTTTTCTCCTTCGCCACAAAACTTTGGAGCCGCCCTCAAACCGCATTGCTGTTCTATGGGGGGGGCGGGGGTCGGACCCGCAGCCGATGTCCCACAGAGGGGGGGGGGGGGGGGGCGATTTGGGACCCCCGTGCTTTCTTTTCGATGTCAACACGCCGAGGTTTCTAACGCAGAGCTCCGGGACGCGGCCGGGCTCGGGGACCCCCCCAGTTTTGTGCTTCCCCCCCCCCCCACCGGCAGGAGGGCTGAAAACCAGCGGGGACCTCCGGGCGTTTCTTCAATCCGCGATTTGTTTTCAGGAGTTCACGGCGGAGCAGCGCTGAACTTTAAACCCTGAGAGCGGCGCGGCCCCGTCGGGGCTTTTGGGGGAAAAGCGGAGCAAAGCGCTCGGATTTCGCCGTGCTCCCAGCTGCCATTTTTTTCCCCTTCATTCCTCACCCCCCCTTTTTTCCCCACCTTTTCCCCCCCTCCTGTCTCCTTTTCCCCTTCTCCCCTCTCCTTCCCCCCCCCCTTCCCCCATTTCTCCTTTCCCACTCTCGGCCCGTCCCAAATCCCGACGCGGATTTCGGAGCTTCCGAATGAGAAACGCAGCGATTCCGGGCGCTCAGCGTGGTGCTCAGTCCTCCAAAATCCCCCCCCCCACCCCCTCTTTCCCTCCTCCAATCCTCCGGTGCAGCTCCAAATTCTGCTTTCTTTCGAGGCTCGGAAATCCTATTTCTACCTCCGCGCTTTTTGGAACCCCCAAAACTCAGAGGAAAGAAAAAAAAAAAATAATAATAATAAAAGAAGTTAAAATATCCCCCCCCCCCCTCAAAAAAAAAACAAACCCAAAAGGGCGACGTGCAGAGGAGGAGGGCCGACCACTCACAGCGACGTCCGGGAAAATCGGGGTTTGCTCAACACTCGTTAATCGCCCGTTGTCACCCGCAGCCCTCGGAGCGCCCCCAAAAGCTGCGGGTTTCCCCCCCCCTCCGGGTTCCTTCCCTCCCTCCCCCCCCCCCGGCTATGAGCGCACACACACACAAAGCTGGGGAAGATCTTCGTGTGTTGGTGCGGTGGAAAATAACCCGATGTGAAGCCTTTTCCTCCGGGCTGCAAAGTGCTCTGCGTCGAAATCGCGGCCGTTCAGTATCCTCCTTTCATCCGAAACACGTAAACACGTGTGTATTTGTGAAGTTTTATACACGCACCCACCAAAAATGGCATTTTATTTCATATATACCCGGGTGTTTGCACGCAGATGTCTCCGGGCTGTGAATATTTACGGCAATGTTTTCCTCTTGCAGCAGTTCGGGAAGAAGCTCTGCTTTTCCAAACCCCGATTTTCATCCCAAATGTCACAGTATTGGGGTACGGCCGCCCACCCCCCTCTCCCCCCCTGGCACAGAAGGGAAGCGAGGTGAGGGAAAGGGGTTGGGGGGGTATGGGGGGGTTACTGCCCTCAATGCCTGCGGCTCAGCCCCTGCAACAGGTGGCTCCGGTCCCCGGGGATGCGGCAGCGATGGGGACAGGAGGGAGGGGGGGATGAGCAGGGATGGGGTGAGGAAGGACGGGATATGGAAGGACGAGGACGGGGCACAGATGGGGACAAGGCTGGGATGGGTGTGAGTCGATGAGGATAAGGGATGGGGATCTGAGGAAGGGATGAGGACGAGGCGTGGGTGAATGAGATGCAGAGGTGGGGAAAGACAGGGAGCAGGGCAAGGTAGGGATGGGGAGGAGGAAAAATGGGAGATAATGCAGATCCAGATGGGGGTGTGTACAAGATGGGGATGGGGAAGAGGCTGGGACAGAAATGAGGGTGAGGCAGGGATGGGGACAAGGGAAAAAGGGGAAATGAGGCAGAGACGGAGAGAGGCAGGGTTGGGGATGGGGGAAAGCAGAAAGCAAGGCAGGAACAGCGGACAAAGCAAGGACAAGGACAGGCAGGGAGCCACTGCCCCCAGGGCTGCCCGACACCAGGTCCCATGGCGCGGGGCCTCGGGTCCCTGCAGGGTGGGTTTCCCCAAAACAGTCCCAAGACGGTGGTGCAAATTTCACCCCAAATAACCCAAAGCAGCTCCTAGCCCCCAGCTATTGCACGTGTGCATGCACACACACACACACACACACACACACACACACACAGAGCTGGCCGTGATCGATACCCATCTCACAGAGCTGTATGGGAAACGTGCACCCCAAAGTCCCCTGCTGCCCCCAGCACAAAGCAACCCCACCGCAGTGGCACCCCAAGAATCAGCCCGGATGGGGCACAGGGCATCGGCCCCTCTCTGTGTGCCCTCCTTTCTCCCACAGCTGTAATTGCAGCTGTATTTATCCAAAAGAGGAGGGGGGGTGGCAGAGAAAGACTTCTAAGAGTAATTTTCCGGGAATTCTCCTCGGTGTAATTGTCTTGATAATAAATCCAGACGCTTAGCCTGTGTATGAATTGCTTTTTACCATTTTCATTTATTATTGAACACAGTGGGGAGAAGGGGAAACGCAACAGGGCTCATTCTTGTGAGAGAGAAGGGGTGAAGGGGCCGAGGAGATGATTTCTGTGCAGATCCGGGAAACCTGGACTTGTTCATCATCTTGCTCTTTCTTCTCCCCCCCAACCCCTCCTTCATACATTGCCCATTTCCCCATCCCCCTCTTTTTTATTTTATTTAAAGGGGGGGGGGAGGGGGGGGGTATTGAAAACTAATTAAATAACCCGTTAGCTAACACGTTAAATTAAGATCCACTCTTGGATTTAATGATGTCTACGGAAGAATTGACAGAAATGTGAAGACAGTCTGTCGATAGATTCCTTCCCCTGGTTACGCCGTATAAATGTGATTAAAACACATCTCCAAGAAGGGCATCCCAACACAGAGCCCATGTGGGGATGGAGCCACCGGGGCACCCGTTGGTCTCGGGGGACAAACATCTCTCAGAGCTGCTGTTGGGTGGCACAGTGAAGGGCGACGGCGCCCTTCTTCGAGTAGTGGGGATGAGAATCCACCTCCAGATGTGAGGTTGGAGCAAACCCCTGGGCAGGGCTTGCGTGGCTGAGGATGGGGCCAATGCCCTCTGCCACCCCCTGTGTCCCCACGCAGCGATGTCACTGCTGGGTGATCTTCCCCTTCCCCCTGTTTGAGGTGAGGAGGTGCTGTGTGGACGGATGCAAGGATGAGCCCTCGCTCTGTCCTCGCTCCAGCAATGCAAACACGGTGAGCATACACCCATTGCTTTCTGCTTAAGCTCTCAGGTAAAGGTTACCTTAGCATCCAGGCTGAAAAAATCAATGGCTGATACAGCATGAGACTCAGAAAGACAACATACATCTATCACTTAGGGATTCGATGGGCTTAGAATAGTCTTGTCAACAAATGATTGTTTAAACAGAATATCTCAACTGTTTATGGCACCCTTAATCCATACATCTGACTGCCCCCGTAATGTGTCGTGAGCATGGATTGCTCTGTAGAAACCTCTGTTGTTAAGTCCAGGGCTGCAGAACGCTTAAGCACGTGCTTAAGTCTCTTAGACTTCAAATTAATCATGTGCTTAAGTGCTTTGCTCGCCTAGGCCCAGCCTAAGAACAGGGAAATACCTGTCATGGTGTTAATGGATGAAGTTTTTGTTCCCTGCCCTCATTTATGTGGTGTGCAAAGGGCTGAATGCACATGCTTGCTCTGGACATGGCTTCTGAGTGGTTTTTTTGGGTGGTGTTCAAACAGAGCGGTGTCACCTGGATGTGGATGGGCTCCATGTGCTTCATAAAGCCATGAAATGCACTGTGGTCTTGCTGGCATCGCAGGGAGGCTTTGGGGCAGTAGCTGTGAGTTAAATAATGCTGGGGAACGGATGGAAAAGGCTGGAAAATGTACAGAAGAAACCAAAGAGCAAAACGAGGATGGAAAAGCAGCTCTAACCCAGAGCAACAGCCATGAGATCCTTGGGACCTTGGCAGGGAAAGGGGGGGAATGGGGCTGGAGACCCAGCACAGCAATGCAGTCCCTCTCCTAGCATGGCAGGCTCATCCAGCACCCATCAATTTCCTATTTCTCCCCCAAATAACCACAGCTTTTCAATTGGCGTTCAGGCGTTTGGGGTCTTGCAAGAAATCCCAACTCAACCCACAGCTCAGCCAGGAGGATGTCAAACCCAAAGGGAAAGTGAGCGCAGTGTTGCCCCCCGTGGTCCTCCCACGGCACCCTCCACCTGCAGAGATGGGGCTCACGTACAAGAAATGAGTGCCAAAAACAGGGGCTTCTGCACACACAGACATGAATGATGCGAAATACAACAGCGAAGACGGGAGAGTGAAGGAAATAAAAGAGCATTAAACCACGTATCAATATTTCTCCTCAAAATGTAGAATGCATTTTCTTTTCTGAAAAATTAATAACCTCTCTTTGTCAATTGACTCTCTCCCATCTCTCCTCCCTCTCGCTTGCCTCCACCTCCTCTTTCTGTTTCTCCTTGTCTGCGGAGGGTGTTCAATGGAAAACAAGGAAGGATAACAAAGCTGGATCATCCCCAGCAATTCCAGGCTTGAGATTTCTGATGGTTGCGGAGAGTTCATCTCCACCACCCCCAGACTGTGTGGGACCCCCAGGGAAGGGGCCCCTTCCCATCTGCTCTCTGTGGATCAATGTTGGCTCCTGGAAATGCGTTTTTATTCAGCCCATGCACCCAGCATGCAGTGTTTGGGTGAATCAAAGCGTGTGGCCCTGAAGTCCCACAGCCCATGTCCCCACACAACCCCACGGAAGCAGGAAGGAGAGGTCAGGTCACCGCTGAAGGATTTGGGGATGTCACCTGCGCCAAGGGTCCATGTGCACGGGGTGCTGAGAGTGACGTTTATTCCTCATCTCAATGGCAAGCAGGTGTTCAAATGACAAACCCACGGAGTTCAAATGACAAACCCACGGAGTTCAAATGACAAACCCACGGAGTGGTCTCGCTGGGAACGGGGCGAGACGCTCCAATCCCTTCCTTTGTCCCACCTCCACGCCCCAGGGCCAAACCCAGCAGCCCAGGTGGGTTCGGCCGTGGTGGGTTCCTCCTGCCCAAGTGCTTGTGGCGGTGCTTGGAAGGCCGACATCGGGGACAGCGATGTCCCCACCGGGTTGGAGCCTCCCCCCCTTTCCCCCTCCCCAAATCCCCCCGCCGCGATTTGGGACGGCAGAGATTTGGGGTCCGCGGGAGCTGTCCTTCAGCACCACCGGCCCGGCAGCGCGGATCCCGCTGGGACGGCGTTGGACCACGGCATCGCACCGAAGGACGGGAATGTTTTCCCCAAGTGCTGCTCAGATCTCGGCAGAGGACAGGGCCGGCGGATAGCTTGTCAGATATCGAGCAGGCACGTCAATGCCGCAGGCTCTAAGTGAAAGCAAAAAATCAGTTAATGGTCTGCCTGAGCCGTCCTCTTGGCGTGGGCAGTTCTCACAGAACCCGGGGCAAGCGACCTGCGAGGGGGTGATGTGCTGCTTGGCAAAGAGATCATTCAGCAGCCATTAAGGTGAGGATAAAACAAAATATCAAGGGGGAAAGTCCCCTTGAGAAGGAAAGCGCTGCCCCGGTTCAAGGAAATGCGACAGTGCAGAGCCTGCTGAAATCCCCTTGGAATCTGTAGAAAAGTTTTGGGATTTATCAAGAAATGAGTTCCTTGCTCTGTGAGAAATACAGTGGGTTTTAATTTCTTCCCCCTCCTCAATTAGGGAAAAAAAAAAAAAAAGTGAGAAATAAAAAGAAATTGCAGACATTGCCGATCAAAGGAAGTGGATCTGACAAGCTTTAAAATAGTAGCAGAAATTCAGCACGGGCAGTTTTTCAAACATCCATTTAGTGTAAATTAATCATGATTTTAAAACAAAATAAAAAATCACATGGGGCTGGAAGAGGAAATGATTCTTTGGGGAAATGCTGAAATGGGGCAATCTGATGACTCCCACTCTTTTCATTTGTCCAATGCAATGCTTGAAAAGGGAGATTTAATGGCACAGCTGGCCCTTTTTTGGGGGGAAAAAAGTGAGTTTTGATGAAGGAGCATTTTTCAGATTCTCAGAACTTTTGGAGTGTTTCTGATCTCTCCTGGATGGAGAAGGGCTCAGGGTGTTCCTAAGAGCAGAGCAACGCAGCGCCGGCGCCTTGCGGCTCTTCAGCTGTTGTGCTTCTCCTCGAAGCTCAGTGCGCTCCTTCCTCTGTGGGAAGGGGGAAAAATCAGTGGAGCACGAGAAGATTTTAAAAAGATGATTGCTGAGGAGTAGAAAATTGCGCCAGCAAGATCACTGTGAGGTTCTGTGATGATTCTGTGCTTTATGGCAAGGATGCTGTCTCCTTTTGAGGAACAACATTCATCTCTATGTGGAAAGCTGGAGCAAGAGCTCGTAAGCACACCTGCCTTGGGCTGGGCTGCACTTGGCTCTTCTACATGAGATGAAACATGCTATTTTTATTTCTATTTTTTTAAGTATTTATCGCAAAGAAATTGTAAAATATAATAATATATAGTTCAGATAAGATAACAGAGTGTACACTCTCTGATGTTTCCTCCTTGGTTGGGGGAGGCAAGGTCAACAACCTGTGCACAGCAGTGGGTGATGCATTGGCTCGGGGCACAGCATCGTGCCTCCGGGGTCCTGGGCTCCATTGGCGACCCAGGTTCCAGGCAGGATGCTGTTGGTTTGTCTGCCCATTCATCCATCCAGAACGGGTGTCTGAGCCCCAAACAATCCTGAGTGGCTGCAGCAGAGAGCCCTGGAGCTCTGTGTTGAACCCAGAAGAGAACTGAGTTGGTGACAGCATGGACATCCCAGCATGGGGAACTGGGTTTAACTGGAGGTGAGGAGAGTTGAGGTCTGGGCTTGGCCTCGGCCTGGGAAGCTCTCTGTGTGTGAATTACCCACCGTGGGGCTCAGGCAAGTGGTTGGCTTTGCTGACCTCGGGGACATACGGCTTTCGCAGAGCTGATTCCTGGTGCTTTGAGGAAGGGAGGCCACTTGCTGTGGGTGTCTCACAGCAGTGTTGGCACTCGCCTTCGAGTGTCCACTTCTGAGCACTCAGAAGCGTGCTGGTATTAACCCCTCCATCCTTTCACCGTGTAAAGATAAGATAATCACAAGCCGGGGATTATAACACTCTCGTGCTAAGCCTTTGGGATCGAGATAGAGCATCACCTGGGGACTGCGGGGAAAGGCTCACACATAAGAGATGCATGTCTCCGAGGAGGGAGGGGTTGAAAGAAGGATCGATATCTGCACAGGGAGTGCTCAGCAGCACCTGGAAAACAGCCTCCCCACCTCCAGCAGCTGGGATTGGAGGGAGCCCTGAGCGCCGCTTTGGGGACGATGCCAAGGGAGCACGGAGCTGTGGTGGCACAGGGGTTCGCCTCATTGGAGAGGAGGGATGGGCCTTGCCTACCTGCAGAATTGCAAGCCAAAATTGGTCTTGTGTAGACAACCTTAAATCATTTTAAAGCAGGTTGGTATCGGTTTGTATAATTCGATTCCTTTACCAAAGCGAAGCGAAATCGATGTAAATGGGGTTTACATTGATCTCAGTACATCCGCACAAAGGTTTTGCCCCAGTTTAATGAAATCAGTTTACAAACACACCTTTAGCTTAGCCCTAACTTTGTGTCCGGCCAAGGTGAGAGGGAAAGGCCAGGGAAGGAGAGGCAGCAGATCCTCTTGGAGAGGATGGGAGAGCCTGGAGCCGTGCGCACGCAACGCAGCCCCGCTCCAAGCAGGCTGCAGTGGCACCAGGTGATAAGGAACGGGTCAATATAGTTTTCTGAAAGATTTTTTTTTTCTTTTTTTCTTTTTTTTTTTCTTTTTTTTTTTTTTTAACAGGAAGGTTAAATGTGAGGCCAGATCGATCCTCCCCCCATCGCCATCCCTCCCTGCCGCCCGCGCTCGTCCTGGAGGACGCGGCGCAGCCTGAAGTGGCCAAGTGACCACGCAGGACCGCGGGACCCGAAGATGCTGCTGACCAATGGCCGCCCAAAGGAGCCCCTGTTGCTTAGCAACCCGGCTGCAGAGAGAGAGGGAGAGAGCGCAAAAAGATGGATTTTCAGATTGCAGCAGCCAAGCAGATCAATTCTGCAACATGGGCTACAGTGGCCAAGCGGAATCTCTCTTGCTCCCAGCAGGTATTGATCCAGCCATGCTATAGGCATTGAATGAGCTCTAATAAGTCCTGAGTAAACAGGAACAAGGACTTAAGTGATAGCCCAGCAGTCAAACATCAACTCCCTTTGTCTTCTTCTTCCTCTTCTTTTTTTTCTTTTTCTTCTTCTTCTTTTTTCCTTTTCTAATTGCTGAAACCTTCGCAAGAAAACGGCAATAAAGTTTATCGATAGAAAAATGAAGAGTCAGAATATCACTTTGTTTGCAGGCGGGGAAAGTCCCTGCCTCAAGAACCCATAGAGGTGACCACGGCCACACGTCGCTGAGCGTCCCTTGGGCCACAGCTGGGCACATCCCAGGATCATTGATGGGGTTCTTCAAAGCGAGTTTTGCTGGGAGCACGCATGCCCAGCACCGCCCATCTGAGGCAGATGTGGAGGAAGCAAAGCTCAGGACCTTGGCTCAGGTGATGAGTCACCTCCAGATCTCCTTTTCCAACTTAAAGGTGCCAAAGTTCTATGATTTTTAAGGGCCCTTCCAGTCCAGACCCAAGCGTTCTATGGTTCTATGAGCTTTATGGTCACTTCCAATCCCATCATTTGGTGATTCTATGACTCTATGCTCCTCGGTGCTTTGAAAGGAGATCTTTAAACTCCCAGCAGAGAAACAAAATCAGGCTCGCTTTCAGGAAGGGGCAGGGAGAAGCCAAATTCCTCCTTCCTTATCAACACCTCAGGAAGCAAGGCTGGCTTTTGAATGTTGCAGAGCCTGAAGGATGTATCCAGAGATGCAGAATGCTCTAGAAAAGGAAAGGAGCGGATTCAGGCTTGGTTATGGGAGTGCCTTTCTTTGCTTTACAAAGATGGGAGATGCCAAAGATGAGAGAAGAACTGTAAAGGAGTCTGGACTGCTCTAGGACTCTGATGTGAGCTCAAGGATGTCAAAGAAAGGGGCACAGGAAGTTTCTGGGGGTTATAACCAAACACATGGCTGAGAGCAAGGAAGAGCCTGAGTACATCCAAGTGATAAAAGAGTTGAGGCAGGGGCTCCTGGACACACAGCTTGGTCCAGGCTTGTGCCAAAACCTCCATCACTTGGGGGATGCAGTGATCACCCCTGTGCTGACCAAGGAAAATGACACATAGAATCCATATCCAAAGCCTGTCCCAGCAAGCAGCTGCTTTGCTCCCTGTTCCATCCCCACACCTTCTTCTGTGCTGTCTCCATCCCCTCTCCCTCAAACCCAGGACCTTCCAGGGCTCCCAAAATGTCACCGTACAGCTCCATCTCCAACAGCAGCTTTGGCCAGCTGAGCAATCGCCGCAACCAGGGGAGCTCAGTCTCTGGCAGAAGGGAAAGGCCCCCATCCAGAGGTCTGCATGCAGCATCGCTGGAAATTCCCCAGTGACACCAATTAAAGAAACGGAGCTGCTCCAGATTTATGCCTGCGTAACCGAGATCACAGGGCAGGCCTGCCTCCAGCGGCTATGGGACGAGGGAAACGAGAGCTCTTTGCTTGCACTCTGAGATCTCTCAGCCCACATTTCAGCAGCCTTCGTCATAACAGGGCTGATAATTAATTGATCCCATATTAAGGCGGCTGGCTCCCGAGCGCCGGAGCTCCCGGCTGCAGTTTAACACCGGTTAAATCAAGTGAGTCCTCAAACCCCGAGCGAGTGCGGGTAGGAGGGGACCTCCGTGCTGCAGTGAGATGAGAGGGGACAAGCAGGCAGGTGCTGCTCCGTCCCCACAGATCCGTATTTGCCATTTTCCGAGGGGAGGGGAGATGCCGTGCCTTTTCCTGCAGGTTTCTGCATTTCAAAGTAATATCAGAAGGGCTCGGGGCTTAATCTTCCTTCCCCAGGAGGCTGTAGGAATCAGGCAAAAGGAGAAAAAGAATCGAATCGATACGGCAGTATGAATTTATTCCCCGGTGGGGGGGACAGGGCACCAATGTATTTTTTTCCCTTCTGATAAAGGGAGAGCGCAGCCCTGCTCAGAGCCCTCCGTCAGAAGCCCAGTGGGCACCCACGATGGCAATTCTGTTGTATGATGAGGACATTCTCCCCTCCTTGCCCCTTCCTCACAGCTCTCAGCCCACGTTACGCAGCAGTAATAAGACCAGACCAGGGTCAGAAATCCCTGGGAGGCTGAACAGTGTCACCTGTAGGGGTGGAAGGAAAACTCCGCATCGCTCTGCTGCAGAGAATGGAGGCAGTGGTTTGCAAACTGCTGCTTGCATCCCCAGGCTCCGCTGCTGGCTGGGAGATGAGAGGAGAGAGATAGGGTGGGGAGGAAGATGCTCGGTGCTCAGCAGGTCCCTGGGGCCCTTGGGAAGGTCTCAGTGCTGTGGGGTCTCTGTGGTGATGAGTTCAGCCAAATTGGGTGCCCCGTAGTGAAGCCTCATCATCTCCAGTGGGGGAAAGCTCCAGCTTGGGTCCAGGTCTCCTTGGGAAGACCATGGGAAGAAACACTCCAGATGCATCCTCCTGGATGGCAAAATGTGTCTTCCCACCTGGAAAAGCTCCTCCTGCAGACACATCCTTCTCTGTGCACCACCGGAGCTGGGGCAGCATCTCCTCATTCAATAACAACCAACAGTTTCCCTGGAGCCGAATCTCAGCCTTTTCCTGCACACACCAAATTCCCCACCACAGATCAGAGCAGCCCCATCTGCACACCCACCCCGCTTCAATCTTCCCTCACACCAAACCCAGAGCTGTGAGATGGGGTGAGCGGCGCAGTCGGTATTTCCAGCTCCAAGCAGAGCGATGCGCTCCCCACCACAGTGCCCAATCGTTTGAAATTTAAAACAAAATGTAAAACAAGGAATAATGGTAACAAAAAAAGGCTTAATTAATTGAAGTAAATCGCATCACAATAGTGATTTCTCAGTAACACGGCTAAGTGCCCCATTATTCTGATTTCACTCAGTATTCATGGATACTAAATAAATCACGGGCCCTCCACTCACAGCCTGCTGCAGAGGGGCCAGGGGATGGGGGTCCTGCCATCTCCTTGCTCTCTATGTCAATAACCCCAGCACTTCCCGTGCGTCCGCCTCAAATGGCAACCAGAAAAATGACCATCAGAATAAATGAATTCTCCCGCGTGGCATTTTTTCTTTTCCTTCTTTTTCTTCTTCTTTTTTCTTTTTTTTTTTTTAACCTTTGGAAACATTTCCCCTGGAGATTCACGAGGGAGATTTTTTCCTCCCCCCCCCTCTTGTTTCCCCTCTCTGCCGCCCTGCTCTGCTTATCAATATCCTATTAATACCAGGTTATTTGAAATCGTTTGCTTTCCCACCACCCTGGCAACTCAGCTCGGCACCTGGGCATCATTCCATTTGCTTGCTGAGCTTGCTCCCAGTAGCCAAAACTAGTGCATAGACAGGATTGAGGAGCACCTGAGTGAGTTTAACAAACGTTTGCTCGTGGATTTGCTCTTTATGCCAATGTCTGTGGGTTGTTTTTTTTCCCAGCAATGATGCATGGAGACTTCCAGTGGAAAAGCCCAGTGGAAGAGCACCAATGGGAGACCCCAATGGGAGATCTCAATGGGAGACCCTCCGTTGGCAAGAGAGACCTCCAACAGAAGAATCCAACAGAAGAACAGCAATAAAAGAGCACAAAGACTCCGTCAGGAGATGCACAACGGGAGACACCAATGGAAGAGTACCCATGGAAGACTCCTGTGGCTGACACCCAGTGGGAGACCCAAGTGGAAGACCACAATGGGAGACCCTAAACGGTGACCCCCAATGGAAAACCACAATGGGAGACTCCAAGCAGGCTGGACCAGATAGCAGCTTGGAGCTGGTGAACCTCCATTTAGGGCAAACTGCTGGGATGCCGAGATGGAAGAGCAGCCCTAGAGCTGCAACAAGGGGGAGGCTGCTGCAGGATGGGCTCCCAGGTCCCCGTGTCCCCACTGCACCATGTGCTCACTGACCACGTTGGGTTGCCCAGGGAGGATTTCTTCCCTAACCCTGGGTAACGGGTCCAGGCTGGGAAGTGCTGCTGGATGCACCAAGCATGTGCAGCCCCAAGGCATCTCCTTCAGGATCCTGATGATGGAAAAATCCCTCCGAGGTCACACAGCCTCATCCCTCCTCCCCATCAGAGCAGGGCTTGGTATGGTCTGCATTGATTTCAATAACAAGTCAATGGGAATCAGCAGCAGGGAGGGATGGGGGGGGGGGGGGGGCAGAACCCCTGCAACAAAGCAGCTTTGCCAGCCCCATTCCCACAAATGGATCTGTTCTGGGGTCCCCAATGGCTGCAGGTTGTGATGTGATGTCCCCAGTGGGTGCTTGGGCACTGTGGGACAAGCTGTGGCTCTTGCCATGCAATGTCCTCTCGCTTCTCTCAAGCATCCTCCGTGCCCCTGCCCCCAAATCTCACCCAGCAGCTGCACCACTCTGCAGCTCCTATGGAAAGACTGCTGCTGCAAGGGGCTGGGAACCGATGAATCAATCACCATCCAGATCCCAGGGTGTAATCATAATTAATGTTCAGCCCTGATTGATCACAGCACGGCTTTGCCGTGTTCGCTGGGATGACAAAACCGACTGTTTCATGGCTGTTTTGCAGATTCCTCTCCGTCCCCTCTCCTGCAGGAGGTGACCGACCCCCAAAATTGACATCTCACTGGGGTGGCATCTGTTGGGTGGGTGACAGTGGCACCTGTGACCCAGGCATGGCCAAAACTCCATGGATGCTGGTTGGGAGCCCTCCCTGTGTCACAAACCACGCATAACTGGGCTGAGATCAATCCATCAATGCGCAGCGGTGGTTAAATAGTGCTGTGCTCACCTCCCTCCAATTAAACCATCATTTCTGATAGATCCCTTTGTGTCCGTGTCTCCCCTCCAGGCCATTCTCTTGTGGGCGATGGTGATGGAGATGGCTTGAAGGATGCTTCCTCCTGCTGGACAGATGTCAGTGGGATGCAGCATCGCTTCCAGACTTACCCTGGTACTGGAGTTGAGGATCCAAAAGGGGGGGGGGATGAGCCCTAGGACCATCCTGCGGTGCGCAGAGGGGCACTGGGGAGCTGCATGGCCGGAGCTTTGCCCCAGCATCACTTTGCTGCCCTATCATGCAGAGTCCATGCTGGTCGGAGCGCTGACCCCCAGCCCTGTCCCCATTGTGATGCTGTGGGGACACGGGGCACTCAGCAGGGCCGCTGGCCGGCAGAGCTGGCGGGAGCCCGCAAAGCAGAGCTGGGTATTGATTCACCATCGATCCCACGCAACCACATTCTGCAGCGGCTGCTGTCCTACATTTCAATCCCACACCTTCGCCTCTGACTTTAATGGGCTTCATCACAGCCCAAAGCTTTATTTAACCAAAAGGGGAGGGAGCAGGGAAACAGCTGCCAGCAATCAGAGCAACCCTGTCCCGGAGACAACCACGTCCTCGGAATTTCTTGTCGCAGATGGGCTCCGTGGGGGGGTTCTGTGCCAGGTAGACCCCAGACCCATCTCTGATGGGAGAGTGCTGCAGGTGATGGCGACAGCTCTCCAGCAGCTCCTTTGTCTTCGAGTCCCTCCGCAACCTGAATCCATCCTCAGCACTGTATTTGCACAACTCCATCTCCATAAAAAGGCCTTCAGGTGGTCCTGATTCATTCTCCACGCCCCTCCCTCCCAGTCTCATCCTTAAGACTTGAACTGTGTGCTGTTGCTCAGGTGCAAGAAGGCTCGATCATCCCTTTGCACCAAAACTGCACACGCTGAGACCCCACAGATGCCTGTGCATGAGATGAGTTGTTCCACAGCAAATCAGCGTCACAGAAATCCCAAATCTTGGGGGTCAGGTCCTACAGACAGCAGTGGGGACAGGCAGTTGGAGAGAAACAGCCAGGGATGTGGACATCCAAGGGTGGAGAGAGTGCATAGTCCAAGCAAAACCCTCCTGCAGAGATGCCCTGCAGGTGGGAGCAGGAGGAATGGAGGGTCTGGGAACAGGGCAGATGGAGAACCTGGGAGCAAGACGCCAACTCCTTTCAGGCCTCACCTCAATAAGTCTTCAAGCACCAATTTCAATAGGAAAAGCTCAAAGCCAACACCAGCATCATCCAAAGAGCCCTCACTGTCATCCCATCCTCCCCCAGCTCCAAGGCAGCTCGGAGGGGCCGGGGGACGTCGCTGTGGGGCCAGCTCAGCATCTCTCAGCCCACGTGCCTGTTCTCTCCCTGGGGCAGAATATGGATGCAGTGTTTATTTTTGATTTATGCCAAGCCGAAAAAAGAAATACATTTTCTTCAATTATTAATCAGTGATGTGTGAGAAGGGGACACGAGCTGGAAATTAACTCTGTGACCTTTAGGAGTGGTTTGTTACCCCCTCCATTCTCGAGCCCCGTGTGCTTTAGCAGCCTTCCAAGCAGAAACTCAGCTTCTCCCATGAACAAGCTCGAAGCTGAAGCTTTCAGGCTGCTGAGGACGTTCAGATAATGAGGAATGTGCAGGACACAGGTGCCATTGTCCAGTCTGTGTGCAAACCCAATGCTTTTTGGCTTTGTGGATGTGCATTCACATCATCCCATGCCTCAGTCTATATGGTCTCTCTGAGGCCACCCCACTTTTCTCTCTCTGCTCCATCCCATCAGTCTTTTCTGGATGCTTCTGGGTACCTGACTAGTGCCCAGGTCCTCAGGCAGGATAGGACACCCCAACCCCATGCCTGCACCTTTGCAGGGCTGTGTCTGTGAGCGGCAACAGGTGCTGCAGAGCTCCCCACGCTCACCCAGATGCCCTTGGTGAGCTCCAAGCCAGTGAGGAGCCCATCCCTACATCCCTCTTTTAGCTCTTTTCTCCTGCCCTTGGCTCTGGATGGATACCTGGTTGTGGGCATCTAAAGTGGCTTTGGCAAGGAAGCTGCTGACCAGGGGAGAGGAGGCTTTCTGAATTGCTCTTCCACCCTCCTACCTCAAAAACATCCCTTGAGCCAATGTGGGAGGCTGCAGCCCAGCCTGTGTCCAGCAAGCCCAGCAAGGTGTGCTGTAGGCCAATGGGTTGCAAGAGGTGGCCCCAAGGAGAATGCAGATTTGGGATGGAGACATCCCAAGCATCCTCAACACGGGCGTTTTCTCTCCTCCTTCCTCTGCCTCTCCCTCCCTTCCCGAAAGCAGCACTGCGGCAGCGCACACCAGCAAACTGATCGAGGCGAAAGCTCTGATCAATAGGAGTATTGAGCACTTTTCAAGGTACGGTGATTTTTGCGGATTCAGTGCTAACCTCACGTCGGAGCCCCCCGAGCTGCCTCCTCTCCCCCCTGCACCATTGCCCCAAGGACACATCCTGGTCACACAGCTTCTCTAAGAGTGGGGTCACCCAACCTGGTCCCACCGTAGGGGGGACAGCAGGGACCTTGCAGGTGGAGACGCTGGTGGCACTTCCAGCTGGAGGAAGAGAGGACAGTCTGCATTCCAATGGAATTTCTTCACCGTGGGTTCATCCCACAGGTTGGCTCCTTTGGGACAACAGGAGGAGCAAGGAGGCCTCTTCAAGTTGTGAAGTTCCCAGGGATGGAAACGGAAGAGCTGAGGTCATGGTGACGCTGGGAGGCTGAGGACATCTCTCATCCACCTGAGGGCGTCCCATGGTGGGAGCAGGATGGAGCAGGATGGGTGACCCCACTCCTGCAGCTCACGGGGCTGAATGAGGGGCGAGCATGGGGCGAAGGAATCCCCCAGCAGTGCACGGGTGGGTGCAGGTCTGCTCAGTGACATTGCAGGAGATAGGGCTGGAAGAGACCTTGAAAAACAGCGATGTGCTGAGCACCAACAGCACTGAGCCCACGAGAAGGGGATGGGGAGGGCCGTATCAGCATCGCCCGTGCTGAGGTTTTGATGGAAAAGGATCTCTGCATTCAGCATCCTTGTGATTGCTGACAAGGGGAGGGATCGGGAAGGCAGATAACTGGGAACAGCTGATAAGGTGCGTGGAGAGATAAAGCAGAAATTAAGCAGAACTTCACGTGGAGAGCGGCTGCTTTAAGCACATCCCAACCCCGACATACGGGCAGCACTGCATCACACGAGGTAAAAATAGCACATTTAATGAAGCTAGGGAAAGTGTCGATTGGATTTTACAGAAATTACAGAGCCCTCGTTGCCACGTTCCCCATGAAAATGCTTTGTTGTTGAGAGCCCCAAAGGTTGGTTCGCCAAATGCGCTTTGAGCAAGAAAACCCAACCAAGAAATGGCCTTTGTCCCATATTTCCAGGTGTGACCTCTTATGGCTGTCACAAAGTTTTCAGATTTTGGTTGTCTGGAGAAAAAAAATACAGCTCTTTAAGCCTGCTGAGGTTTTCATAGAGCTTTACCATCTTAACCTGATCCTGCTCTTGTGCTCTCTTGGGTCCACTTTCAGTACCCAAGAGGAGTACGCAAGGGGGAAATATACAGGGGAAATATAAGTGGAGAGGGAGGAAATCTCTGTACTCACATTAACATGAAAGGGAAGCTGTGTTCTGATCCTTATTTAGGGCCGCTCCAGATGGATGGCAGTGATGTGGATCATAGAGGGGGGAGAGCAGTGGGGATGGAGTGGGATGCGGCCGAACGCCATTCCATTTCACTTAGCAGAACTCCGCTCACGCGCTCTCCAATGCGCCCATCCGTCATGGCCCTCGTTAGGGAAAATCCATGTTAAAAATCTCTAATTTTTATTTTAAAGTCTAATAGAGCTCGTTGGTAATTTTCACTTTAAGTAACGATTACGCACCTCGGAGCACGGCCAGCGCTGGCTGTGCGTGCGGGCGCACAGGTGTGGGGTCAGAGAGCTCCAGCTCTATCCAAGCACCAATGCTTGGGGATGTGGGGTCCATTGCTGCTCACAGAGGGGTTTTGCTCAGGGAGCACATCTGGGAGAGAAGCAGCTACTGGTAGGCAGAGCCTGAGGGCTTCAGAAGGCAGCAGGAGTCATCTCCCATTGGGCTGTGCTGGAGAACAGAGGAGAAAAAATCCCTCTGTGCTGATGGAGGAGAAAAGGGAGTTGGAGAAGAGAGGGTTTTCCAACAAGAGATGCTCTGCACTGCAGGAATCCTCCAGCTCAGAGCATCCTCTGCCCAACACTGTGGGAGGGGAAACACCTGGAGGGGCTGGACTCCCTCAGGGCTCTGTGAGATATCCCTATAACCCAACAAAAGCCCTGTGTAGGAACTGGAAGGGCTTCAACGAAGGGGACTTTGCTGGAAACAGGGCTGTCAGGCACAGGTCTGAGCTCTGCCTCTTCCCTCCCCTGCTCCACTGCCCACTCGTGACGTGGGGTCTCAGCCCACCTCCCACCCCTTGTGCTGATCCATCCACCAACAACCCAACACCATCCATCTCCCACCCAACCAACACCCAACACACAAAGAGGGGCCCCGCCAACCCACCCGGACAGAGAGCACAGAAAGAGATGCAAGGATGGAAAATTCCCCTTCATAATTAATAAATGAAGAATATTGTTGTTAATCGATGTAGCTGTGAAGAGGATATCGATCCCAGCCTCATGCTATTTTTTGTGCGGCTTAGATTTTTACACCTCATTTAGAGGCAGGTCTCCCCGGGGACCTCTTAACACCAAAAGATATTTGCAAGAGTCCAAAGTGAAAGGGAAGAAAAGAAGGGGAAAAAGATTAATTATTACCAGAGCTGGAGAATTATGTGTGCTTCCCATTGTGGCCGACTGCAGTGCTGATTTGAATATTTGATTAATAACGAATTATAGCCGCGGTTGATAACTTATCTCCGCGCTGGCTATTTAGTAAACAAGTGGGAGCCATTAGAAACATTTTTAATATTAATCCCAGGAAATTATGGTTATGAAGGCAGTGGTTAACTGTTTACGCTCCAGGGCTGGGCAAGGAGGATGCTCCACTCTCATTTAATCCCATCCAGATGGGGTTAAAACTCTCCACGCCTCAGTTTTCCTCCTTTATGGTGAAGAAACCTTGAGCTGCACCACCTGAGCCTGATCCCAGGTTTTGGGGGTGAGATTTTGGGTCATGAGTCTGGGCAGGAGGTGTAAGTGTGTGTGTGTGTGTGTGTGTGTGTGTGTATGTGTGTGTGCACATGGTGGGGAGATGCACACATCTATGAGAGCACGAGGAGTGTTGAGAGCAGATCAAAGCGCTGCTGAGAGCGGCTGCATTCCTGCAAAACTCTTTGCTTGCCTCCACAGTAAGAAGCAAAAAATCACGTCAAAGGGATGGGATGGAGGGATGAGTGACTGGCATCCCGGTGCGTGCCCTGCAGCAGGGATGTAGGGCTGAGCATCAGGGTGGAGGGTGTGAGTTGGTATCCAGAGCTGCAGAGAGATAAGGTGGCAAAACCTCCAGCATTGCAGGCAGAATCCCTACGTCCTGCAAGGCCTTAGGAAAGGAAAATATTATCCCTAAAGAGGAGGAGAAACTGTCAAGCAGGGCAGCAGAGGTCGTACCCCATGTGATAACCCCACTCAGAGAATGGGGTTTTGTGGGATGCTCGGAGCAGCCCTGTGGCTTTGGGGTACGTGGGGCTTTGCTGGATATGAGAGAGCAGAAATGACCCCCAAAAAGCAGGATGTGGTTTGGGATGCCCCCATTCCCCACCTGGATCTGGAGCAGGGGCCAGGACGAGCAGTCGGGGCTGTTGGAAGTGGAGTGGCTGAGCTCCCTGCTCCTCACATCCATCTCCTCCTCCACCTGTGATAGGCCCCGGTGCTGCGGATCCATGCAGATCAATGCAAAATTAATTAGAGTAATCAACTCAGCTGTACCACAGAGATCATACAGGCAGGGTTTTAGGTGACTAATTGGTGGAAGCTGACAGCCAGTGTCCCCGGTGTCTTAGAGGTATTAACACTTTTTTCTCTGTAGATTAATTACCTTTTTCCACCTTTCAGTTGATCGTGCAGTGCTGGGTGGGGGCAGTGGGGGTGGTGGGAGTATCCTGTGCTGTGTGGGACGTGGTCTGGGAGCAGGGGGGTCCCCTGTTGGCTTTGTGGTTGTGGCTTTGGCCACAAAAGCACAATCAGGGGTCCCTGCAGCCCTCCTGCTGAGCTTCAGGGCACGGCAAAGGGGAAGGATGGGGCTATTCCCTAAATGCCAACATAGAGGAAGGTTTCTGCTTGCAGATAAAGACCTAATGAGGCCCTTGGATTCAAGCTAAGGGTGAATGCTATTAATAGAAAGGGTAATTAATCATCAGCAGTTATCTAGCTCTGGAGATGGGTTCTCCATCACTTGGGCTCCCAGTCGCCATTGGGCTCCTTCCCTGCTCTGACACAACTGAGAGCTGCAGAGGGATGGATGTGAAACAACCCCCTGTGCTGCTCCTCAAGCCGCTCACATCCTCCACACGGGGAGCAATGCTGAATCTCTCCTTGGATTCTACAGATCCTGGGCCAAACTCCATGGCTCTTTGGGTAACCAAAGGGTGAAGCATGGAGGAGGTGTCCATTCTGCATGGGGCATTCCTCCTGGTCCATGGAACAGACTGTGTCCTGCTCTGTAGAAGGATATACCCCTTGCACATCTAATTCAACCAGCTCTGGTGCAGTGCTGTTGCAAAGGGCAGGAGGGCCTTCCGAGGCTGGAAACCCAATGAGTTGAGTCTTCTCTGTGCAGGGTCCACCCCTGTGAGCTCTGGTATCCCTCGGGCAGGTCAGCTTCCCCCTGCCAAGTCCTGGCCTTTGGCTGCTCAAAAGTTAGGTGCTAAATTCAGCCCAATTCCCATCACATCGATGGCTGGCAGAGGTTTGCCACCTCCAGAGAGCCATCTGTCCCTCCTGATGGCTGTGTCCAATACTCAGGATGAATGGTCCTCTTGAGGAGGCTGTGCTCCTCATCCAGCCCACCCATTCCAGCTCAGGAGATGGGAGATGGATCTTGCCAGCATCGATCATGGGCTCAATCTCTGAGGCAGGCTTTATTGGCAGAGAAAACGGGGGGATGTGATGGAAAACACTGGGGCAGACAGAAAGATGCTCATGTAGAGAGTACCTGACTGAGCACTGGAGTTTTGGCTGTGTTCTGCACATCTCTGGGTAGGTTGCATCACCAGAGAGCTCAGTGCCTCCACAATCACCCATCACATCTGCATGGCCGTGAGCAATGAGTCACAGTCAATGGCTTCAATCCAGTTGGCAGCTTGTCCTCCGTGCTGTTCCCAGTGGTGTCCCCTGTGGTGTCCCCAAAGGCTCAGTCTTGGTGCCAGTTCTGTTTCACATTTGGATATTAGGAAGAACTTCTTGCAAAAGGCAGCCAAGCGTTGCAACCAGCTGCCAATGGAAGCAATGGAGCTTCTCCCATGCTTATGAGATGTGTAGATGTGACGCTGAGGGACATGGCTCAGTGATGGGTCTCGGTACGTCATGCTGATGGTTGGACGTGGTGATCTTGAAGCTCTTCTCCAACCTCAATGATTCCATAGATCTGGTACACAAATGCCTTTTCCCAATTTGGAGCCAAGATCCATGACCTTGAGCAGCTCAATGAGACGAACTCAAGTTTGTCCCTATCTCATGCAACCTCCTCCTGAGCAGGCAGGGAGCTGCAGGAGGGGGATTATTCAGCGCTCAGCTCCCAGCACTTTAGAGTGCTTTCATCCCTGAAAGCTTCAGCGTGGAAGAAAGGCGAATGGACCGATCCCCCAACAGCACAGTAAGTGCTTTCTTTTTTTAACAAAGCATCAGAGAGCTGAGAGGGCTGTGGTGGGGGCTCAGCAGCACGACAGCCA
The DNA here is from genome assembly GCF_026119805.1 of Tympanuchus pallidicinctus. Taxonomy (NCBI): domain Eukaryota; kingdom Metazoa; phylum Chordata; class Aves; order Galliformes; family Phasianidae; genus Tympanuchus; species Tympanuchus pallidicinctus. The sequence goes on from NW_026294765.1 coordinate 1,077,870, forward strand.
TCCAGAAACCTGCACAGTGTTGGGCACGACCCGTCCCACCAGGGGTTAGTGAGATTTGCCTTACCTTAAAAATAAATCTCCCCCCTGCTTCCTTTTATAGGGCCTTTCAAGCCGTATCCCCCAGGTTCTCGTGGAGGGTAATGAACGTGCAACACGTGCCTTAGAGCTGCTTGAATTATTCATCGGGAATAATATTTGTTGCCCTTTTCTTCTGGTGGGGAATCAATGCCTATTTATGGATGAGGGTCCCCATTATTGGGGGCATTAACAAAAACTGGGATGTGGGCACAGAGATCCTCGCTCACGGGGATTTTGCTCACTGTTGGCCAAGGTCAAGGTTGACAATGAGATGGGCAGCGTTGGACCCAACTTGCCCCACATTGCCCTGACCAAGCCCAGCATGTCTCCTGACTTCCTCTCTTGCTTATTTAAGAGCTTTGGATTGATAGGGTGACTTAAGTTCACCATAAAGCTGCTCTAGAGGCATTGAAAGCAGCCGAGCTATTGCAAATGCTCCACACATGGCACAGCTCTGCAGTGCCTCAGTTGTTCCTTTGCATGACCCCCCAGAGCTGAATCTTAACAAGGAAATGGAGCTGTGGCACAAACAATGAGTTCTCCACCTGTGGGCCCGAGCTTGGTGGTACTGAGTGCAGTATTTCTGAGGGCAGGGCACGGTTTTGCTAAGATGGATTTGCACCCCGTGCTCCACGCTTCCATGGCACAAAGGATGGATCCTGCTTGGGTGGGACAAGCAGCCTGGAAGTGCGTTTCCAAGAGCTTCTTTTTGGGGATCTGTTCTGAAGGGCCCCACATCTTCTCCACCCCAAAATACACAGGAGGATTTCTCCATCCCACGTCCCCACGCAGCCCCCAGCTCCTGACACCCCAGTGTGGGCTCCAAGTCTTTACCAACCCCCACTTGAAGTGACAGCGAGGAGGTGGTTCTGGTTGTTGGGTGTGATGGTGTCACACACAACGGTGGCCCATGGGATGGAGAAGAGCCCTAATGTGGTTTTGACAGAGAGGCCACCGGTTAAGTGCTCAGCGTGGACATTTTTCCCCCTCTCTATTGTTTGTTATTGGAAGTTACAAGTAGCTAAAGACCTCCCCAATTATCCGGGAGCCACTTAAGAGCAATTGAGCACCTGTCACCAGCTGAATGGGCTGCATCGCCCTAATGACAGGAGCGGAGAAAAGATGCAGGTCAGCAGGGATGGGGCGATTTACTGCGCTGCAGTGCCAGCTCTGAAAGGGGCTGCAGAACCTGAGAGGTAAAAGGAGGAAAGGATATGAGAGATCCCCCTTGGAGGTCACCCTTTGGTCTCAGAGCTCTGCATCTCGGTGGATGTGGAGCTGGATGTGCCGTCAGCTGTTCTGCTTGGTTTTAGTGGATATGACATTAATATCGTGACAATTCTTTAGGACGGCAGGAAAAATAAGTACCGCTAAGAGCAAAACCTGACGTGGTGCAGACACACACCGTGAGCCAGAAATGTGCACATAAGACATGAAAAAAGGAAGAGGAGATCGCACTCCTCTCTCTAGCAAATAAAGCCCAACAGCAGCCTCTGCCCCCAGGTTGTGCCCAAGGCAGAACACCAACTGCAAACCACCTGCTTGGAGAGGGCAGAGAAACATGAATGGACATGCATGCAAATGCAAGCACATGGAAGCACATGCCAGCACATGGAAGCACATGAATGCACACGGAAGCACATGCGTGCACACAGCCCATCTCCTGCACACAGATCCAGCTTTGGATGCAGCTCCCCTGCACCTCTGCCCAACCTCATGTGAGTGCCACCACCAGGATGGGGCCAGGAGGCGGTGGGGCGGATGGTTGGGGGAAGGTGCCAAGCTGGAGAGGCTCATCAATAGAAACATAAAATTAAAATAATTTGCGTCAATTCTGCTGAGTGGCTGTTAGGTCTAATTGTTATTGACTCGGCGCTGTAATTATGAAGGCTCACACGGAGCTCGGCTGGTGGGGAGGTGGGTTGGGACCCCCCCCATTACCATCATTGCATCCCCTTTCTCCACGTTGGAGTCCCACGCAGGGATAAGGTTGGGGAGGTGGCACAGCGACCAGTTTGTCATCTGCTCTGAAAAACTGGGGCTCCCAGCCCCAGTGCTGCCCCCACAAACCCTCTTTGGGTCCTTTAAAAGCATCCTCAGGGCTCATCTTGGACACTGGTGCAGCTGCGGCGATGGCACGCAAGCAGAACACAGCCAAGGACGTCTTGCACTGGCACGGCGATAAGAGAGAGATGGCAGAAGGGAAGAGGGAGAAGAGGGAGCAAATAGGAGTGGGAAGGGATGAGGGGACGGTTCCTGAGAGCCCCCACCAACACAACCAGTGCTATTTGCTCGGTGCGGCGCCGGGTAATTTTCTCCCCTCCTTCCTCTGGCCTTTGTTTCTGCTGCCAGCGTGGACCCCGAGCAGCAAAGGAGGCTGATCAATAGGAACACGGTGTTTGCATGGATCATACATGCGAAGAGCACGTTCCCGGATCAATGCCGAGGTCTCGCAGAAGGAGAGGAAGGGAGAAAAAAAAAAAGAAAGGAAGAAAGAAAGAAAAAGAAAAAGGAAAAACAACAACAACAAAAAAAAAACCCCACGCTGGGATGCGCATCGCCACAGGATGTACCGTTTCCATGGCGATGGGCTGCTCTCCCACCACCCCGGCCCTCCCAGCACCGCAGAGGTGGGGTCGGACCCTGTGGTCTGGATGAGGCCACGCCACGCCATGCGCCGTCACCGCATGGGGAAAATCCTCGTCCTGTTGGCCCTCTGGCCAATGGGCTACAGAGGAAAGCTCAGCTCTGAGCTGCTCAGCACACCCACTGCAGCCCCGGCTGCACATCCCATCACCTCCTCCTTCCCAGAGAACGGGAGGAACGATCGAAATCACATCTCTGTGAGCAGAAGGCGTTGGAGAGCAGCAAGCAGCACCTTAACCTGGCCTGGGGTGCGTGTTGCCTGCTTCACTCCCATGCAAGGAAACACTCCTGGCCGCAGAGCCCACAGCCACCCCTTAGGGGCCTGACAGTGCCATAGGCTCCCTCTCACCCATGCCAAGCTCCACCTGTGGCTCTCCAAGCACAGAGGCTGCTATGCAGCAAAACCAGGCAGCGTCTCTCAGCCAATAAAGTTATCCAAGAGCAATCATTAAGCCCTTACGAGCGATGCAGCCCGCGTGGAGCTGGGGGAGACAGAGTGAAATACGGCTGCAGATGCCCTTGCAGAACGCTGCTGACCTTGGTGTGGCAGTGCAGGGTTTGGGGATGAGGGCTGCAGGGTGGGTTTTCCCAGCTGGAGGTTTAGGGATCTATGGTGGGAACTGTGTGCAACCCAGGCTTGGAGCAGCTGGGTTCCACCTCCAGCAAGGAAAAGTTTGGGGAGGGCAGTAGGATGGAAGCATGTCTGATCCTAAATGGATGACAGCATTAATCATAGTGGAAGTTCCCATCTGTTCCACTTTAGGAGCAGCTCCTGAGCATCACCCTATGCCTGAACTCAAAGAGTCACTCTCCACGAGGGTGAATCCCACCCTGAGTGCTGCTGGAGCTGCCACAAAGAGCTTCCTTCAGTGCACCTCCGGCACCAGCAGCACAGCACCCGCAATGGCTGGCCACGTTTATTTTTAATCAACAAGGAAGTAAATTAAAAAAGTTGGCTGTGCAGGAATTAGGCCTTTTGGCTGATAGTTTGGGAGGCATCCGTCTCCATTGTCTGTAAATTAGTCTTCCACAGGAGAGTAATCAGATGGTTAATGCGGCCGCAAATGAAATCACCCATCATTAACTATTCAAAACAAGAGATCTGGAAGGGATGGGTGCAGCAAATCCCCCTTTGGAGCTGGGGGAGGGGGGCAGAAGGGTCGGGGTCACCTCCTTTAGGTGGCAATGGGGACGGGGGACTGGGGATGGGAAAAGCTGTGCTTTGGCAGTGAAGGTTCTCACCCAGCTGAAAAGCGCACAAACCAAAGTGCAGGTGGTGTATTTGGAGCGAAAATAGAGATAGTGGTCAAAAAAAAGCTGGTTTGGGGTGGACAAGGGGCTGCTGGGCCCTTTCCCAGCCCCCAGACCTCACAGTGAGGGCAGAGGAGAAGCACAGACTGGGGCTGGGGAGGACTTTTGGATTCAATCGGTAGAAAACCACTTGGGTTGGAGCCTGGATGATGCTTTGGGAACGCATGCCGAGACGGCAAGGAGCTCAGTGCTGCCTTTTCTCCCCCCCAGAAAGGGAATTTTTATCTCTCCACACACACATAGCAAACAGACCAATATTTCCCTCTTTGAACGAGGCCAGCACTGAGGGGATGCTCTGTGTACGCCCAGGGCTGGTGCCCTTAAAGAGTAATCCCTTAAAGATGACTTTATTGCCAGAGAAAGGGAGGAGATGGAGGGAGTGTGAGAGCCTGCGTGCTGGAGGAGTAAGTTCTTTGTTGCCTAGAGCTTGTTAAATCCATACATCGAAGAGAAGAATAAATAAAAAATCAAATCTCGACTTCTGAAAAGCGTTTCTGTGGGGAGCTGCTTCCCTGAATCTTCCAGACCCGGACTCTGTCAATAAATCAATAGCTGATGCAGGTCGGCTGCAATCGGCTGCAGGAGAGCAAGCGTGTGATGGATGGACAGGAGAGAGGCGAATCTAAGAGATAGGGCAGAGGTGATGCTCACCTTGAGCTTTATTGTTTGCCACCGCAAGACAAGGAAGTGTGGAGGCATTAACCAAATGCTGACAGCAAACACCCCCTCCCCAAAGCCCTCTTCTGGAGAGCCTGTGGTGCCTCCTCGCTGGCTTTTACCCCACGTCCTGCGGTTCTCCTTGATGCAGAGATGGGGGATTCAAGGAGGGAGGAGATCATCGGTGCTCCCAATGGCTGGAACAGAGGGATGCCCCTTGGGCACCTGTTCAGAGGTACCAAGGGCTGTGAGGATTTCCAGGTTTGGCTGCAGAGGGGTTTCCAGTTCTGGCTGTTCTTCCCTCCACTGAATCCCTGCAGGCCTCTGGGACACTCAGCACATCCCACTTCCCAGAAGCAGGTGCCTACTGGAATCCTATGAGCAATAACAGGGCATCTCCCACGCTGAACTACCTCCCCTTCCCTCTAGCATCATGACTTACTGAGCTGCAGATGTATTGGCCACCTCATACAGCCACCCTCGGGGGCTTACTCCATCTCTCCAAACACTTTAGGCCTCCACATCCCAGAGACAAGGAGCTCCTAAACACAACAAAACACTTCCTTGCCCCCCATTTTGGTCTCATCTAGAAAGAGAAAACGACCATTTCTCTTCTTCCCCAGGCTGGTTGCAACCTTCAGAGTTCCTCACACGTCCCTTCACGTCCCCAGTGCAGGTATCAGCCCATCCCATCCTTAATGCCTCTCCTTAGTCATAACTGATGGGAATATCGAACATGGGCACTCTATGGATTGACACAGGGCTGTAATGACATGTTCTGATTTCTCCTCCGTTCCTCTCTTAATCATTGCTAACATCCAATTTGCCTTTTTGACTGCAGCCAAACATTGAGCTGACATTTCCAGAGAACTGCCCGCATTAGCTCCAAGAGCTCTTCTTCGAGCAGCAATAGCTAATTTGGAGCCCATCGTGGTATGCAGGTAGTTAAGGTTGTTTTCCTCATGTGCATGACTTTGCATTTATCAACACTGTATTTTATCGGCCCTTTTACTGCCCAAGCTCATCCTTAGATTCTTCCCCAGTTCTTCTTTGCGTCATCAAGCCTGAATATTTCCACCTTACTGTTTTGTTTCCTCATTTTTATGCAGATTACTTATGATTGTGTTGCTCTGAGTGGGTCCTAGCACTGATTCCTGAGTGGAAGTCCTCCACAAGGGACCCACAGGCAACAGAAATGACATCCAGGCATCCAGCAGGGGAAGGCAAACACCTTCCCAATCAAGGCATCTTTACCCTATAGGGGGGAAATCTAATTAATTTCATAGGATGCATACGAAGAGAGGGGAACTGGATCCATACCACAGCCCATCCCATGAATGAAAGCATTCCATCTCACCTCCAGTGCTGACCAACCAAGTCATGGAGGTGTTTTATCACCACACCATGCCCTGAAGGATGCAGCAGACCCTATGACTGCAGGTGGGCACCCAGTCATCCCAGTTTGCCCAGTAACCTTCTCCATATCCTGTCCCATGTGCCCCATGCCGAGGGGAGAAGCAAGGGGAATCCAACCCGGAGCATTTTGTTTTGTTCCTCCCTCCAACTCATTTTTGGTTTCATTGAAAGCAGCTTGGAAAATAACAGCCAAAAATCAAGCAGGCTGCTGGGAGGGCTGTAGGGAGAGGATGCTGCCCACTGCTATGGCAACTGTGGGCACTCAGCCCCGTTGTGGGAGGCAGAGCTGCCAATTTGGGTTTATTTCATAGGAGATTAGCTCAGATTGGCCCAAGGAAGGCATCCAATGAACCCATCCTGGGGGTGGCAAGTTGGTATCGCACCCATTGGTGCCACAGCAAGACCTGGGCACTATGGAGTGGCCAGAAGCAAGCCAGATCTGGGACTGCAAGCTTTGAAGCTTGGAAGTTTTGGAGCTAGGGTTCCTCCTGTGTTCAGGAGAAGGCTTTGCGTGCAATCACAAGCACCCAGCATGTCTAAAGGTAAACCAGTCAAACACAGAGTGCTCTTATGGGAACCTCCTGGAGGTCTTGGGGTCTCCCAGTAGTGGGTAGGGAGGGTTTGGTGCTGTTTGTGGGTCTGGGACTTCGTGATGGTTGTCTTTGCTGGGATATTTACCCAAATTCTGAGATACCCCTGTAAGCAGTGCCTGCATCTGAGAACACTGCTGGCTTCTCCCAACCTATAAAAGCAGAACAGAATGGGTTTTAGGAGCCACCCCAGGGTCTGCAGGTCCCCAGCACTGAACTTCCATGGGTCTGCCCTCAAAAGGAAAACCTTCAGTCCTGCTTTTTCTTCCTAAAGTAGAGCTTTTCAAAACCTCCTATGAAATAAAACGGGGGAATATAGAATTAGACTAAAATCTAGTAACTTATTAACTTACTCTGAAGCATTATAGGCATCTTAACCTGGGAAATTAAGTATCATTTGAAACATCCTGTGCTGGCAGGTCAAAGTATTTAATTTCAGCTTTTAAATGGCATTTCCTTCCGCAGCTTTTCCCCGTACGCTTCATTCAAAGTCAACATCACTCCTGGTATTTGCCTGATGAAGCAGGGCTCACTGCACAGCTTTCTGAGCCCTTTCTGCTCATCGTTTCTTTGATTTCCACATCAACTTTCCCCACATCAAGCAGCCCAGCTCCCTCTTTGCCATCTATTTAAAGCCCAAGGTCTCGAGCCCCAGGAACACTTGCCCAGCTGGATTTATCCCTAAACTCCTGCCCAGGCATTGATATTTCCCAAGCACCCAGGTTCCAATTAAGAACCAAGCAGAACGCTGCACGATCCAATTTAAGGAGCGGAGGCTAATTTAGAAGCAACAGTCAAATTCGGAGGCAGCAGACTGATTCACCCCAACATCTGCTGTACTGCAGAGCCAAGGCTTGACTCTCTTCAATCTCCAATTTTGACCAGCACAGCCTCAATATTTGGGCTGCTGAAAGCTTTTGGAGCCCTGACACCAGGGTCGGGTTGATTTGGAGGCTTCTGCTCAGCTTTGCCAATGTCCCCACAGCTCTGCAGGCCTGGTGGGCCGGCTGAAAACCTTTCCTTTCTGGGGAGGGTTTGGAACAAAGGTAGGCTACAGGTGTCTCAGAAAGAAAAGAAAGTGCTAGAAACAGAATTATTACATTTTTTTCCTTTTGGTCCCAAATACTTGCTGGTGCCTCTCAGCTCCTGGGTGAATATTTTCTATAATTTAACCCCAGAATTATCTCAGCAGAGCCCTAAAACCACTTTTACCTCCCACCAGGGAGACCCATAGCTACCCTGAGGTAAGGCTGGATGGTTCTCATGCTGGCCTTGTATTGGGTGAGCTGGGCTGGGTCTGCACTCATCAAGAGCCAGCACAGAGATCTGAGTCCTGATAGTCACGTTTGGTCTCCCTAGCCATGTTCAAGGTCCCCAGGATCTCCAACCTTCAGCCAGAAGTCACTCATAGGTGTTAAATCCTGGCTGTCCTCCTCCATTTGGGCAGAGCCCGTCTCCAGTAACTCAGATTAACTGCACCCACGGGTCCTAGACTGGGTGGGAGCGGTGGCTTGAAGACTCAGCTGTGCATGGGGGAATCAACGTGGCTGGTGTGGCCAGAGGAAAGGGATATTTTAAAGATGGTGCAATGAATCTCATCCACGCGACTGGAGATGTGAAGATGTTTCCAGCATTGATAAAGTTGGATGGGCAGCATGAGAGTCAATGCAGGGTTGTCACCACAGTTCTCCACGTGAACACCCGTGCTCGGGCACTGCAGGGTGAGGATAACCCAACGGGGCTCATGCATCTTGGGACATCTCCATCTTGCTGTGGTGTCCCAAGTCCAACTGGTCTGGGGAAGCACACGTGGGACGTCTCTTCGGGGCACTGTGGCTGTTGGACCACCTGGGGAAGGTTCCACGGAGCCCAGCAAAGAGAAGCAAACCCAACAGCAAAGCACTACTGGGAGGTTAAAGGGCTTTTTTGCCTCTTCTTGCTTTTTGCACCATCATCCCTGGGTCAGGCTCCTCCACCCAACCAACTCTGCTATGCCCTGACCCCAAACAAAATCCCCACCCCATCCCCTCCTCCTGGTCGTCACCATCCACAGCTGCAAATCCCCAGTTTCCCTGCTTTGGCCGGGCTCTGCTGCCTTCCCCAGCTCTCAGTACAGTATCTGCCGGCCCCCTCCCTGCTCCTCAGGCTTTGTCAAAGCACATTTCCCAATTAGAGGATAAAAATATTCCATTCCTGACTCCGCGCGCTATCGATTTTGCCTGTAGCTGTGGAGGGGGTGAGGGCGGGCGCACGCGGGGTAGGGAGAGGTGAAGGGCTGTAGGCACGAAGTGCAGCTGCCTCCCCCCTGCCCCTTTATTATTATTGTTATTATTCATCACTGTGAAAAGCACCTAGCAAGACTGGTTAGCTCAGCTGACCACCGATAGAGAACAGGGGATCGATACTTAATTGACACAGGCTGGGCAACTGGAGCAGGGATTGGAGATGGGGGAGGCTCCTGCGAGGAGGGAGGGGAAGAGGAGAGAAGGAACAAAAGGCAGGGGAAGGGAGGAGAGGCAGAGAGAGGGTGGGAGGAGCAGGGAAATAATGAAGGAAGGGGCAGAGAGGAGAGGAGGGAAGGAGAGGCGGGAGGACAGAGTCCCTGGGAGCTGCATGGGTGGCTGCGAGGTCCAATGGGGAGTGGGGAGGAGAAGGGCCTGAGCTTCTGCATCTGTGTTTGGCTGCAAGGTGTGAACCCTGGAACTGCTGCGAGTGTGTGTGCACACTCACCATCAAGATGCCCTGGACCAGCGATGCTGAATTCCACCCTCCATGGCCACGAGCATGAACTCTGCAAACAAAAGGGTGATAGAATTACTAAGGTTGGAAAAGACCTCTAAGGTCACCTAGTCCAATAGTGAGCCCAACCCAAAGTACCCCAACCAGCACACTGGCCGTGATCTCCCGGCCTCTGATCTCCATTTCCAGCACAGTGAGGTGCATCTGCAGCTCCTTCAGCTGGAGGAGAGCATCCCTCCCTTAGCAGCACAGCGTGGTGTGCAGTGGATTAGGGTTAGGGTTACATCCTAAACTCCCCAAACCTCTGTCTGCCCCCCCCTAGATAATGCTTCCCCAGAAAATGTTGGGAAAATGAGCAATCTTGAGCAAGGCTTGACTTATCAGGATATTTTTTCCTTTCCTATCAGTCAGGGATCCTCTCCCTGCCCAATGAAGACCTGCCACAGTGCTGATAGTCCCAGATAACAGAGGGAGGGAATCCTGAGTATGGATGGGGCAACAGGGGTGCAAAGGGCAACTCACGGTGTGCAGCAGGAAACCACAAAGCGTGAGTTCCACCAGAGACTGATGTGTCACCTGGAGGTCTGCTCACTCCCATACCTCAGAGAAAGGAGCTGGTCCATGGCGCCCACCCTGCCCTGATTTTGGGGGGAAAAATAAGGTGTTTGGAGGACGTGGCTGTTGAGGAAGAGCAAAAATGAGTGAGTTCGTGCACTCCAGAAGCAAGAAGACATAGGCAACAAGGCTGGTAGAGCAGGACTCCAGCTGGTTCCTTCTCCTTCTCTATTGAATGGGGGATAGAAGAAACCAGGTGAGGTTGAAGATGTATTCCCATGCAGGAGACAATTTCTGGAGGTCTGCAGTGGCACCAAATTTGATTATTTGCAGAGTTATGGGGAGAAGGAAGGAGATGCTCCTGCAGGACTCCAGGAGACACTGCCTGTGGTACAGAGCTCTAGAAATGGGAACTTTGACCAGAAGGGCAGAAAACTGCTGAATTTCTTCAAGCCTTGGCTGCCCCAGAGGAATGGGCAAGTCACACAGGGGACGTTGCTGGTCCAGAAGGGGGACAGCCAGCACATGCCTCGGCCTTCAAAGCCCTACAGCTGCCAAACCATGGGCTGCTCTTCACTTTGAGCCCAGCCAGGCTCTCAGTGCTAGCCAGAGCCAGCAAGACTCCTTCCTTGAGCAGAGTGCTCTTCACCCCAAACTGTAGAGTAAAAAGGATGACCTTTCCCAAGCCAGAAGTTGATTTTGCTCCTTTGTTTTTACTCTGGAGCCTTTCAGCTCTCTTGCCCATCGCCTCCAAGAGGACATTGATGCTCAGAATATCTTCAGGACTCTTCCTTCTGCCAACATTCAACCCAAACAGCCTGGTAGCAGCCAGCTGGCCTTGGGCAGAGCCCGATGGATCCATTGGCTGCTTCTCAGTGGTTGGAAAGAGAAAAAGCCCTCCAGACACCTTGCCCTGCTCCAACGATTTCAACCTACAAAGGGTGCACCAATCTGCAGAGCCACATCTACTGCACTCTGCTGGGTGCTGTCTGAGTGGGAAACCTCTTCCCATGCATCGCCGACTGCCTGCAGATGGGGAAGGCAGATACATTGAACTTCTTTTGGCACCAGCCAAAAAAACAGCACTGAAGGAAGGAATGAGGCGGTGGGAAAACGGAGCTGTGATTTTATTCGCTGCTTTCATGAACTCTTAAAGGTACACACTGGCATTTGGTCCTTGTTGAGGCATGGGACCCAATGGGCCGTGGCACGGGGAACCTCAGGCCAGGACCCATCCTATCCCTCTTGATCTACAACACGTCAGCCTTAAAAGGATCCTCTCCGTCTCCTTAAACAATATATTACCGCTGTCCATCGTTCCCATTAATGCATAAAAAATCATTAGGTATTTCTATGGAGACCCATCGCCATAAACACAGGCTTCCAAATGCACTCCAGCATTAAGAGGCCAAAGTAAACTGAAGGCGATGTCTGCCGTAATCCCCTCTCATCACGCATCCCCATCCCAGCCCTCCCCCGTCCCCGCTGTCTCTCTTCCCTCGATCAATTTTATGGTGCTTGCCTGGGGTTCATTAATGTTTCCGGAATCTCTTTCTGCCCTGTTTAAAAATTCTTAATTAAGCAAGGGTTTTTTTTGTTTACACTTGAACTAATTACACTTTTAAACCCGACAATAAAACATCAGCTCTGGGCCATTAGGGCCCGCTGCGGCCGGGCAATTCAGGAACTGCCACGCTTTGCAAGGAGATATGAAGGCCAGAGATGCAGCCGTTCTGCCTAGCTTCAGTCAAGAGGACGCCAGGATCTTCACCTGGCACGTGGAGATGGGGGCCAAGGGTTCGAGCAGCCAGATGTCCCCTTTTGCTCTTCCTCGTTGGCTCCGGATGCGCGTCCCCCAGATAAGGGCTGGCAGAGCAGGTAGCAGCAGACGTCTCCTCTCCCAGTGCCCATCGTTGTTTGCCACGCATGGGTTCTCCATGCAGCCACTCGGGTTTCTCCAGGGTTTCTCCAGCGTAGCCTGGCCTGAGGGTCGTACAAGATGGAGGTGATGGAGGTCTGGAGAATGGGACCCCATGGAGGATGTAGGCCTGGGTGGTTGGGTCTTCTCCAACAGATGGGCCTGAGCACTTGGATGTTCCAAAGGAGGTTCTGCTCCATCCCTTTGGTACATCCAATAGCTCAGAATGGCTTGCTGGAGTACTTCCAACCAGCAGAACCTCCTGGGGCAGGTCCATCTCACCCACTGTGGCTCATCATTGGGAGCACCACATTTCAGGAGCTCAGGAGAGGTTGAGTTGGACTCAACTTCTCACCACCACGAGTTATTTCTTCCTGAACTTTGTCTGCCTTGGGCTTCCCGTGTCAATACTTGGGGGAAGGAGCTGCTGCAGTGCTGAGTTCTTGGGGTGGAGACCCTTCGAGCAAGAGGTTGTGGGGCTGGTGGTAGACACAAGGCCACTGATGTGGGAGCTGACCACCACCACGTGAGCACAGCAGTAAGGAAGAGCCAGAAGCTCTCCTGCCCCATTCAGCAGTGGGAGATTCTGGTCACTGGTTCACCTCCCACCGTAGAGTTGGCTTCTCCAGATGCCATCTCCAGATTGGTGTTTCCTGCTTTGTTCCCATCCCATCAATAAATTATCTCCATTGCACCAGGAAATATAAAAAAAATATAACTGGGATGGGACCACAGAGATGTTTCATGGAGAATAGTTTTTATTTTTCTGATGAAATCCATGCACAAATCTTCTGGGAGGAAAATGCTGTAAATTTTATCTTTAAAAAAAATCTCAAATGTCTTTGGTAGTCCAATTCTTAAAGAAAGTGGTGGGTTTGCAAGGGAGGGAGGGAGAAAACAAGACCCAAATTGTCTGCTTAAAGTATCAATCTTTCCTTCCTCTTCTCCCATTTGAAGGAGGAAACTTCCCACTTTGGCAGAAAGCCCAGGAGAGCAGCAAAGTAGAGGGGCACTGGTCCCCTGAATTTGGGCCCCACATTCAGCCCCCATCCACATTTGCACCTCCTTCAGCATCCCTTCCCCATCCCAAATGGGATTCCACAGGGACCTTCATTCCTCTCCTTGCTGCCCCCATAACAGGGCAGGGGAGTGGCACATCTGGGGCCGTGTCACCATGATGTACCCCCCAGTCAGGCAAGGATGGGGCTCAACTCCATGAGAGCCCATCTTCCCACACTCCACTCCCTTTATTATTATTATTTTTTTCTCCTCAATTCTCCTCATAAATGTCATTCCACATTAAGGCCTGGAGGAAAACAGCAGCTACTGGAAGTGCAGGGCAAGGTCTGCTCTTCAGGGATGTGGGGTGGGGAGATGGGAGGGGAGGGATGGGATGGGTTTCCTGGCAAGAACAGCTGTGGAACAGCAGTAGGACAGAAGATGCTTTCTCCTGCATCCCCCCCCCTCCAAAAAATAGGTTGGGAACTGCTGTGGGGTTGGACTGAAGCCAGCACTTGCAGCACTCGTATCCCTGGGCTGTGGGGCTCCAAAAGGAGGGGGCTGCAGATGTTTGTAGGATTTGCTCCCCACACCTCACCCCTGCAGCCCCAAACGCAATGAGGACATCATTTGGCTTCTTCCCTGCTCCTTGGACTCGGTCTGCATCCCAGAGACCCCCCCCCAGCAGCCCCACCCCCTGCACCAGGTTCCCCCCTCTGCCCCCTGCATCCCACCTTTTCCCTCTCCAGTTTCCGCTCATCACCGGGTTGCGGCCAAGCTGCAGCCTCCTCCCCGTGTTGCTCTGGCCTTGTTTCAATTTTATGAGCTTTTTCTTGCTATAAATATGGTTTTGAGAGCCCATTTATCAGGTCCCACAGCTCTGGAGTCAGCCTGCTGAGCTGCCTATGACAGGTCAAAATTGACTCGTATGATATTAGAATTGCTATTGATCCCTTCGGCACCTCGTAACGCTCCCGGCTCCGTGACCTGGTGTCAGGCTGCATGCCCCCCTTCCCTGCTGCCCCCCCTCCAGCTCATCCTCCATCCATGGCCAGAACAGGGTCCTGTGCTCTGTGACACCATCAGAGATGCGGTCACCCCGTTCTCCCACAGCCCTGTTAGCCCAACACAGCGTCCCTCCATGCTTTATCAGGTGATGGCAAGCATAACCTGAAACCCAAAGGGAAACTGCTCCAGGCTGGGTGAATTTCAAGGCTCCAAGTTCTGTGCTCAATGATTTTGGTGCTAGGATGCGTGCTGCGTCCCAGATCAGATGCCCCATGCCTCAGTTTCCCTGCTTGCAAAGCAGGCATCTTCCCAGCCTTGTTCCTGCAGGTTTCTGTACTGAAAAACAAGGCTCCAGTCTGGGTGTTGCAGCATTTGCACTCAAAAATCCCAGGCATGCACAACCAGTTCCCCACACCTCTCCTCTGGCCCCAGCTGGGCAGCATCCCCACAATAGGGACCATCCTTTGGCTTCACTTTTGTCCAAGTGGATGAACGTTGCCAACCATTCAAGCTGAATTAATCTTGATACCAAATCTTGTTTTCCCCTGGAGGTGACTAGGGAACGAGCTCTTGCTGGTTCTTCTCATATGGTAATGATGGGCATCAAAGGAAAAGGGCAAGAGCCAAGCAGGAGAAGGTCCTGCTTCCATGGGATATCACCCTACAATGGCAGGATGCTGTGCATAATTGGTCAGGGTCAGCAAGGATATTCATGGAGGAGAAACCATCCAGGGCCATGCATGGTCAAAACACCAGTTCTGCAGGACTTCCTCCAGTCTGGGACTTGGGGGAACACCTGGTGTAAGGTGCATGGATGTGTGGTACTGTGAGATGGTGATACGAGGTCCTGCATGGCCACTTTCCAATCATGCATGGTCATACGTTGTCACGTGTGGTCACCCATGGTTGTGCACGGTCATGGATGATGGTGAGACATTCTGCAAGGTCATCTGTGCTTGTGTATGGGCATGCATGACAGTAAGACATCGTGCGTGATCATCCTTGGTTGTGCATGGTCATCCATCGTTGTGCATGGTCATCTATGGTTGTCCATGGTCATCTATGGTTGTCCATGGTCATCCATGGTTGTGCATGGTCATCTATGGTTGTCCATGGTCACCTATGGTTGTGCATGGTCATCCATGGTTGTCCATGGTCATCTATGGTTGTCCATGGTCACCTATGGTTGTGCATGGTCATCCATGGCTGTGCATGGTCATCTATGGTTATGCATGGTCATCTGTCGTTATGCATGGTCACCTATGGCTGTGCATGGTCATCTATGGTTGTGCATGGTCACCTATGGCTGTGCATGGTCATCTATGGTTGTCCATGGTCATCCATGGTTGTGCGTGGTCATCTATGGTTGTCCATGGTCATCTATGGCTGTGCATGGTCATCTATGGTTGTGCATGGTCATCTATGGCTGTGCATGGTCATCTATGGTTGTGCATGGTCACCTATGGCTGTGCATGGTCATCTATGGTTGTCCATGGTCATCCATGGTTGTGCATGGTCATCTATGGCTGTGCATGGTCATCTATGGTTATGCATGGTCATCTATGGTTGTCCATGGTCATCTATGGTTGTGCATGGTCATCCATGGTTGTCCATGGTCACCTATGGCTGTGCATGGTCATCTATGGTTGTGCATGGTCATCTATGGTTGTGCATGGTCATCTATGGCTGTCCATGGTCATCCTTGGTTGTCCATGGTCATCCTTGGTTGTCCATGGTCATCTATGGCTGTGCATGGTCAAGTGTTGTCCTGCACAGGGGTGGATGGCCATGCATGGGGACGTGCGATCATCTGGTGATGCCCAGACCCACATCTCAGTGCTGAGGACACGAGGATGCCGCCAGCTCACCAACTCCATGAGATTTCCAGGGAGTTGTATTGGAGGGGGGTTGGCCATCGATCAAAGAGAAACTCCACATCCTCCAGAGCAACCCAGGATTAATTTATGTTTGTCTGAAAGATGCTAATTAAGCCTGTTGAAGAGAAAGTTAACTTTAATACTGTGATCTAACTGATATTAAGAAGTTGCTGAGGAGAGCTGGAAGCTGATGGAACATCGCTCTGCTCACACAGTCCTGGGGCAGGAAGAGAAGCACATCTGACCAAACCTGGGCTATCAAATGGGGTGAAAAATACGTAATTTTTTTTTTCCAGTTGATTGTTGATTTCCCATTCCCCCACCTCAGAAAAGAAAAAAAAGAAAAAAAAAATTAAAATTATACAGGAGTAATTTGATTTGAAATGAAAACCAATCCGAAATCGTTATCAAGTCGAAAGTCAGCAAAAACTGATTGTTCCCGATCACGCCACACGTTTGGGTTTGATTTCAGGCATCTGAGTGCTGCGGGAACGTTTTAAGGTCAAATGAGAGGGAATTCTTTGGAAGGAAGTTGGTCCAGATGTGGCACTTTGGGAAGGTTCCATCCTCATGGCTCGGAGGCGACCGCTGCGCCAATCCCTTACGGTGCTTCGGGCACTGCTGGCGGTGAGGGGACAAGGACAGCAGTGAGGATGGGAGCCACGAGGACGGGGATGGCGCTCATCAGCCAGGGCAGAGCGACATCCATCGAGTCAACAAAAAATCTCCTGGCAGCTCCATCTCTTTTTTCCCCCTTAAAGCAAACATCTTCATTACAGCTCGGAGTTGTTTAAATAAATGAATTAATATTGACAAACCATCAACGAGGCTAATAAATGATTAGTTAAAGGCATACATACATCACATTACGGTTAGCATTAGCCGAGGCTTAATTACTTGTGGAGAGGATCCCATTAGAGTAGGTGCTACGTCGCCGTCACCCTCCGCAGCCCTCCATCCCTGCGGGGCTCCTGCTGCACCCTCAGCCCCACAGTTGGGATCTGCAGGCTTAGGGATGTGGGGTGGTTGGGATATGGGGTGGCCTGGGATGTGGGGATGCACCAGGACACAGGGATGCTCTGGGCTATGGGATGCTCGGGGATGCGGGATGCTCAGGGATGCTCTGGGATGCACAGGGCTAAGGATGCTTTAGGATTCAGGATGCTTAGAGATCTGGGATATGGGACGCTCCAGGATGTGGGCACGCTCCAGGACACAGGGATGTTTTGGGATGCTTGGAGATTCAGGATGCTAAAGGATTCTCAGGGAGGCAGGGATGCTCAGGGATGCAAGGATGCTCAGGGATGCAGGATGCTTAGAGATTGGAGATGTGGGATGCTCAGGGATGTGGTGATGCTCAGGGATGTAAAGACGCTTTAGGATGAAGGATGCTTAGAGATCTGGGAAATAGGATGCTCCAGGACACAGGGATGTTTTGGGATGCTTAGGGATGCAGGATGCTAAAGGATTCTCAGGGAGGCAGGGATGCTCAGGGGTGTTTGGGGATGCTGTGGGATGTGGGATGCTTAGGGATGCATGGATGCTCTAGGATGCAGTATGCTTAGAGACTGGAAATATGGGATGTTCCAGGACTCACGGATGTTTTGGGATTCAGGATGGTTGGGGATGAAGGATGCTAAAGGATGCTGGGATGCTCTGGGATGCAGAACGCTTAAAGACTGGGAATGCAGGATGCTCAGCGATACTCAGAAATGCAAGGATGCAGGGATGCTCAGGGACATGGGATTGTTAGGGATGTGAGATGCTCAGGGACAAAGTATGCTCAGGGATGTGGGATGCTCAGGGATATTTGGAGATTTGGAGCGCTCAGTGAGCACAGGATGCTCGGGGATGCGAGATGCTCAGGGATGTGGGATGCTCAGGGATGTGGGATGCTCAGGGACGTGGGATGCTCAGGGATGTGGGATGCTCAGGGATGCGGGATGCTCAGGGATGTGGGATGCTCAGGGATGTGGGATGCTCAGGGATGCAGGATGCTCAGGGATGCAGGATGCTCAGGGACGTGGGATGCTCAGGGATGTGGGATGCTCAGGGACATGGGATGCTCAGGGACATGGGATGCTCAGGGATGCAGGATGCTCAGGGACATGGGATGCTCAGGGATGCAGGATGCTCAGGGATGCAGGATGCTCAGGGACATGGGATGCTCAGGGACATGGGATGCTCAGGGATGTGGGATGCTCAGGGACATGGGATGCTCAGGGACATGGGATGCTCAGGGATGCGGGGAGGGGTGCCTCTCAGTTTGCCCAGGTGGCAGCAGCACCTCAGCAGAGAACAACCTTCCCAGGTCCAGGTGTGACGAGTGGGATGAGTTCAGTGAGCAGAGGCAGCCACAGCCCAGGCAGCTTGGCCTCTTGGTTTGCACAAGTTGGTGAAACACCCGGCATCCAGGCAGCCTGTGAAAAGAGACACCGACAAATAAAATAGGCAATAAATAATAATAACAATATCATAAAATTTTCAAATTTATTGAAAACCAGTCCATTCTCAGAATATTGGATTTTTCTATTATTTACGCAGCTGCTGATTTTCTGTAAATATTTAATGCCCCATGGATTTTTTTTATTTATTTATTTTTTTCTTTCTCCAAGTACAAATCTGAACCATTGCTAAATTTAAAATCTATCACACGATACGACCCAGCAGGGACTGTGCCACCCCCATCCATGGGAGGAGACCTCGGGGCTGGGAGCTGAGGTGTCCCTGCAGCATCCCAATGGACGGTGACATTTTGGGTTGCCCCATGGGTCCTCGGAGAGGAGAGGTGATGGGCAAAGCACCCATTCTGCAGCCATCCCCAGGTGCCACCCAAGGTCACTGTGCTTGCCCTATATGTGCCATCACTGGGCTGGCTGCAGCAGCAGCAGCCCCAAAAAAGGAGGAATTAAGATGAAAGGCAGCCGGTGTGAGGTGCATCCATCTGCATCTCAGCTTCGAGAGGTTTGTGAGGACTAAAGAGGTGCTTTCATCCCTCTCCAAGGTGTGTAATGCATCCCCAGCTGGCTTTCATCTCCGCTGCCTGATTGATACCCTAATGAGCATGACGGGAAAAGCGGTGGGGGCTGCAAGAGGACCCCTCTGCAAAGGGTTCAGAACACTTTCCCTGCTGCAGCTAACGAGGGGAGTGGGGGAGAGGAGCAGGATGGGCGCTCTGTAAAGGCTGATGGGTGCAGCCCTCCGCTCTGGGGGGCATTGCACCCACTTCTGGATAACCCCCCCCCTCCCTGAGATGCACCATAGAGGAGAGTTTACACCCAAGGGACAACTTTGCTTCATTTTTGCATTTGTCCCCAAAACAGGGAGTGTTGGATGTGGCTGCCCTTCCTCTGCCTCCTGCTGCCAGTGCCCCTTTGCCAAAAATTCCCTTTGTTCCCAGACCTGCAATGGGCAGAAGATGAGATTAGAGCTAAGGTGTCACCAGGAGGGACCGAGCAGGGCTGCACTTCGGGGCTGCCATGGATGCCCCTGTGGAGCTGAGCCCCTCAGATCACCCCAGGGAGGTGGAAGTGCCTGAGCTGGGGAGAAGCAACAGGTAGAAGGGAGGTTTATTTGCAGCTGGTCCATCTTGGGGCCAAGCAGGCAGGGTCTTTAAATAGACTCGAAGGCAGCAAAACTCCTTGGCTTCGTTGAATGGTGAGTGCTCCAAGCTGTGTGTGCTGGTGAGCTGAGCACTGCCACCGCCCTCCTCCCTCCCTGCTTCCCTTCTTTCCTCCCTCCCTGCCTCCCTCCCTCCTTCCACCCATCCACCCACCCACCCATCCATCCATCCATCCATCCATCCATCCATCCATCCATCCATCCATCTCTCCCTCCCTCCCTTCCTCCCTCTGTCCACCTGCCCCTCCATTCATCCATCGCTCCATCTATCCATCCATCCCTCTATCAACCCTTCCCTTTCTTCATCTGTCCATCTGCCCCTCCATTTGTTTCTCCATTCCCCCATTCCTCCATTCATCTGTCCATCCACCCATCTCTCCCTCCACCTGTTTGTCCATCCACCCATCCATCCATCCATCCATCCATCCACCCATCCATCCATCCATCCATCCATCCATCCATCCATCCATCCATCCATCCATCCATCCATCCATCCCTCCTTTCCTCCCTCCCTCCCTTCCTCCTTCCCTCCCTCCGTCCCTCCATCCCTCCATCACCATCTCCTCCTCTTGCCCTCCTATTGCCCACGCAGCATCCCAGCACTGCCCTGCAGCAGCTCCAGCCAGGTGGAAGAGAAAAACCACACACACACACACACACACACACAACATTTCCCAGGGCACAGAGGATTTGGGGCCATCTGTGCACGGATCGACCGCTTTGCACGAGTGTTGGGAGTTCAGAGGCTCAAGGCAGAGCCATGGGAGCACACAGGAGCAGGAGGAGCAGGAGCTGCACTGCTGGTGTGGGGCTGGGAGATGCCACTGGGTGCTGGGGATGGAGATGCTGCAGTGCTTTGGATGCTGAAATTTCCCATTTCAATCTCAGAGCCCTGTGCCCCACGCACGCGCACAGCGCCGGGTGGAGAGATCGATGTGTTTTTATGTTACACTGGCAGAGACACACACAAAAAAACCCTAAAAAAAACATAATAATGAAAGGAGAGGGAGGAGAAGACAGCGTATTTAGTGCTGGAGCAGCCACTGGTAATTGCCTCCAAGAGAAATGTCTCAATACGCAGCGGCTGCTGGACACAGAGCTCTGCGTTTTGCCCTCTGCAAACACCGAGGCCGGATAAAAGCAGCCCTGAAACATGCAAGAATTATCCCTGTTTTCCCCTCAACTGCCTTGTCCACACTGCTAAGGAGTTTCCCGTGGCCACAGCACCGCAGACACCACCTCCAGGGGTCCGTCCCCCTCCCTCCAGCCCTGCCCATACACACCCCAGGACCTGCCCACGTTGGCAGGAGCATCAGTGTCCCCATGCTGCTGGGGTCCCCGTGGGACAGCTGCTCCCCACTCACATCCCGAATCCCTTCCCCTCCTTCCTTTCCTTTGGCTTTTCAGTAATTCTGAAGCTTCTCATTTTCCAAGCCCAATTACACCAGCACAATGCCCCCCATCGGGCTGCGCACGCTCCGCTGCATCCCCGCACTGCCCCACGCCCAAAGGTGACAGCAGGATCAATACGGAGCCCAGAGGGCTCTGCTGGGGAAGGACTTGGCAGCAGGGTGAGCCCTTGTCAGAGGAATCAGTACTCAGTGCTTTGGGGGCTTCGGGAGGAGCTCAGTGACTTTTTGGGGTTGCAGAAGTGTTGGGAAGCAGGGTTGCGCAGACACGGCGTGGTGATGGTGCGTGCATGGAGGGAGGCTCACAGAGGGATGCTCATGGAGGGAGGCTCATGGAGGGAGGCTCACAGAGGGATGCTCATGGAGGGAGGCTCTTGGAGGGAGGTTCATGGAGGGATCTCATGGAGGGAGGCTCATGGAGGGAGGCTCATGGAGGGAGGCTCTTGGAGTTGGTGCTCTTTGCTATGGGATTTCCAGGCACACACCTGCAACCCGAGCAGAGGTCTCCGATAACCTCCAAACCTTCACGCTGAGGAAGCTCACCAGCTGACCCAATCGCAGAGCCCTGCTGATTTGCTGCGCCCATCCCACCCTGCGATGCTCTTCGGAACAAAAACTCCTCTCTTTATGCATCACTTTGCCCCAGAGATTCCCCCTTCTTCCCCCTCCCCCCCCCCACAAGCTGATGCTCACACATGCACCGAGCTGTGCCCGTTCTCAGCCCGCAGACCCTTCGCATCCCGTCCCCTCAGCGGGGAGATGGTTACAAGAAGGAGAGTGCTGGCTTCCCAAACAAGCCTCCCAGTCCACAACACATTTCCAGCCATACATAATCTAATATACGTTACCATAGCGCCAATCAATAACTCAGTAGGCCAGCTCCGAAATTATTCTCTTAAAGGGCCAGCACACCTCTTGCTCCCCCCTGCTCAGGTCTCTCTGCTCCGTGCTGCCCCGTGCCCGGAGAACCACTCACCCCTGTGCACCTGATGCTGCTCAGTAGGACACTGGGGTCCCTGCACCCATAATAAACCCAGTGCAACTTGAAAAATCAGAGCCAGCGTGGCGTTTTTGGGGCACATCGTGCTCCCCAGGTGCTCACAGTGCTGTGCAGTTGGATGAGCTGACGCCTCCCCAAGCCCAACCTTTCCTCCTTTATTCTGTTATAAAGGGGAAAATGAAGCACTGGGAGCCAAGAACCAAACGCCAAAAGCATCTCCTCAGGTGGCCACGTGGCTCCTCAGGGCCCTCTGGGCAAAGTCACTGAGACAGCTCCTCCACTCCTTCCCATTCCCTCCTTCCATTCCCTTTTCAAGTTAACTCTGAAACCTACTGATGCCAGCTCTGCTCGCCTGCTTTATACCTCCATCTCAGCAATGCTACGGGAGAAAGAAAGAGTAATTCTGCCCTAAAACCCTAACGAGCCTCAGCAGCCAGCAGTGGCTGCAAACTGTCCCATCTGGGGTGGAATAGGGGAGATTTCTGCACCCCAGGAGCTGGGCAGGTGGCTCTGTTTAATGTCCATTAGCACTAATGGGAATCACCACCAACACTGGAGCAGCAAAGGGCTGAGAGAGGCAGGAGGGAAATGCTTCTGCTCCCTGCATGGGACAGAGCAGCGCTTTGGTTGGAGATTTGGGAATGGAGAGGATCAGGAATCGCTGCACGCGTTTCAGTGTGGCTGCAGGCATTGCTCTGCTCACACCCCGAGTGCAGGGGAGAGGATGCCCCAAATGGTGACAAAGGGATCCGGATTCTCCTCTCTGTCTTTCATTTTCACCCCAACCTCAAATATTTGAACGAAAATCCCCATCCGAGCCTTCACTGCCAGTTTGCTGTTTGCTGCAAGGAAAATAATAATAATAATAATAATAATAAATGAATAAATCAATCAAATCACACGTTTCTTTTGAAGAACGCAACGCTTGGCTTTGGGAAAGTCACTCCAGCTGTTCCCACGGAGATGGGCACCCACAGACCCACAGCTCTGACCCACGCTGCCCACACACCCCTGTGACCCCAATCTCTCCCTGTGGGCTCTCAGAAGCCCCAAATCCCCCCCCCCCCAAAGGCACAAAGCCATCCGTGGGCCCCCAGCTGCATCCCCGCTGTCCCCGAAGGGCAGCCCGGCCCCGGCAGCGCTGTCAGCCAGCCCCTACGTCTTCCATTAATTCACTTCACACTGTCCATATTGATCGGTTCTGCTCTCTCCCGGCGCTCCCCCATCCCCTCCCTCGCCTGCCCTGCCCCCCCCCCCCCCTTGCACCAAACCCCCCCCCCCCCCCTGCCGGCTGCTGCACCGATGGGCAGCCCGGGCTGCGTGCTGCATGATCCATACAAACTCACTTACTCAGGGAAATCAATGGGCTCGAAAGAGCACACGCAGCAAGGCGAGGAGCCTGTCTGGGGATCGACCGCCCAGCAAGGAGACACAGAGAGAGGCAGCCTGCAGCCCGACGGCCCCCGCCGCCACCACCGCCGTCCCCGTCCCCCCCTCCTCTCCAGGTTGGCCCCCCCCGATGCGTCCCAACCTCCCCCTGTAACCAATGGGGTGCAGCAAGCCGAGGTTTTCTTCCGATGGCGGGGGGTCAGGAGGTGGTGGGGATGCTCGCCAGTAGGACCCCCGCATCCCGTCCCCAAATCTAAGAGGATGAACATCTCCTCCTGCTCCTCTACCCACTCCCACCCCCCTTTGGATCCGTCTCCAGCCGAGCAGAGTGCATCCGTGCCTCAGTTTCCCCTCGTGGACCCAAAGCTGTGCCTCCCTCCCTTGAGGGCTGCGGTGCAAAGGTGACGTTAGGATTAGCGCTGAGCTCTGCTATGCAGCCCCACAGGATGAATAAATGGGAGCAGGGCTGAGGACAGAGCTAAAACCCAGGATTTGGTTGCCCTCCACCATCCATGGAGGCATTCTGGACCCAGCTCAGGGGGTCCTCATGTTTTTTCCCCATCCCCCCCCCCCCTACGTGGGGCTCCAGACCCCCAAAGAAATCATTGCAGCTGCACGAGCAGTGATTAATAAACCCTGCTTCCCCCATCAAGGGAGGAAATCTTTATTCATACGTATCCTATAAACTAATTTTTGCATCTTTGCAATAAATCCAGCTCTGCTCTGCCTTCGTCCTGATAACCCACAGTGGCTGAGGGGAGCACTGCCCATAACTCTGCTATGGGGTGTCTTCAGGTTGGCTCCCAAAGTGGGAATGTGGGATGATGCTGTAGGGGTGATGCTATAGGGGGAGCAGCTGGAGCTGCCTTGCGATGCCTGAGATAGAAATGGAAGCAGGAAGGCCCTGGGATGGTGCTCTCAGTGCTTCCCCCCCCCCATTCTCTTACTGGTAAATCCTGGAAATGCCCCCTGTCTGCGGGCGACCTGGTGGAGGGGGGGGAACCTTTTCCCAGCAGACCCCATCTCTGAGATGAGTGTGGTTGTGTGCTGGAGACATCGTGTCTGTGCTCTGCAGGCTCCAGCCCTCAGAACCGGGGGGGGGGGGGGGGGGGGTGGTGGTGGCAGGCAGCTGCAGATGGGCAATGGGGGGACAATGGGGCAGCCGATGTCCCCCCCCCCCCCCCCCACCCAGTGCCCATAAAGCTGTGGGATGCCCCTTTGGGGTCACGTGGAGGGTTAGATAGGGGGATATTTGGTCTGCTGTGAGCATCTTCTGCTGGGACGTGGTGGACTTTCTGCTGCAGGGCTGCATCCCCGTGTTGGAAGCAGCATTAAAGTTGAGGTTCCCAACCAGCCCAGACGTCTTCCAGGGGTTTTCCCATCTGCCCTAACTGAGGTCCTGCTCACCATTTTGGGGAAGGATTCAGCACCTCGTCACCCCATCCCATCCAACCCCAACCTGTCCCATCCCCACCCTTCCCATCCCCATCCCTACCTCCGTCCCCATTCCATCCCACCCCAATCCCACCCCATCCCCACTCCATCCCATCCCCACCCCGTGCCTGCAGTGAGGTTCTCCCACACACCCCACAAACAGCAGCCGATCAAACCCCCCCATGTAAGCATCCCACCAATGTGATGAGCCTGCTGGGTCTCAGCCCTGAGCCAAGTAGGACGAGGAAGACTCAAGGCACTGAGGATGGAGGAAAGCTGCTCCCCCCTTTCCTCTCCCCCACGGCAATGAAGCCCCCCACCAACCCACATCCCTGCCCCAAAGCTCCAAGGGGTCAGGAACCAACAGAGAGCTTCCTTAGAAACCAAAATCTCCAAATCCCACTTTTTATCCCCATTTTTATCTCTCTTCCCCATGCTTCGCCAACACGGGCGCTCGTTACCAGTAACGAAGATCTCTGTGCATAGCAATGAGATTGATTGACCCCACTGACCCCGAGCAGGGCCAGGGCTCCCTCCAGGGCTCCCAGGTCACCGGCTGCTGACCATCACTCGTTGCCACGGTGACACCGATGGTCCCCAGGGGGGTGCGAGATGCAGGGGGGGGGTGAGGGGGGGCCGGAGCAGGTCAGCGTGTCAAGGCAAGTGCATTAGTGGGATGCGAGTGGATTTGGGAGGGCGAGGGTCGAGGGGTGGGTGGCACACCGAGGGTAGGGCCCCAACCGGGGGTGTCAGCCATGGGGTGGGGGAAACTGAGGCACGGGGAAAGGGGGAGGGGGGGGAACGGGGGAAGTGCTTGGATGTGGGTGGGAGAAGGAAGGAGGACGTGAGGGAAGGCGGGGAGGGGGATGCGGGGATGCGGGGGGGGGTCAAGGTGCGGGATGGAGGACGGAGGGCTGCGTGGAGCGCTTTTCCCACATTCCTGAGCTCCCGCTGCCCTCTAGTGGGCAGCGCTGTCCCCTCACTGTCCTTTCTCCGGGTCCCGCTGCCACCGCCGCCTCTTGGGGGGGGTCCCGCTGCCGTCTCCCTTCCCCCCCATCCCTCAGTGTCCCCCGGCGGTGACATTCCTGGGGATGACACAGTAAGGCTGGGGGGGAGGGGGGGTGACACGGAGTGCCAAGTGCAGCCCCCTACGGGGGGGTCGGGAGGGGCTGGAGGGAAAGGCGCAGGGTTGGGGGCACTGTTTCTGACCCCACTTTTGGGGGGGTTAGATGCAACCCAAACTGATCGTAAGCAGGGAGTCCGTGGAGGTGCCAGGCGGGAGCTGGGGGGCACCAAGGGGTCCAACCCCACGCATCCGCTGGGGCGCTGCTGGAGATCCCTAAACCACCCCCCCCCACCCCACCCCGACCCACCCCGCACCCAGCGGTCCCTCAGAGCCCCCCCGCCCCGCAGTTCCGCTTTCGTCCGCCAGGTGGCGCTGCAACCCCCAAATGCGGCCCCGTCCGCCCCAACGCCGCCCCGTTCCCATTCCCCGGCCCCAGTTCTGTCCCTGTCCCCAACGCTCCCCGTTTCTGCCCTGTGCCGCAGCCCTTTCCCTTTCCCCAACCTGTTCCTACCCGCAAACACAGCCCCGTCCCTATTCCTACCCTCCAGCCCAGCTCAGACCCTATCACTGTTCCCAGTCCTGTCCCTGTGCCCTCATCCCTGAGTCCTCCACTGCCTGCCTTGCCCACACCACTGCCTTCTCAGTGGGGATGGGGACCTCACCCTCCCCAGGCAGGTCCCACCAGGTCCCTTGGGGGGGTGCCGGCCCTTGGGAACATCTGAATGGGAGGCTTTCCCCACCACCCAGCCCCAAAGAAAGGCTTCCCTTGCCTAGGACTCAGCATCCCGGCCCCTTTGGCACTGAGATCTGTGCCCGACCCTCGGTGGCACCCGGGAGGACGAGTCAGCCCCAGGGTTGGTGGCATTTGGGCAGCTCGGTCACCAGAGACACACGGTGTGGGTTTGGGATGGGGACTGAAGCATCACCCCGCATCCCTCCTCCCAGCGCACCTTATTTCAGGGACGCACCTCCGTGCTCAACGCTGCCCTCCGGTGCTTGGGGACACGATGGCAGCCCGGTGGCCGGTGGTGAAGGGGGGGAGATGAGGTCCCCTCCTCCTCCTCCTCCTCCTGTTGCGGTTGGAGCCACGGAGTGGAAGTAACGCGCGGTGACACCGCTGCCCCAAAAGCCGCCATCAGAACAATGGAAGCTCTCATAGGGGACGCGGGCGGCCCAACGCTCACCCCAGGGCTGGAAGCATCTTTGGGACACGTGGGGACGTCCCTTGGCACCGGGCAGCCCGAGCAGAACGAGGGCACCGTGCCGGTGAGGATGGATTGGAGCATCCCATAGTGGAATGGGACGGAGACGGGACGTCGTGTTGGGGTCAGGACTGCAGAGTTTGGGCGGCTCTGGCTGTGATACGGAGAAAGGAAACGGCAGGAATGGAGCGGAGCGGCGTCGCCTTTAAAATAATGCAGCAAAATTAGCAGCTTTACAGTCATTAATATGCAAAAATGCAAATCAGGAGGTAATTAAGCCGCAGTCCTCCGGAGGATATTTCCATCATAATGAATTCTATTGTCAGGGAAAGAGCAGCCAGGCGGATTTATGTTGCTTACATGAATATAAAATATGAGGAACGAAGGGCCGTCCTTGCCGCGTGCTGCTGTCCCTTGGATGGAGGAGGGCAGAGGGCAAAACGTCCCCATCCTGCATGCACCCCAAGGCACGGTGGCACCAGGGGATGGAATACCTGTGGGTACCCTCTGCTCCTCCATTCTGCATCCAACAGGCATCAGTGATGTCTCCAAGGTGATGCCAACCCCAAGCCCTGCGCTGGGGCTGTCTCCATCTCTGTGGTGTCCCAGCAGGGATAGGGACACCCCAATAAGAGAGGCTTTCACTTGGTGCTGTGCCTCCCGATGGGTCTGCAATACGGGGCAGGAACCCAGCACCCTCCCCAGCATATAGGGACACAGACCCTGAGCCCCCCAGGACGCCCCCATCCCACCCTGTATAAACAGCATTTTGTCCATCCCTCCCCACGGGTGACCCCAGAGCCACAATGTGACAGCAGGGCACCACCGTGCCCTATGGCAAGGCACACAGGCACCAGAGGGACACCACCACGAGTCAGCCCCCCCTGTTCACCATCTCCATCCCATCAAAAACCCCCGGCAAAGAGCTCCAAACCCTCTGCTTTGATACAGGGGGGGACGATGGAAGGTGGGGGTGCAGCTTTCCCCTTTCACGCCAGCGGAAAACGAACCGAAAACGCACCCAAAACGCCATCGTTGGCCGCGTGCCACCCTGCAGCTGCCGGCTCCCATCTCAGCCTGGCATTTTTCAAATGTCAGCCGAAAGGCTCGGGGGGCTGCGGGGGGCTGCAGGGGGTTGTAGGGGGTTGTAAGAGGTTGTAAGGGGGGGGGATGGGGACATGGGGGGATGGATGGGTGCGGAAGAAGGGGGGGAAGGGACGCCCGCAACCCCTGCAGCTGTCATTGTCATTGCTGTGGTGGAGGCAGCAGGTTGGGGGGGGGTGGGTTGGAGGGGAGGAAAGCGGCTTCGTTTTGGCACCCCTGTGGTTGAGGCAAGAAAAAGAATTTGTTGGGTTGTTTTTGTTTTCTCGCTTGAAGCCTCGGGAAGCCTCAGTCCCTTCCCATGGCCCCGTGCCGCAATGGGGAGGGTGACCAAAGGGTTGGAGATGAGCTGGTTCACATCCTGGGCCACCCTCCCCAGGGGGAAGAGACCTCCCTGCCCTGTGCTGATGGGAACTGGGGGTGGAAAGGTGGAAGGAAGGCAGGGCTGGAAAGGGACAGGGTGGGTGGCAGCTGCTGTCCCCGGTAGGACTGCCCTCGTCCTCACCCTCATCCTCGTCCTCATCATCCTCACTTTTGTTCTCATCCTCATTGTCCTCATCCTTGTCTTCATCCTCCTCACCCTCATCTTCATCCCCATCCCCTTCATCTTCATCCTCATCTGCATCCCCTTCATCCCATACCCTTCATCTTCATCCTCATCTTCATCCCTGCCTCTGTCCTCCTCATCTCCATCCCCATCCTCATGTCCATCCCCATCCCATCCCCACAGCAGTGTCAGCGTCCCTTTCACAAGGCACAAAACCAACCCCCCCCCATGCTGCACTCCCAGCCCCCTCCCCCACTACTCTGAGCCCCCCCCCCTCCCCTGCACACCTGCAGAGCCGGAAAGCTGCACATCCCCACTGAAGTCAGCAATGGGGTGGAGAGGGGTGCGGGTGGGGGGGGGAACCTTGAGTGTCCCATTCCTGGGGAGAGGGGCACCTTGTGGGTGCAGGCACACGTGGGTGCCGTGGGGGTGCGTGGGGGCTTTCTCCCCTTTGGCAGTGGTGAATTCTGGCAAAGAGGGCTCAGCCCATCTCTTGCACACACAGAGCTGCAGCTGGAGCTGAATTGCTGGCCCTAACGCAGAGCCCACCCTCACCTGAGGGGTCACTGTGGTATCCCTGCATCCGGGTGGGACAGGAGGCTCAGAGTGCTGGCCCCAAGGGAAGGGGATGTCCTTGTGTCACCACCACCCCCTTCCCCATGGGGACAAGGGATCCCAATGTGGCTGTTGGTTAGATGTTGGAAGAGGTTGGTTAGTAAAGCAGCCCCTATGTTTACAAAGAGTGACTCGCAACCCCCTCCCCCCCCCCCCCACCGCCCTCCCCCTCTTGAGGTTTAAGGTGACATCCTGCCTGCAGTGCCGTCCCCATCCCTGGGCCTCCAGGAGCAGGTAGAGAAACCACAGGGCACAGCGAGGGCTGAGGGTGCTGCAGGAAAATAAAGGACAAATCCAGCAGCGCATCCTCCCCGTGTGGTTTGTGGGGACACAGCACGGGGCAGAGCTAACAGCATGGAGCAGGGACTGCTTCCCTTGGGCTCCCCATCCCCATCTCCTTCCTCTGTTGCAGGGGAAAGGAGGTCAATTGTGCTTTTGAAAGCCACCAGGAGAGGGAAAGCAGTGAGACTGAAATCAGGGGAACGTCCTCCTGTTGGAGCACCTTTTGCATCAGTGCTTTCTCATGGGGGCAGTGAGATGTGTGGCAATGGAATCAGATCCAAGCACTGCAGACTGCCCCAAGCATCCCATCCGTGCTACTCACAGCCCTGGGAAACCCCAGCAACATCAGCATATGGAGATAGGGGCAGGGGTGCCTGCATCCCACCTCCCTTCTGTGGGGGATGATATGGGGATGGGGACTGGGTGGGGATGAGGATAAGGGTGATAATGGGGGTGAGATGGGGATGGGATGGGATGGGATGGGATGGGATGGGATGGGATGAGGATGGGGATGGCAGTGAGGGTAAGATGGGGGAGGGGATGGGGTGACGATGTGGATGAGGATGAATTGGAAATGGAATGGGACAAGGATGGGGATGGGAATGAGATGAGAATGGCGATGGGATGAGATGGGATGGGATGAGGATGAGGATGAGGATGAGGATGAGGATGAGGATGAGAGAGGGATGGCAGTGAGGGTGAGATGGAGATGGGGGAGAGGGATAGGAATGGGGATGTGGTGAGGGTGGGGGTGAGGATGAGATGGAGATGGGATGGGAGAAGGATGGGGATGGGAATGAGATGGGGATGAGATGGGGATGGGATGGGATTGAGATGGGGACGGAGATGGGAATGAGATGAGGATGGCAGTGAGGGTGAGATGGGGATGGGGAGAGAGATGGGGATGGGGTGAGGATGGGGATGGGATGGGGAAGGGGATGGGGATGGGATGGGGGTGAGGATGGGGATGGGGATGGGGGTGGGAATGAGATGGGGATGGGGTGAAGATGGGGATGGGGTGAAGATGGGGATGGGGTGAAGATGGGGATGAGGATAAGGATGGCGA
This sequence comes from Tympanuchus pallidicinctus, assembly GCF_026119805.1. Classification (NCBI taxonomy): domain Eukaryota; kingdom Metazoa; phylum Chordata; class Aves; order Galliformes; family Phasianidae; genus Tympanuchus; species Tympanuchus pallidicinctus. The sequence goes on from NW_026294765.1 coordinate 1,108,396, forward strand.
TGAGGATGAGATGGAGATGGGATGGGGATGGGGATGGGATGGGATGGGGATGGGGTGAAGATGGGGATGAGGATAAGGATGGTGATGAGGATGAGATGGAGATGGGATGGGGATGGGATGGGGATGGGGGTGGGAATGAGATGGGGATGGGGTGAGGACGGGGATGAGAACCCCCCCGGCCCCATGCATTAGTGCAGCAGCACAGTGCCCCAGCACACAGGGCCGGGGAACGCCGTTCACTTGGCACCCGCTCGCTCCACACACGCAGTGTGATGCAGAGATAAGATAAAACTGTCTGACGGCTGCCAAGTTAAACTGAGGTCACAGCAAACCTCGTGCCCCCGCCGTGCCGGGCTACACGCACACAGCGGTGCATCCTTTAATTTCAGGCAAATTTCTGTCCTTCAACCCTGGGTTGATGAAATGGCACCGTTTCGTTCAGCACGGAGCTGCAAGCAGAGCTGGTGTCAGGGCAGAGGGTTCTGTGCTGCTTTTTGCCCTATAGCACAGTGTGAGCCAAGTGCTGTGGGTGCCATAGAGCCGTCCCTCTGCAGGGGATCTGTGGGGCCAAAGAGTTTGGGTTTCTGTCATGGGGTTGGTGCCCTCCCGAGGCACTCAGTTTTGAGTAAAAGCACCATGAATGCCCCTAAATCTCTGCCCTGGAGTTTTCCCAAAAGCACACATGAGGAGAAAGCGACCAAAAATAAGGGGAGTGTTGGAGGAGAGCCTGGGATTGGGTTGTCCATGGGAACAATGGGGGCAACCAGGGTTCAATAAGGGCAATCCCCCCCCCAGTACCCAAATAAGTGCTTTGTGCCTGAACAAAGCACCCCAGAGCGGGATGGGATGTAGGGACTGGGAGGGATGCAGGGGGTGGGGAGGTTGCAGAGGTGGGAGGGATGCAGGGAATGGGGTGGGATGCAGGGGATGGATGGGATGCAGGGGTGGATGGGATGCAGGGGGTGGATGGGATGCAGGAGGTGGATGGGATGCAGGAGGTGGATGGGATGCAGGAGGTGGATGGGATGCAGGGGTGGATGGGATGCAGGAGGTGGATGGGATGCAGGGGTGGATGGGATGCAGGAGGTGGATGGGATGCAGGAGGTGGATGGGATGCAGGAGGTGGATGGGATGCAGGGGGTGGGGGGGAGGCACTGCAGTCAGATCCAAACGGGAGCAGCCTGACAGATGGGGCTGCCCTACATTTCACCCATGCTTGCAGTTAAGCTGCCTTCCTGTGCCCTCCCCCCCCTCCTCCCCCCCCCGGCCCCAAAACGCTGCGAGTGGAGGAGGTTGGCTCAGGGGTGGCTTTGGGGTGCAGAGACCTGGGGATGCCAATAGGGACTGGCTGCCCCCCAAGCATCTCCCCAGGACATCCCATCCCTCCCAGGACTTTCTGTTTCTCCTCCTTCTCACCAAAGTAACGTGAGCCCACAGGGTTCCCAAGCTCCGATTTTACCCTTGCTGTCAGGTCCCCCCCCTCCCATGCACGCATTGGCACCAGGGAAGCAAAAGAGAACAGGGCTGTGACAGTGGGGACACAGCTGCAGCCTGGCATGATACAGAGTGAGGGTGGGATCCCTGTACCCCACAAGAAACAATTTGGGGCCACAGTTTTCCCCCAGCCTGCAGCATCCTCTGCTCTGAGATGCAGGCTCGTGTCATGCCAGCCCACAGCCAGCCTCAGCCCCTTGCTGGGGAGTGAGTCTGTAACCCTTCCATATGGGGTTTTGGGGTCGGATCCTGCTCCCACTGCAATAGGGCTCTCCCCCATCCCATGGCTGTGGCCATTGGGTGCTCAGTAAGGTTATAAGAAACCAGGGCGATTTCTGTTCCTCCTGAAACTTGACATGAGAGCACAAAACCCACTCAGAAATCTGGGGACAGCAGGGAAATCCCCCATTGGGTCCCCAAAAGCCACCAGCTTTGTGCTCTGCCCCCTCTGCACCGAGGTCCCTGTGTCCCCATGGGGAGCCTGGCTCTTCCAAGCTCTGGAATTCTCCATTTTCAGGCACTTTTCTTGAGCTTCACCCACCACAGTGCTCTGTTTTCTCCCACTTTGGTGCTGTGTTTCCCAATGGGGCTGTGCCCCCCCAGCTGGTGTCATCCCCCCCACATTCATGTCTCTGTTTGAGCATTACCCTGTGTGCTCCGCAGAGGGGCTCAGGCCACCTCCCTGAGCCAGGAGGAGGAAAAACACAGAGGCAGAGAAGAAAAAGGGTTTCTCACCCACTGATGCTCGCCCAGCACCCAAAGCGATGCACGAGGGCAGCAGAAATGCAGGCAGAGCACTGTCAGCCCTGTCCCAGCCACGGGGAGCACCCACATCCCAGGCAGAGCACCCACACACATCGCTGCACCCCCATCCCCACAATCCCATGACGACCATCAGTCCCCATCCACCCTTCCTCTCTTCCCCACATCCCATCGAGGTCCGCACAACCTGAACCCCTCCAGGCAGAGCTCACCACCCCAAAACACAGAACCGGGGGAACCTCGTGCTGTCCCTCCCGTGCAAGCTGAGGTTCTCCCCACCCAGGCAGTGCTGGGTACAGGGGTGCAACTTCTTTCCATTCCGAGGAGATTCCCCGAGCCCCCACGCAGGCGAAAGCGCCGCGGGTTTCCTGCCTGTGGGCGGATGCTATCCTGGGCTGCAGGCACTGCGTGATGCAGGGGGGGCCCTGCTGGGGTTGGGGACGCCGTGTTTCCGCCCCGAGAGCTCACTCACAGCCCCACGTCTTTCTTTGGTTGTTGTTTATTTGAAAGCAGCTTTTCCATCCCTCCGTGAAGGATGGCAATAGGAAGGATGTGGAGCATCCCCAGGTGCTGCGCTCCGGGTGTCACCTTGGGGAGGATGGAGGCATCCTCAGCACCTCAACATCCGAAAGTCACAGTTTGGGGACCACCCAAACCCGAGACCACAAGGCTGCAATGGGCTGGGAAAAATAAACAAACAAACAAACCAACCCAACAATAAAAAACATCAGCGTTCAAAAGAGAAGTGGCATCTTGGAGGGCACAGAGATGTGGCACAGACCACTGTCACCTCCCCGCCCCGCCGCCTGAGCCAAAGGGGTTGGAGGCTTTGTCACCATCAGGTCGATATTTTGCTGAATGGTTTTTGCATTTTTTCACCATTTGCAGGGTTTTGCACAGCTAAAATCCCCCCTCCGAAGTTTCCATCTCAACCCCCCGCCCCCCATTCCACGCTGCACCCCAGCATACAGGGAGGGGAGGAAGATGAGGGGTGTGACGAGAGGAAGGGCACAGAGTGGTGCCCACAGACAGGAGAGAAAGAGGGAAATGGGGTGGGAAAGGGTCGGTGTTGACCCACTGATAAGCCCATGGTTGGGATGGAGTTGTCCACATGGGATGGAGGAGATTAGGATGGAGGGGACACCCTTGGGGACAGCGTGGATATGGGATCCCTGCATGGCCAGCATGAGCCCCAAGGCCACAGCCATCACATAGGGCAGGAGATGGGGACAAAGCAGCTGGAATGGAGGGAGGCTTGGGGTTTTGTTCTGTTTCTTAAGCAAAGACAACAAAAAAAAACAAAACAGGAAGAAAAAAAAAAAAGTGTTTTGAGGGCTTTTTTTTTTCTTTTCCTTTCTCTCTGTTGTTGTTGTTGTCCATAAATAATAATTAACCCCCCCTCATTTCCAGCCCAGACCACTTGTTTTAAATTTCCTGGCTAAAGTGATGTAACAGCTGTGCGTGATGCAACCCCATGTGGAATGCATCATTCAGGAAACCGAGCACAGAACCGCCTTTCTCTCCAAATACTCCACATAGCTCCTTCCCAGCCCCCGCTCTGAGGGGTCCAGGGGTGGGGGTCCCATCCTGCATCCCCCCATTGCCACCCCCTATTGCTCAGACTGCTGCCGTGCCAATGGCTTCAGGGCGTGCTCTGCTTGCTCGCCGTTATTGTTGGACCCCTTTATGTCAGGGGTCCCCGATGGGACCCAACTCCCTATTTGCAGTAGGGAAAATGCAGCCTCCAAAGCCCACCCAGCCCTGTCCTCACGTCTCCCTGTTTGCCCCTCAATCTACCTTCCAAATGGGGTGGACCTGAAGAAAAGAGTGAGAGGAAAGAAAAAAAAAAAAAAAAAGGAAAAAAAAAGGTGAGAAAGGGAAGAAAAAAGAGGAGGAAGGGAAAGAGAAGGAGGAAAGAAAAAAAGAAAAAGAAGAAAAAAGAAGAAGAAGAAAAAAAAAAGGTTGCAGTGGGAAATAAGGAGTCAGAGCTGAGGTATTTCGGCAGCCGGGGCTGGAATGTCTGACTCACAGTGTGACTAAATGCAAATATGAAGCCCAGCTCGTTGCTTAAAGACACCAGGATCCAGTGTGAGCCCACGGAGCATCCGAGCCCCTTTGTCTCCTCTGTGTCCCAAACCTCCTTGCCACCCCACTGGTGTCTCTCCTGTCCCCTCCCTGCTCTGATGGTGGACTGGGGCTAAAGTGGCCCCAAAAGTGGCAGCTCCAAGAGTCACCAGTGGAAGGGACAACAGTTCCAGCCCTGGGATACGGCCCGGCCCACAGCTCGCTGCCATCCACCCATGCACAGACGAAAACATAACGCAGGGCAATGCCCAGAGCAGAAAATGCACAGTTCTGCTGGGTGAGGAGCAGCGAGCATCCCTCCCATGGCCAAAACCCAAGGGCCATTGCTTGGGTCTGCAACCCCAGGAGGGGTTTGGGCTTTTACTGCTCCACCATTGCATGGATCTGCTCAGCCCACTGCAGCAAAGCTCACCCCACAGCACGTCCTCAGTGCCTCAGAGCTCTGCCACAAGCCCTACGGGACAGTTGCACTCCTCTGGCTCCAGGTGTGCAACGTGAGGCAATGATTTGCCCCTCAGCATCACCGGCCCCCAGCACTGCAGCTCCCAGTTGCAGCCCCCAGCATTGCAGCCCCAACACTGCAGCCCCCAGCATCGCAGCCGGCCTTGAGAAAAGGCTCCACTGCAGCCGCAGCCAAACTTTGGGGTGGGAAATGCGCACAGCAGGGTAAGGCAGCAGCTCTGAGGTTTAATCGACATTGCTGACAGGGAAAGCAGGAGGATGGAGCTGTGCGAGGGGAAGGTTTCATTGCCTCGTGTCAGCACACACAGCGCGGGTGAAGGGCTGAGCTGAGGGGCAGCCATCCCACGAGGCTCTGATGGGCACAGGCCTGCGGGACTAGCCGAGAAGGGCGATTTGGACTCGAGGAACCACGAACGGATGGCGCTGGAGAGAGACACGGCAGCTCGCACGGTAACGGGCCCAAACAACGAGCGCAGCGCAACCAACACCCGCCCGCCCGAGCTCTGCGGGAGGTGCGGGCGGCGACACGAACCAGCGGCCGCCCCGAAACGGCGCATTGCTCGGTGGGCGGGGCGTGAGTAACGCGCTGTCCGGTTGGCTGAATAACCCGCCACTCAGAGCGACGAGGCTTTCTATTGGACAACTCCTCGCGGTTCATCACTCCATTTTCCGGTTACGAGTCAGTGGGCTATCAGTCTCCCTCCGCCGTAAAACATAGTCCCAGCCCTCCCCGCAGAGACAACGCTCAGCCTCACAGAAACCACTCCCCCCCCCTCCCCTTCCACCACTCCTCCCCCACGCAGCTCAAAACGCGGCCGCCAACAACTCCTTCCCATCGCCAGCCCCTCGAACTCTCAGAACGGCGGAGGGATACGGCGGAGGGAGGAGTCAAAAGGGGCGTGGCTTCGCGCCTCTGCTCAGTCGCTCGGAGGGAGGGAGGGAAGAGAGAAGGGGGGGGTGGTTGCGCTGGGGCCCGGCGCGCCGGGGGCGGGGGCGCGGGGCGGGCCGGGGCGCACGCGCCGCCCGGGCCGGAGCTCAGCGCGCCGCTTCGCTGCGCCGTACCCCGCCGGCGGCGCAGAACAATAGGAGCCGCCGCCGCCCGCCGGCCCCGCACCGGGCCCGGAACGGGGCCCTGAGCTCCGCGGGACTCTTCATGCCCGGCCGCCGCTCCTCCCCGCGCACACGCACCGCGGGCTCGGTTCGGTCCAGGAAAAGGTAATAAAACAAACGGACGTTAAGAAACGATTTTTTTTTTTTAATAAATAAATTAAAAAAAAAAACAACAATAATATCTACGCTGTGCCCCCCCCCCCCCTCCTTTCACCTCCCCCCACCCTCCTCCTCCCCCCTCTCCCCCCAACCTCCTGGTGTTCAGCCGTGAAACGGGACGGCCGCCAACTTCTATTCCCCCCCCCCCCCCCCCCAGTCCGGAGCTCCATTGTCCGCAGAGTTCGGCCGAGCCCCGGGGGGGGGGGGGGGGGGAAAAGGGGAAGAACCCCCTATAAACCCATTCGAGTCCCCGTGAGCGATGTGTTTGTGTGTGTGGGGGGGGGGGGGGGGGGGGGGGCAGCTCCTCTTCTTCGAGCAGTCCTGCATATAGAGTTTAAAAGCCACCTCCCCCCCCAAATTCATCTCCCCCATCTGTAGGACTGGGGGGGGGCGGGGATCTCTGTGCCCCTCTTGGAAAGTTGTGCAGGAGGTGGGGGGGGGGGCCCTCTAGGCTGGGGGAGCGGTTGTTGTGATCTCCCCCCCCCCCCCCCCCCACACGCACACGATGGGGTTATGGGGGGGGGGGGGGGGGGTCCGGTTGGGCCTTAGCACAGCTTGGGAGTGATTTGGGGTTTTTGGGGGGGGGGGGGGGGGGCGGCTTTTTGGGTCTCCCAATACAGCGCGAGGATCGGGACCCCCACCCTGGGTTGGCCTTATAGGAACTGGGGGGTCCACAAGGCGATATGACACCCCCCCCCCACCTTTTCCTTTCTAGGTTGAGCTCCCACCCAGCTTAGGCCTGAGTCCCAGCTCTTTGTGCCCCATCACAAGTTTGGGGGGGGCGCTGAGTGTAGTATTGATGAGAGGTTTTGGGGTGCTTTAAAGCCCCCCCCCCATCCAATCCAGGGACCCCCCCGGGCTGTTCTCCAGCCTTTGTGCTGCTGCGGGAGCGGAGAGAGCCGGGAGAGGGCAGGGCTGGGCGTCCCGGGACGCAGCTTTGGGCTGAAAGTAAAGGGGGATGGGGGGAAAAGTGGAGAGAGGAAAATGATTAAAAAGCAATAATTAAAGAAAATAGACAGGGAAAGGGCAGATTTTTTTTTAAAGGAGCGGGAGAAAAGGAGAGAAAAAAAAAAAAGGGGAGAAAGAAAATGAAGGAGCAGACTGAACGGTGGGCTGCGTTGTTAAAGTTGTACTTGGGGGGGGGTCCTGGGGGGGGTCCCTGTGTCCAGCGGGTGTAGGTGCTCTAAAAGTAACATCCTTACACAACCCCCCCCCCCCCCCCAATCCCTTTTTTTTAATTATTTTTTTTTTTAAATTATTATTTTTTTATTGTTAATTTAGTGATGGAAGCTTTCCTGTGCTGGTTTCGCTGGTTTTATTTTGTTGTGTTGGGTTTATTTTATTTTTTTTTTAGTATAAAACTTCATTGCAATGTGGCTGCGGCCCCACAAACACTTTGGGCTGCATGCAGTTGTCTCTTTTTTTCTTCTCCTTCATCCTTTTTTTTTTTTTACCCTTATGATTAATGAGTTAAATGCATTGGCCAGCTGCCCTTTATAGCCATGAATGAGTTCCTAAAATGGGGGGGGGGGGTAGAAAGGGGGCAATAAAAAAAAATAAAGAAAAAAAAAAAGGGATCTTTCATCTCCTCCCAGACCCCTGCCTCCCTCCCAAGGAAATGTTTTTCTATTGCAGTGACTCCTCCAAAAGGATCAATCTCCCCTTTAGGGGCAAAAATAATAAATAATAATAATAACAACCTGTAAATTTGGAAGAAGAACATTTACCCGTTTCACCAGGATGCCCGAAGGGTTCTGTTTTTGCAACGCTGTCTGAAAACTGCTTTTTCTTTTTCTTTTCTTTCTCCTCTTTTTGGGAGGGGGGCCGGGCTTTGCTCCTCCCTGCTCAGGGCATCCCCGTGAGCACAGCTGCAGGTGCTCAGCAGCCTCAGGGAGGCAGCCAGAAGTTCAGACCTTTGGGTTTTTTGTTGTTTTGCTTTTCCTTCTTTCTCATTTTTATAACTGGGCAAGGAGAAGCACCAGAAGAGGGGGAAGCACAAGGCGAGCCAAGCCAGACAAGCACCCGAGTGATAACTCACCCTGAACCCTTTGATAAACGAGTTCACTTGTTTTCCCCCCCCTCCCCTCCTCCCCTTTTCTTCTTTTTTTCCCCTTCATTCGCCGCACGCCAAGAACAGAATTGGCCCAAACGAGTGCAATTGGCAGCAAAAAACCAACATCCAAGTGTGTCTGGTCAATAGAGCTCTTGTTCCTGTGCTGGGTGCTGTGTGAAGGCTCTGCCCGCAGCCTCTGTGTGTTGGGAACGTGCATTGGAGTTGTGTTTTCTTTCCCTTTTCTCTCTCTCTCTGTCTTTTTTAAATATTCATCAATGGGGTGGGTGGTTGGCTCCAGTCATTAAAATATCTCTTTCCCCTCCCCCTTGCTTTCTCTAGGACTGCCACTGTTGAGTCTGTGGGAGTATGAATCAGCAGCAGCAGAGAATGGCTGCAGTTGGGACAGACAAAGAGCTCAGTGACCTGCTGGACTTCAGTATGGTGAGCGAAGGCGCCCGGGGGGGCTTTAAAGGGCCCGGGGCTGTGGGGAGGGAGCTGGGAAGGGGAGGAAATGTGAGCCTGTAAATTGGACATGATGGGTTTCAGATGTGCCCTGTTTGTGTGCGTGCACATGTGCTGCAACTTGTTTATTTTTAAGTTAAAGCGAAACTGCTGCCCCTCCTGGTCCCTCCCCTCACCCCCCAACCCCCCCCCAACCCTCACTTTCCCCTTCCAAGCGTGGTGTTTCCTCGCAGGGAGCACTCAGAGGTGCTTTTTCAGATGGGAAATTCGAGGGCAATGTAAGGCAGCGAGCTCCGTGTTGGTGCTGATGGTGCAGAGTGCTGGGTGGCTGCTGCTGCCGCCCTGGCTGTGGACCTGATGCAGAGCTGTAAGTTCAGTAGCCGATCAATCAGCCTTTTTTTTTTCCTCTCCCCAACCCCAGACTATTAAACTTTTGCTCCCGCAGGTTATTCTATCTCAGTTTGAAATGTATCCAAGCTCTCCAGCTCATGATTTCAGCAGGACTCAGGCACTCGTGTTCCCCTCTCTCTGCTTTTCTGTAGCCTGGAAACCTTCAGCTGCGTTTTGAGCGCTGTTTTTCAAAGAAACAGGACCTAAAAGTTCCCCCATATGGGGATGTGTGCAGCTCAGGGGGAAGAGAAGTCCCACAGAGCTTGGCCAGGGTTTGTGCCCAGTGTTTGGTGACGTATGGCGTTCTGCACATCGTGCTACAGCAGGGCTGGCAGGTGTAACTGCAGAGGGGAGAGCTGCGTTCAAAGGAGAATAACTCTGTTGGGTTCCTCGGTTGTGGGCTGCACCCTCAGGGTGCTCACAGCTCGTGTCTTGCTTTTAAGATAAGCCTTGGTGCTGCAGAGATAGAGAAAGCAGCTCAATGGGAGGAGCGGCCTCAGTGCTGCTGCTGGGGGGGCTGGGGGCACCCGGCCCCGGGCTGGGTTTTGTTGCACCTTGAGGGAGAGGAAAGGAGGGAAATGGCAGCAAAATGAGGGGCACCCACTGTGCTTGTTGTGCCTGTGGGAAGTGCTGAAGCGTGGCAGCGTTTTGGTGAGGTTGAGCAGTGGGAGCTTTTGTAGGGCTGAGGTGTCTGCCTGTCCCTGTGTGCTGGGGGGGAGGTGAGGTCTCCATCCCGTGTCATAGCAATTTGCAGAGGTCCGGTTTGCTTCGTCCTGTTGGGATGCTGTTCAGCAGTGCCATGTTCTGTGGGTGTTGTGGGCACTGGGTGAGGTGGACGTGTGAGCTCAGGGTTTGCTGGAAGTGCTGCATGGTTACTCCTGTTCTCGTCCCTGGGGTCCTGCTCTGAGCAGTGCCATCCCCTGCACCCATTTGAAGCAGTGCTGGGGGTCAGGCTGTGTTAGTTCCTCTCCTGCTTTGCTTTTTCTCTTAACAAAAAAGAAAGAAAATCAAATCCCACTCGCTTTCAGAAACCCGAAGCTTTATTTCCAAATTACCAAACCAGCTTCATTTGCATGCTGAGAGCCGTATTCCACGGAGAGGTCCTGACCCGTTCCCTCTGTATCTGAATATTTCTCTTCTTGGAGACTAATCTTCAGCCAGGGGTTGAATTTGGGTTCAATTCCAGCCCTCCTACGCTGGTGTAAACCTGGGGAATGACCAGAATTTGTCCTGGGCTCGTCTGAGGCTCCGACGTTTGGGGGCGGCCGTTTGAGGGATCAGGGCCTGCAAATGTCATTTGCCAGCGACTGATTCGAAGACATTCCCCTCCCTGTGGGATCAGTTGGCTGCTGGGCTCCAGCACAGCCTGGAGTTAAGCCAGGTCCATTTCACAAACCCTCAGCTCCGCACACCCCGAGCCTGCGTAAAGGGAATGGGAACGGCGCTCCTGTGGGATGCAGAGCAAAAACTAAATGCTTCCTAGCGAGTGGTTGGGCTGCACCCCGCGTCCTGGGTTGCTTTGTGTCATTGGGATGCAGGGTTTGGGGCCAGAAAGCTCACTCAGAAATGTGTGTACGTAAATATATTCGTATGGGGTATTTTGGAATAAGCAGGAGTGGAGCATTGAACCACTGATGAAGGATGGAGGAAAACTGGAGGCATTTGGAGATGCTGGAGGCGTTTTGCTTCAAAGCAGTGCTTTGATTCTTTGTTGTTTTTTTCTTTCCTTTCACCCCCTGTAGGCTGTGGTCCCACTCTGTGCTGTGCATTAAGTGAGCCTCATGGCTCTGCACGGTCAGGGCTGTGAGCAGTCAGTGTGAACAGGCTCGTAGCCTTAAGACTCTTTAATAAATACATCAGGTAATTACTGAGCTGCAAAGCGCTCACCTACAGCTTTTCCACCACCATCAGTTGACAATGAGAGCGAAAAACCAAAGGAATCTGTGATGTGCATCTGGGTGAGCAGGAGCCAAGCGTGTGGCTGGGAGGGCTGATGCAGCTCTGGGCTGTGCACCGTGCAGTGCTTCCCTCCTCCTCAGAACAAATTGCTTTCTATAATTGCCCCAAAGTGCAGGTAATTTGTACGCTTGCTTTCACCACTGTTCCCTGGCCATGGTCCAGAGCGGGCTTGCAAATCTGGAGGAGAGCTTCAAGAAAGCACCCTGCCTATTGATTCCCATTGCCAGCTCTGTGCTGTTTTGTTTCTGGTTTGTTTTTTTTTTTGCAGATGCTCGTTTGGGTGCTGTATTTTTATTATTATTTTTTTTTGGTCTAGTAGTTGCCAGGCTCTGTTTTGCAGTGTGGGATGCACATGGTGTGTGTGTGTGTGTGTGTTGGGAGGTACTTGGTGTGGTCATCCTGGCCCCCACGCTGCTGGTGTTGTCACGTCCTGGGAAGGGCTGAAGGATCCCTGATGGGGATGGGGGTCCGTAGGGTGGGAATCCTGGCTGTGGGGCTCACCCGTAGTGCCAAGCTGGAGAGCAGCAGGAGGCTGCGTGCCAGCCTGGGTCTCTGGCAGGAGTGAAACACTGTTAACAGCCATGATTATTAGCAGAGTATTAACCATATGCTGCAGGATGCGGGGTTCTGACTCGGTGAGGGTGGGCAGAGGGTGAGCAGTCACCCAGCAAGCGATCCAACCCTTGAGATGAGGGTGAACCCAAAGCATTCCAGCGGCTCCTGCAGCACAGCAGCACCCAGTGCCCAGCTCTGGCCAAGGCACAGCATCTGCGTTTCCGTGATAAAACTGCTGCTTTTGTTCCAAGTGAGGTTTGCCTTACGCCGCTGTGGATGTTGGGGCTGCAGTCAGGAAGGTCTGTCTGGAATGAGCACGTCTGAAATATCCTGCTGGCAGCGGCAGGGAGCGAATTCCCTCTTCTCCCCGCATCAGCAGCTGGATGCCTTCCACTCTGCAAAATAGATCTAGGGTTGGGAGCTCAGCCCTGAGGTCGGTGCAGCCCGGATTCGGGAGGTGGGAGAGCAGAGGAAGTGAGAACAGCCATTTAATGTGAGAACACTGATGCTCCGGTGGAAGTGCCCAATAAATGAGGTGCTGTGACTGGGTCTGGCAAATTCCCTTTCTTACGAGTCCGCCGCTGGGAGCGCGGGGGCTGGGACTTCCTGAGTGTTTGGGTTTCTTGTGCTCTGGGTTTGCATCTGGGAGAAGTGCCCAAGGAGGCTGCGGATGCCCCATCCCTGCAGGCATTCAAAGCCAGGCTGGATGTGGCTCTGGGCAGCCTGGTCTGCTGGTTGGTGACCCTGCACACACGGCAGGGGGGTTGAAAAGGGGGTTTGCAACCCAGGCCGTTCTATGATGCTGTGATAAAGGCAGCAGTGTGGGCTCAGAGCTGCGAGGACGCACTTTTGGCAGTGTCAGATCCAGCACGGGGAGGACTTAAGATGGGGGATTTCACACAACCGCTTAAATCGACGGGATTCAAATCCAACAAAGGCCCTGTAATGACCCAATTACCGAGCCTGGGAGGCTGTGCCGGGTCCCCCCGGTGTGTGCCAGCCTCCCCCTTCCTCCCCCTGTTTATTTTTGAAGCTGAGTTTCAAGCAGAAAGGAAACTCGCTGTGGGTGGGTGAACCTGGGCTGCGAGTGACACAGGCGGGCGCTTGGAGGGTGACTGTGCCCCACTGCTCCACACAGCCCACACTGCGGTGGAAAAACAGGTTGGCAGCAAAAACAGCCACCCCAAAAAAAAACCAAAAAGTGATGCTGGGAGCCCTCAAAAAAGATGCAAAGCGAGCAGTCGGGGTTCCCTCCTCCGCGGTCCCTTGGAGGGGAGGACAGGAACCGCGGGGGCGAGGGCATCCCTGCGGGTTGGGGATTGCCCGGGGGGGGACCCCGCTTTGCAGAGCGCAGTGGAACAAGGCTGCTCATTCTCTCCACTCGAAGCCTTCCTCTGCCAGCATCAGCAAGTCGTGTGAGCAGAAACGCTCGTGACGAAGAGCCGGCGGTGCTTTTTTGCTGTTGTGTTTTCACTGCTGGTGATTGTGATGTTTGCCTCGTGCATCGAATCACAGAATGGCCTGGGTCGAAAAGGAGCACAACGCTCATCCAGTTCCAACCCCCTGCTGTGTGCAGGGTGACCAACCAGCAGCTCAGGCTGCCCAGAGCCACATCCAGCCTGGCTTTGAATGCCTGCAGGGATGGGGCATCCACAGCCTCCTTGGGCAGCCTGTTCCAGTGCGTCCACACGTGTGGCACCTCCTCTTGGAAAAGGGCTTTTGACCTCTTTGCTTTCTTGCCCTGTAGCAGGGATGGAGGTGGGCACAGCTCGGGGCAGCCGTGCAGGTTCTGCTTTCCATCCTTTCAGAGCTATTTGCAGAAAACGCCGTGGCACTGCAGAGGGAGGCAGGCTGCGAGCCTCAGCGCTGTCAGAGTTGGTTTCTTTTGTAGCCCGACTTCCTGAGGAAGCAAAGCTTGTGTAGCAGTGGGGGCCAGGCTCTCAGAGGCCCCCCCAGAGCTCCAGACCCCAGGCAGCAGCTGGGGGGGTACAGGGCTGCTGGGAGCCCCTGTGCGCTCAGACAGCACCCACACCTCTATGTAAAGTGTGTATAATGCCTGCAGTGTGCATACGTATCTATGATCCCAAATGTCTGCTTTTTGAATGGCTGTTGGTTTCCTCGCTGCTCTCTTTGCATCCATACTGTGTGTAGCTGTGTTTTGTCCTCACCAGCGTTTGTAACTGGGCTGGTTCTGTATGAAGCAGCTCCTCTGGCCATGGGCAGAGAGCAGTGATGTGATGTCAGGGCACGGAGCTGCCTTCCTGCAAGCTCTGCTGCCGTTGCATCGTTTAATGTTCAAAGCATTAAACTTTGGAGTTACTCAGACATTGCACAGTGAAAAAATAATAACAGTTGGAATGGCTGGTGGTGAAAGTAACTGGAGTGGCAGAGGATATGAAAATGTGAATTCAGCAGGCGTTTCCCACCGCTGGTTTTATTGGCTGCGGAGGAGAATCAGCTTTCTGCTGCACGCAGGTGCATCTCAGATGTTAAATAGCAGCTTCTGAAGGCCTCCCTGCTCGCACCACAAATGTTCATGCAGGTTTGCTGATGGTGGGAGCTCCCTGGTTGAGGATGAGGGCAGCAGCAGTGCAGCAACCAACAGCCAGCGCCGCCCAGTTGGCCAAATGCATTCGTGTCGTTCACAGTGGGTTTAAATGCTTCTGTGCCGGGTGCTGCCCATCACCCTGGGAGTGTTGTATGAATGAAAGCAGCCCCATTGGGTGCCCTTTGGTCCGAATGAAGCACTTGGGGAAGGAGCTGTGGGTTCTGATGCTGCTTGGATGGCTCTCAGGCACACCTAAGGAACCAGACGTGCTGTGTACACAGGAGTTTGTGCACGTAGGAATGTGTGTGTGTGCATCTGCACGCAGCTGTGCTGCTCTCCTGGCCCTCCTGCAGCTGATGTGTGCAGCAGGGGCACGAGGAGAGGAAAGGTTTTTGCATCAGTAAAGCACTCCTTTTTTCTCCCCTCATCCCCCCCTCCCCTCCCTGCCCGGTGTTGACCCCCTCTTTGCAGCAGCACGGCAAAACTCACAGACTGAAATCTCCTTTCTCTCTCATCTTTCTGTTTTTCTAGATGTTTCCCCTGCCAGTGGCTAATGGAAAAAACAGACCCACGACCCTAGCAAGCACTCAGTTTGGAGGATCAGGTATTGTCATCTTCAATTTTATCTTTTTTTTTTCTTAACAACATAAAGTAATAAATGTGTATTTGCTTCCAGAGCCCTGAATGGAGCGGGTTCAGTAGTTCTGTGTGTTTTTCTGGTGGCTGTTTGCTGCTGTTTCTTGGGATGGTCTCTGTTGCCCCAACTATCTATGGTCAGGCAGAGGGCTTGTGCTGGGCAGACAGTCTGTGCTGGTCTGTTAAGCTGCTTAGATGAACACATGTCTGCAGATGTACAGAGAAAAATCTTCCAGGGTGTACAGACACCACTGAGGAGATGCTTTGGTGATGCTCTGCTGTCCAAAAGGTGTGACTGGGATGTCTGCCCTGCTCAGCTCCCTGCTGCAGGTATGATGGATCTCTCTGTTCCCAAAGGTTCCTTTTGCAAAGCCCTCCTGGTCACCCACTCCCAGGCAGCACGGAGGTGGCAGCAGGGCTGTGTGAAGCTGCTGCATGAGCCCATATGCAAGCATTGGGCTGCTGAGTCCATCCCACTGGGCTGCAGCTGTGCAGGGAAGAGGCTCCCCCCATCCCTTAAAGGGGTTTGGGAACCCAGCCAGCTGTGATAAAGGGTTCACTGAAGGGCATGGAGCTTTCAGATGTCAGAAAGGAGCATGGTGGGGATTCATTTGGGGCTGAAGTGGGGAATCTGGGGACAGCACTGTGCCAGGCTTTTGCTGCTGTGTTCTACGCAGCACTCGCTGCAGGAAGCTGGGATGCATAAAACTTGATCTTCTCAGCCCCAGCTTCACTTGAGCTATCCAGGGACCTCCTGGCCATGCTGACAGCAGCACCTGTGTCCAACCCTTGGGACCACTTCTGGCAGGGAGCAATGATGGAGCAGCTTTTGGGGGCTCACAGGGATGTGCAGCGTGTGAGGGGTGCTCTGCCCTGTTCTGCCGTGCCCTTTCAGCACAGAGCTTTCACCCTGCTCAGCTGCTTGTCAGGATGGCTTTGAGCAGACACTTTCTCGGGGAGGTAAGCCATTGAATGAGCGCTGGAGGAAAGGGAGGAGATTCAAGGGCAGAAACTCTCAGCTTATAACCCAAATGGAAGCTGAGCTCCGCAGCAAGCATTCCGACATGTGCGTATGTTGCCTGTGACCTCTGCCGTTCAAACAATCCACCCAAGACATGCTACATGAGAGAGAACAGCCCTGGAGTGAGCTCCCATTAATTCGTTTCCTGCTCAGAGGCTGCCTTGGCTGCAGGCTCTACAGGGCTGGCCAGAGGGGAGGCTGCAGGCAGGGCTGTGCTCAGCAGCCATGCATTGACTGGACCCCCCTCTGCTTGGCTGGGCAGCCGCTGGAACAACACAAATTCTTTTTTTTTCCTTTCTTTTTTCCCCCCCCCCCCTCTCTTTTCTTTCGGGTGACTGAAAGGTAATGTTGACACCACCCTTCCTCTGGGCTGCTGCTTTTTGAATCTGGCTGTGAGCAGTTCATAAAAACAGAGGGCTGATATTATACAACAGGGGTTGCACAATCGCTGCCGTCCCCGTCTGGAGACCGTGGGACAGCTCTGTCCTGCAGCCTGGCTTGGGTTGCTGCAGCCACAGCATTGCCCTTCAGCTTCTTTGTCCTTAATGCTCTTTGGAGAATGGGAGCTGTGTTTGGGACTTCCCTCTTACCCCTGGTGTCTGAGGATGGGTTTTTTGCTGGCTGGGGGAATAGCTGCAGGGAGATGCTGATGAGATGTGCTGTGTGCAGGGGTGCAGTGCAGCTTCTGGAAGGATCCATGCTGTCTAAATGAGGTCCTAGACAGTGGCAAGGGCTGGTTTTCATAGTTTGTGGGCACTGGTTTTGCTTAATTTAACATTGCTATCTCATCATTACAACAACCCCAAGATAACAAACCGATGTTATCTGACGTGCCGCAAACAACGATATTCCATGCTTCTGCCCACCATTGGAAATGTGAATTCGTGGCCCCTCACTCTTCATCTCCCTCCTCCACAGTCCCAGGGCTGTTAACTTTCTACCTCTGAGGATCTCAAGGCTCCAAGCTGTGCCCTTTGGGCAACAGCAGGTGGTGGGAGCCGTGCGCTGCTCCCTGCCCGTCACTGTGCCCCATTCACCACGAGAAGGCTCTCACTTCCCGAGCCCAGCTGGTCGGTAAAGAGATGCAGCGCTATGAGAAAACCTCCCCAAGTTTAAATCCTTTCCAAATCCCAATTAATAAGTGCCTTGGCTGCCCCAGAGCGCGTGGGTGGCCCCGGGAGGGGGACCTGCTGCACTCCGGAGCCAGGAAACTCAAAAGTGTTAACACAAGCCCTTCAGCTCCGAGATCTCTTTGCTTTTATATTTGTCTCCTGGTTTTATTTTAAGCTCTGCCACTGTTTCCCTCATTTCTGTCCTCAAATGCACCAGGGAGGAACTGGTTTAGCTATCCCGCTGCCTGGACAATTCAGCACCTCCGCTCTGCGCTTTTTTGGCACGACGCAACCCAACAATTGCCACTAGGATGGAGCTGACGTCATGCAGGCCACAGCCACAGCATTTATAGCATGGAGGTTGGCCTTCCTGAGGCTGTGAGCTGCAAGAAGCATTTTCCAGCCTTGGCCGTGCTGTTTGCTGCTGGCATTTTAGCCCTGGTGCTCAGCGTGCGCCTGTCATCTCACTCCTAGAAGGATGGGGTTTTGTCATCCCTGTGCCACGCTGTGCCATCCCTGTGCTGCATCTGTGTCCCCATCTCGTGGTTTGCAGAGGACCACTCCAAGCTGAAGGCTCTGCCCCACTGTGTTTACTGAAGCTGCACCCCTAGCAGGGAGCTGCGTGCTGAGCTGGGCATGGAAATAAGCATTTCTCATTGACATTTAACACAGGAGGAGTGATGGGAGGCAAAGAGACCACAGTGTCTCTTTGCAGTGTCTTTTCTTTCTAGCTTTGTGCTAAAGGGAGCTCCTGTGCTCAGGATCTCTCAGGTGGGCTCAGAAGGGGGGTGGTTTTCTCCCGGTCTGCAGATCCACCCCCAAAATGTGTTCAGTGCCTTTTTGCTGGGGAGACTGGGAGACAAGGCTGGCTGTTAGGGGATTGCTTTGATCGGGGCAAGTTCATGAAGTACATCTGAAGCTGGCGAAGCAGAGAGCTTTTCAAAGAGTTACAAGCTGGTGCATGTAACAGATTTTAAGTTACAGTCTCCCGAACAAAGCGAATGCATTCTCCCTGGAGGCAGGTGAGTCTGTATGCCCTTTGAAAGCCTGCTTTCAACAGCATTCAAACTTGGATACCTGTGGCAACAGCACCGAGAGTAATAAATCCTCTGTAAGATGAGGGTGCCTGTGTCATTGGTGCTACAGGTGAGCTGCTGGAAGGTTTAATGAGGGTGTGTGTGCATGCAGCCGTGGGTCAGGATTCAGGATCACAGTGGAGGCAGTGGGGTTGGAGCACTGTGCTGGCAGCAAGAGGCTTTCAGGCTGCAGAACGGCATTTGCAACTATTTGCCATAGTGAGGAAAAGAGAAGCTTTTATTAGTAAGGCTGTATCACGTTTCCCTACAAACAGCCTCGAGTCCCCACATGTTTTGCTTGTGCTGAAGTGGGAGTGATGGGCTGTGCTTGCTATTTTGATACGTGATGGAAGGCAGACGTGAGGGATGCAATATGGGACTTGCAGTTTGGAACTGGCACTTCCCATGGCAGCGTGTCCCTCGGGCTGCCTGTGTGTCACGTGTGTGTCACCAAAGCAGGAGCTGCCACGGGCGAGGAGTCGATCAGAGAGTTCTGTTGGCATCACAGCATCTTCCAAATACAAATGACTTCTGGCCGTTATCAAAGGAAGGACAAATCCCTTACTGTAGACAAGACAAAGCCTGGAAAGAAGCAATTGTCTGCTGCTCTGTGCAGCCCAGGAGTGTTTCCATGCCTGGGTGTAGGAGGGTGCTGAGGGCAACACCCCACGCTCCCAGCCTGGCCCTTCCAGTAACGGAGCCAGGAGGACTTTCAGGGAAGTTCTCCCACGTGCTGCAGGCGGTGCTTTGAAGGGCTTTCAGCTGTGCTTTGTCTGTGTCTTCGGGAGGCTCCTGTTCTCCCTCCTCTCCCTGATCTCACCCTGGGGTGGATCAGGTTAAGGATGCAGAAAATAGGAGTTGAAAAAGAGGAAAAAAAAAGAACCCACAAAAACATGAAAACAATCCTGAAAGTAGGGTTGGAGATGGGGAACGTGGGTCAGCAGGCGTGGGGAAACAAAAGGCTTCACTTCTACGTCCCTTCAGCCCTGTAGCCCTGACGTGGGGCGCCCCATGGAGTGCCTCCCATACCAAGTGCTCCCCCTGCACCTCTGCAACTTATATCAGTTTCTGTTCCTTTTCATCCAATCTGTTTTATTTTTCCCTTGGGCTTCCTGTGCAGGGAGGGAGGCCATCCCAAGGGACCAGGTTTGTGATGGGTGCAGTGCAGGAGAGCGCAGAAAGGTGATGCTCCAAGGTGAGCTCAGCACTCAGAAGTCTCACTGCCAGCTTTGGTGTGCCAAGATTTAGGGTGAGAGGGTGCATACATGCAGGGGAAGGAGATTTTTACTCATCTCCCACCCCGGGGAAGGGTCCTTCTGGCCAGATTTTGAGATTTCAAACCAGAAGAGGGCCCAGGGAATGGCAGGTGATGCCAGAGAGCCAACACTGCACTGAGATAAGAGACAGCTTTTGTTTAGAAACCGCAAATGCGACACAGCCCTTGTTTAAGCACACAGCTTTAACTTTGCCACGGAGTTGGAGCAGTGCAAGCATCTCCTGCCATAGAGCTTCCCCTTCCCAAGATGAGGCCATGCAGACCTGGTGAAACTCTGCCTGCTCGAGGGCTTGTGATGGGGGCAGTGCTCCTGTGCCTCACCTGGCATAGAGCTGGAGTGGGAGTTCTCCTTCTGCCTTTCAAAAGAAGCTGCACCTGCTTTCTTTTAATAAAAGGAGGTGGTGCCTAATGCTGTTGCATTGCTTAGGCTGCTGTTGCCTCGATCACAAGGGATCCCGTTAAAATGATCAGCAGCATGCTAAGGGTTTGGCACTGGGAAGCAGCAGCTCTGCCTCAGCTCACCCTGCATCTGCCTGAGCATTGGGCCGAGACCTGAACTTCTGTGTTTGAGAGGGGAAAAAAGGTAGGTGCCAAATGTGACTGTGACTGGGAAGCCCTGCCAGCAATGGGTGCTCCTCCGCCCGCTCTTCCTATCGTGTTCTGCTGGTGGGAATAGGCAGAAAGCTTGCTTTTGGCTCAGCATCCCGGCTCGAAGCCTTCCACGCTTATTGTGCCCTTTCCAAAGGGGAGAGATGGCTTTGGAAGGGGCCCAGCAGGTCTGGCAAGCGTTTCTGCTGGACCTTGCTGCTGCTAATTTGGAATTCTGCATGCTCTGTAGGGTGCCGTGCTCCAGCACGTGTCCTGCGTGTGACCGGTCACTGCCTATTGCATCTCCATTGTTAATGTTTGTATGCAGTTAAACCCAAACTGGAATTAATGGTTGCTTTTTTAGCAATTGATTGCAATTGAGTGTCTTAAGGGGACAGATCAGTGCAAGGTGCCATTTTATTACTCTGGATGGGCTCATCTCCAAATTAGCTCTGTTATCTCCGTGGTGCTAACGTGGCTGGAGGATGCTGTACATGCATCTTCTCATTGACCCACAAAATCACTGTTAAATGCAGTGTGCTTGCTGCTGTCCTAATGCATGAGCAGTCTGAGCCCCACGGGGTGATGATGCTGTTTGCAAGCACCATTTTCACCAGTGGTGCTTTTTTGCTTCAACTGGAGGAAGGCAGCTTTGACTTCCATGCTCACAGCAGTGATACGATGTGTGTGTGTTTGTGTTTCCTGCCTGCTTGGAGCCCTGGACCGGGTGCATGACAAGAGATCATCAGCTGATAGGTCATAGAATCTCCAAATGGTTGGGTTGGAAGGGGTGTTAAAAATCATCCAGTTTCAACCCTCTGCTGAAGGCAGCATTGCTGCCCACCAGATCACGGTCCTTGACCCTCTTGGGAGCGCAGTGTTTCCTTGCAGACGGGGCAGATGCAAAGTGATCACCCGACCCTGGGCTGGAAACATGCCCAGGAACAGCGAGAGCCAAGCTGTGCCTGGAAAGCTCTTGGAGCAGGCTTGGTACCTCTGCCCCTTATCGCGAGCATTGCAGCAGGTGAGCGCGGAGTGGCAGCTCGCTGGCAGTGCTTCTCCTCTGCCTTGGCTCTTGCTGCTGTGCTCAGCCTGTTCTACCAGCTCTGGGTGCTGCAGGGTGGTGGGACGGTGCCATCCGACGCAGCTGTCTCAGTTATGCCAAGAAGTTTGCCCACATCTGCCTCTTGGATTCCCAGCCGCGTGGGTTGGGATTAGCCTGCCCTCTCCCAGCATCTGCAAATAGCTGAGACATCCCAGGAGCAGTGCGAGGGGGTGGCAGCCTGTAGGCTCCCAGCTGCCTCCCTGGGAGCCCTGGCTATCCCTTGTGTCACCGTGCAGTGAGGATGAGGGATCTGGGCAGCTCTGAGGTGCTGGGCATGTGCATTTACCCAAAGCCGATGGGCTTGAGGTGTGGGGATGAGCATCGTGCTCCATAGCCAGCAGGATGCACAAGCAGGAGGTTTGAATGCAGGTGTCTCTTTGTGAGTGATGTCTTCTGGAGGAGAGGTGGTATTTTTAATGCATTTTGTTGGATTGCATTTCACACGTTGCTCAGAAAGCTGTGGGTGCCCCATAGCTGGAGAAACCCAAGGCCATGGGTGGGCCCTGGGGGGGGGGCACCCAGCAGGGAATGGGGTGGGTGGCTCTGGGGTCCTTTCCAACCCAACCGTGCAGTGATTTGAGGGCTGTTGATTGGTGCTTGTGCACCTCCAAGCTGAGATGAGCCTGCGTGGAGATGATCTCACTGCAGGTCTCAGAGACCCTCCTGCCAGAAGGTTCCCAAGTATTCTGCAAGTCTTGATTAGCACATTAGTTTAAACAAATTGAGTTATATATGCCACGCAGGGAAGAAAGGTACTGCGCTCCTTCAGTGTTGACTTAAAGTTTAATTAATTTTGTTGCCAAATGAGGCATGAAATACAGTGTGAAATACATTGTGGTGCTGAATGTGTAATTGTAAGTGGGGCCGGCTGTGCGCCGGGGGTAGGAGAGCTCTGGAGGCAAGCGGCCTCACAGCACTGAAACCCAAGGCTGGCAGCTGTGGCATGGCTGTGTTTGTGCCCATAGCACTGAGCTGGGCTGGAGGGGACTGTCCTCATCTGCTGCCCTGGGGATGTGGGACTGGAGCAGCCCCATGCACAGCCCTGCCCTCCATGCAGTGCTGAACACAGTGCGGACTGGCTTTGGGGTGGATGGGGGAGTTTTCCTCCTATTTTTGGGATGGATGGACGAGTGTTCCTCCTGGCTTTAGGGTTGGATGGGGGAGTTTTCCTTCCGGTTGTGGAGGTTCTGGGTTTGTGTGGTTCTGTGGGATGGAAGCGCACAGGGAAAAGTATCAAAGGAGGAAAGAGGTGAGCAGTGAGCGCAGGTTTCTTGATTCATCTTTTGAGGATTTTTGCAGCGGTTTTGTCAGTGCCCTTCAGGATGCTGAATGTTTCTGGAAGGCAGATGTCTTTGCAGCAGCTTATATCTCATCGCCTCACTGCTACAGCAGGTGGATGCCAGGACACCTGCCTTTATTTCCCTGCATTTTTCAATTATCTCTCTCCAGGTAGCTCAGCTCCAAGACTTAACAGGAGAAAAACCTGAGAACCTCCTGTCCATCTGCTGTGAGCCCTGAGCAGCACAGCTCCACCTCCAAAGTGACCAGAGGCACCATCTCTCTCTAAATTTAGCTTGAGATTGCGTCAGGAGCAAGAGGGAGGTGAAGTTAACGTGGCACAAGCTGCTGCTTTTTCCAGCAGGAAACCTTCATGGTGAGGCAGGGACCGAAGAGAAATGAATGGCATCGTTCCAGAGTGGCAGGAACCCACGTGGGTGGGTGGGTTTTGGTAACATGCAGAGTAAAGGGTGTTGTTTGCAGAACCCTGACCAGTCTTAAACAGGAAAAGCTTCCAGGAAAGCACGTGCTGCTTCCTGTGTCCTGCCTGCAGGTAGTGCTGTGTGTCAGAGGTGACACTTGTCCCGCATAGCAGCCGGGGTTGCGACCACCTGAAGCCATTCCTCTCCTTCTCCAAGGGGTTTGAATCATCTTCTGCTCGCAGGGATGGCGAATTGCTGTGATTTTCACCTTCTGAGAGCAGTGTTGAGCTGTCAGGGTACCATTGGAGGCACCACAACACGGCCCTGACCCGGGGGAGGACTCAGCCACCCTCCTGCAGGATCCATCCAGAGAGCCGTGGAGGATGCAGGTGTTGCTGATCACTGTTGCCTTTCCCAATGGTGCAGGGTCCCTGCCCCGCTGTGCCCCCCATTGCAGAGGACAGTTGTGTGACAATGCAGAGCAGGGAGATCCTGGGCCCCTTCTGCTTTTTCGGAGGCATATTTTTAAAAGTGAGGTGGTCTCTCCTCCAAAGGCTTGTTAATGCCCCATTAACATTGTTATACAAAACAGCAGTACGCCATTTAATTAGGAAAAATACTACTAACCTCTACCATATGTTGCTCTTCTCCTCGTATTTGCATTTGAAAGTCCAGCTGAATTTCAATGTGAAACTGGATTTTATCCAAATGATGAATGGCCTGAGAGGCGGTGGGAAGATGGATGTGCCTCCCTATCAAATGTCGTGGGCTTGGGGTTTTTTTTTTCTTCTCTTTGAGAAAAAAAAGAAAGGAAAGAGAGCAGGAGATGCCTTTATTCCTCCTTGTACCGTGGTTCAACCTGCTCGCACCTTTCCTCCCATACTTTGCATGGCATTGTGCTGGTTCTGCATCCCCCAAGCCTGAAGGAAAGGGATGTATTTCAGGAACCATTGCTCTCTCTTTAAGCTTTGCCATCTCCTTGACCTAAGGAAGATAACAGTACCTACAGGCACCCCTTCTTCCAAAACACAAGCAAAGCACCCAGCTCTGCAGCACTTTGGCTCTGCAGCAGCACGTGGAGCTCCAGAGCTCTTTGCTTTGTTTTCCCAGCCCAAACCATCACTTGTCCACAAGCAGCAGCTTTGGGCAGCACACAGCACTGCTGCTTGAATTGCTGCAGGAGCCACAGAGCTCACAGCTCTGCACTGAACCATGGGTTTGGTTGTTCTGTTCTCCGAGTTTTGCTCACTGCAAGCTCAGCATTACCTCTCAGTAGCTCTCAGTGACCTTTACTTTGCCTACCTGGCAAAAAGAAAAAAAGAAAACCAACTTAAAAGTCAGCTCCTATCCAGCTTATTTCACATCCTCTCGGATCTTCCACGCGGGTGCTGCAGGGCTCTGACTTTTGTTCTCCTTTCCCCTGGGCCTCTCAGGTCAGCTCAGTCTTTAAGACAAGTTGAGGTTGTGTTTTGTTGTTGTTGTTGTTGTGTTGATGCAGTTGAAGCAGTGTGATTACATTTCCAGACCGGGGTGATTGGAATAACAAGTCAGGAAACTCTTTTTGAACCGTGCTGTGTTGGGGTGTTCTTTTTTCCCTCTTATATTAAAAAAGGAAGGTAGGTCACTTCCGAATGGCAGGGTCTCAGGTTGGGATGATCTGTGCCTTAGCACGAGTTCTTCTTGCCACCATAGATAAACCTGCAGCACCCTGGGTTGTTGGGTCCCCAAAAAGACAGGGCTTCCCATCCCCATGAGAACTACAAGGTCAAACAGGTCACATCCATCCCCGATGCTCCGTGCCATCCCTTCTCCTGTCCCTTCCTGGGGTTTGCCTTGAGCATCTCCCCGTGCTGCTCCAGCTCTGCTCATCCATTGCTTCGCTCCCAGATTACAATTTGGAAAACAGACACCAGCAGCCTCACCGGATCGTCTCGCAATGGCGACTTCCTTCCTAAAAAGAGGAGGATGTTTGTGGAGTTGGTGGCTTGCCATTATTTTCCCCCATCTCATCGCTCGCTCGCCCGGCGCTTTGCAGGGATCATCACCAATTGCTTCGGGTTCCCAGTGAGCCAAAATGCCAGCGCAGAGCTCACCCCGGTGCTGCAGCATTTGCCCTTCTTTGGGTCTGCATGAAGGAGGCTGTGAGTCACTGCAGAGCGATAGTTACCCCGCTCCCATCTTGCATTTGTGTTGTGTAGCCAGCAGGATTATTTATAACTTAGCCAGCATCCCGAGTCTATTGTTTCAGCAAAGAGCAGCAATGACTCGATGACTTCCTGAGGATTTTTGTTGGGTTTTTTTGTTGTTGTTGTTGTTGTTTTATTTCACCACCCCCTCATTTTTATTTTTTTCAATCTGCTTTTCCTTCCAACTATTATATTCGCCAGTTGGATGCTTTTCTTTCCCCCCCCCCCCCCCCCCAACATCTTCCCCTCCTGAACGGGCTGCTGACTGCCGGTGTTGCTTTAACACTAGAAATGGGATTTGTGCCAAAGGTGGGGGACTCAGGGCATACTGGGGAGCTCCTGCTGCCTGTTTTACAGCCCTGATCCCCCCTGGTTGAGCACAGCCTCATCCCAACACCTTCCCTTTGGTACAGAGCACCCCAGGAGTGCGCTGAAGGCAGAACAGCTGAAGAAGAACTTCAGCCTTGTGGTCAGCAGAGATCCTGTGTGGGTCCTCTCGGTTTCTGTTAGCTCAGAACTCAAAACTGAGCCCTCATTTATTTTTAAGCCTCTGTTTCTGGTCAAGGTGTCCACAAGCCTTTGCTTTCCCTGTCTTTGCTGCCCCTCTGAGCCCTTCCGAGGGGGCTGTGCCCCAAATCTGGGGGGCTTATGACACAGAGATGCTGCTCTCCTGGTGCTGCTCTCCTGGCATTGCTCTCCTGGCATTGCTCTCCTGATGCTGCCTGGCCCCATGCAAAAAAACCCATGAACTTTGTCCAAATGGAACCCCGCAGCTCAGGAAATGCTGCTTGGATGTGAGCAGAAGTGGGGAAACGAGTGGTGAATTCTTCCCTGTGGGGTTTCTGTGCTCTTTGTGGCTCCTTGAGCTTCTCCAGGTTTATGCTTGTGTGGAACATCAGGTGTGGGTCTGACCCAGCAGTGCTGTGCTGGGCATGGGGCAGAGGTGATGCTGTGCGTGCTCCCATTTGGGGAGCTGATGTCTGGGGTCCTCCCAGTGCTGTTTGTCTTGTAGCAACCGAAATCAGAGGTCCTTTGGGCTGGGAGCTGAACTGTTGGTAAGAGCTTATCCCACATCACAGAACCACAGAATGGCCAGGGTTGGAAGGGGCCTCAAGGATCGTGAATCTCCAACCCCCTGCCAAATGCAGGGCCGCCAACCTCCACATTTCATACCACACCAGGCTGCCCAGGGCCCCATCCAACCCGACCTTGAACACCTCCAGGGATGGACGGGGCATCACAGCCTCTCTGGGCAGCTGTTCCAGCACCTCACCACTCTCATAGCACAGAACCAACAACATGAGGTGAGTTTGGGTTGGTTGCAGAGCCAGATGGGAATCCAGGAGAGTCTTTGCATGCAGCTGTGCTGCTTTGCTTCTCCTCCTCATCCCTCCGAGGCTTTGGAATGGGGTTCCCCAAGGCACCCCTGTGCTGGCTCCATCCCACCCTACAGCACTGGGAGGTTGGTGTGAGCATCGCTGCCTTTTCCAGCCCTTCTGGGTCAGTTCTCAAATAGAGAACAGCCCTTCACCCCCAGTTCACTTAGTCCTTTTCAAAGCACTGTGGTTTTTCGTTCCGTTTCCTTTAAATAATGTTCCACAAAGTTGAAACCGTAGGGCTGGTGCTTTTTTTTTTTTTTTTTTTTTTTTTTTTTTAACCCAAAATGAGAAAACTGAAAGATGAACAACCTACATTGTGGTTTGGATGGCAGAACTGAACAGATTTCTGTGCTGGAGACTGCAGGGCTCTCCAGCCAAGTGGTCGTGGATGGGGAACACGGTGGGTGGTGGCAGAGCAGGGTTGGTTCATGCAGGTACTCAAGGGATGATTTTTGTGTTGTGCCATAGGGTTGTGTCAGCTCCGGTCGCCACCGCTGCACTTCCAGCACTGCCTTCATTTTTGGGCAAGTCTCTCTATAGGTACAATAGCTCGAAACGGTTTTGTTCCCTGGAGAGAGAGGCTTTGAGGTTTGAACATTTATAACACGCTTTGAGATCTGCAGATAAAGGAGAACCAGACAATAAGCAGCGAACGGAGCCGTGCCAGACAAATCCCCCATATCACCACAACAGAGCCGGGCAGGATGGGGTGGGGATGGCTTTTGTTAGAGGGCAAACAGCCTCTCCAAAGCTGCCATGTGGACGTGATCGGAGGGGTGCAGCCAAGTCCTGACCTTGGCCGTTCACAGAGCTGGTGCCAAGGGGATCACAGCTGTGGGTAGGGGCGCTTTGAGCTTTTCCCTGTGCTTCTCATTGCCCGGGATGCTCTTTGCCTGTTTTGCTCCATGTTCTCAACTCCCCAGGCAGGGCATCATAAACCCACCCTTCCCCCCCCCCCTCGGTAAACTTAATCCACACCATAAACCTCGTTAACTTTCTTTTAAGTGCCTCTGCCTGTCCTTAGAGTGAACTCTGCCGTCCCCAAACAAAGGCAGCGGCGGTGGGCAGGGACGGGGCGGCCGGAGGAGGAGCGCAGGGATGGGACGCTGAGCGCAGGATTGCAGCTGTGTTGTGGACATGGCAGCACTGCACGGACTGCACAGGGGTAGGTGCCCACCAGCATTGGGCAGAACGGGGATTTGGCTTGGGGTTGGGATGGAATTGTTCCCAATGGATCAGCTGGAAGCGCTCTCAAGGGATCTGGAGGTGTGGGGAGAGGTAGAGGTTTGCTAGGGGCTCATCCGTGCGCTGCGCCTGCTGCTGGGTCCTGTGCTGCTTTGGGGCAGGAGTGGGAGCAGGATGCAAGAATTCCCATCTTTTTCTGCTGCTTTCCTGCCTTCTGTAGCATAAGTCCCTTAGGACTGCTAACAGGGAGGTGCTGAGAGCAGCACGGTGCGTGGCTGGATGCTGACCCTGCAGCACAGCGGGGCTCCTGGCTGCCTGCAGACCCTGACCCGTGCTTGATGGGAGCAGTGGGAGGCACATCCCATGCTGCGGGGAGCTGCGGTGTGGTTTCATTTCAGCTGGCTTTAGAAAGGAACCCAAGCCCTGCCCAGCTGGCTGTGATGTGTGGCAGCATCTGAAGGGTGTGCGGTGCAGAACAGGGGGAGAAAATGAGCACTGCTGAGCAGTGCATCGGTGCCTGCCCGAAGGTGGCAATGAGTGGGGTCAGAGCAATAGGATCCTCTTTCAGATCTGCGTGCGGTTCCCAAAGAGCTGGTGAGGGGATGTGCCCAGGGAATGGTGTGAGATGCACTGTGGGGACAAGTGCTGCTCATTCCCAGACCTGGAGGAGCTGTGCCACACACCGAGTGCCATCTGCTGGCACCTCCCCCCGTGCCCAGGGACACTGAGGGCTCAGGGACAGCAGAGGTGACTTGTGAAGCAGGGGCTGTGGGGATGCGTGGTTGGGGGTCTGGGGCTGCAGGCCCCCTGCAGCACTGATTTCCCCACCAGACTTGGGGTGATGCTCAATGGGTTTTCAGCACCGACACCACGAGCTTCAAACAGAGCTGGTTTTATTCAGGTGAGCTCCCCCTGTGTCCCCTTGGCTTTAGGGGCAGAAGTGGAACGTGGGACGCAGAGTGTGGTTATGCAAAGATGTGGATTCTTAGCAGGGGAAAGGACAAATGAACATCTTGAAGTATTTATATTTAAGGGGAGGAGGGGGAATAAAAAGCCATGGTTCTTGGAAACGGTGCTTCTTAGTAGCAAGCAGATCAAACGCAGCCCTTTTTAATGCAATTTAAATAATCGATGGTATATTCAATTACTGAAATATTTGGCAGAGCTCTAAATAGGTCACATCTGTCCTTAAACCGTTCTGAAGGTAAATATCTCACTGTGATGCCTGAGCTCCGCTGGAATTGGTGCCCGGAGGGGACACTCCTTAGCTACATGTGGGGTTATCCCCCCAAATCCTGAGCTTTTTGCACTGCTTTGGGATCCCAAAAACCCCAGGAACAGCTGCTGGGTGTGCTTTGGGGATCCCAAAAACCTGGGGATGTGTATTCTGGATATAGAAGGTTGCAGCTCTGTATTTGCAGCGCTGGGACCTGAATTGTGTTGTTCCAGTGTGATGGGGTGCACGGCTGCTGCTGTGGGGGCAATTTGGGGTTCCATGAGGAGCCCCACATTCAGCCAAGTCCTTTTGGAAAAGGAGAAGGGGGGAAAAAAAGGAGAAGGGGGAAAAAAAGCCGAAGCTTTGTTGTGGCAACGGCAGTCTTGAAGCGATTTGCAAACAAAAGCTGGAGCTCAGGGCTCGGCTCGGCCCCGCGGAGGCAGGTGGTGTGGAGAACACTTTGTTTGGGAAAGTTTTTCTCATTGTGTCGAACAATTCTTCTTCGATGAGCCTTCCTGTGGGCTGAATCATCGGGGCCAGAGAGATCGCGTGGCTCGGCGCGTCGCATCCTGTGCGGGTCAGGGCATCCTGAGTGGGGCTGGGGGTGTGGGGATAGGGGGGGAGGTTGGGGGCTATGGGTGCAGGGTTGGGGTCTGGGGGTGCAGGGTTGGGGTCTGGGGTGCAGGGTTGGTGCTGAAGGTGCAAGGTTGGGGTCTGGGGGGTTGGGGTTGGGGGGTGCAGGGTTGAGGTCTGAGGGATCTGGGGGTGCAGGGTCTGGGGCTGAAGGTGCAAGGTTAGGGTGTGGGGGTGCAGGGTTGGGGTCGGAGGGTGCAGGGTTGAGGTCTGAGGATTCAATGTTAGGGTCTCAGGATGCATGGTTGGGGTCTGGGGGTGCAGGGTCAGGGGCTGAAGGTGCAAGGTCAAGGGCTGAAGATGCAAGGTTGGGGTGTGGGGTTGCAGGGTTGAGGTCTGAGGGTTCAATCTTGGGGTTTCAGGATGCTTGGATGGGGCTGGGGGTGCAGGGTCAGGGGCTGAAGGTGCAAAGTTAGGGGCTGAGGGTGCAAGGTTAGGGTGTGGGGGTGCAGGGTCAGGGGTCTGGGGGTGCGGGGTTGGGGTCGGGGGGTTCAATGTTGGGGTCTCAGGATGCATGGATGGGGTTGGGGGTGCAGGGCTGAGGGTGCAAGGTTGGGGTGTGGGGATGCATGGTTGGGGTCTGGGGGTGCAAAGTCAGGGGCTGAGAGTGCAGGGTTGGGGGCTGAGGGTGCAGGGTTGGGTTGCCAGTGCTGCAGAATGGCAGCCCTGTAGACTCCCATGCAGAGCAGAGGCTCCTGCCTGCTCTTTCCCTTCGTCCTTCCTCTCCCCCATGCTTGCTCTCACTAAAGACACAATCTGTGTCTTCCCCTCTTACTCCAAGGAAGCTGATGGGTTGCACTGCTACGTTCTTAGCTGCAGAGTCCATTCATAGATGATCCTTCTCCCTAAATAGGAGATCCACAGAAGCCCCCAAGGCCACACCAATGGGCTGTTTGGCCATGGTCCCGTGGCATTTCCACATGATTTGGAAATGGGCCTCAATTTGTCTAATTTTTAACCGCTGCAGCGCTGGCATCCCAGGGGGACACCAAGGATCCCTTCTCTTTTGATGTCTCTCCTCTTTCCCTTTTGCCAAATCTGCGATGATCAGGAGGCACCAAATGGGCACTTGGGTTCTGTTCTACACTGCAGGCAATGGAGGGCGAGTGGGAAAAGCTTTCCACCCCTCCCCCACGACAAGAGGTGGTTTCGTCTCCACCACCCTCATTTGGTTTTACATTGCAAATGAAACAATGCTTGGAAAGATGCAAATGGGAGTGGAAATAGAGGTAAACACTCTCCACTAAAATAGCCTGGGTTGGGTGCTTTTCGTGCCTGTTTGTGTCTGCAAAACCCACCATTGTCTGCACGATCCAAAAGGTCCAATGGAGCACACAGCCATCGTATGTCATCAGCAAAATGAATTCTGTCTTTGGGCAGTGCGATGTGTCCTCATCTTTCTGCAGCTTTGAGGTGAAGCAAATGAGCTGCGGGTTTCCTCCCTGCCCAGAACTCTCTGTTTAATGGAATACAACGCCTTGCTGTATGAATAAGCATCGATCTGCTGAATTTGAATTGTTCTGTGGTCACAAGCATGGTGGTGGTGTTGAATGCATGCGATGAGGAAGATACGAGGTGGTTCTCATTGGGCTGGGCTCGTGCTGAGGTTGGTTTGCAGGGCTGCTGTTCCTTTGGAGGTGTTCTGGGCACATGTAGGGTCTGCAGGGTGGGGATATGGGGTGAAAAGAGATCACTGTTTGGTCTGGGATTTATATTTCATTAATGTAGTTAAGCATTTCCAGGTTGGCACACTTGGAAGCAGAATGGTTGCAGCACTCCCTGAAGTCAGACTGAAGGCAAAAGGCATCTCCTCGGACTGGCAGCAAAGCCCCATATGGGAGCCTGGTTTGGGGCAAGTTCTGAGCCCTTCCCATTTTGGAGAGGGCTGCCTGCTTTGTGCCTTAGACTCTCAATGTAGTGCTCCTTGCATAGCGTGTTTGGTTGATGAGGTGGGGACAGGGGGCACCCGGGGTTCTCCCAGAGGGGTTGGGGATGGAGGGGACATGGTAGAGTCCTCCTGGAGGGACTGGGGACAAGAGGGCATGGGGAGAGTCTTCCTGGAGAGGATGGAGCTGACATGGGCAGGGTCCTCCTGAAGGGGCTGGGGATGAGGAGACATGGATGAGGTCCTCTTGGAGAGGATGGAGATGAGGAGATGACATGGGTATGGTCCTCCCAGAGAGGCTAGGGATGAAGGTAGGGTCTTTGTGGAGAGGCTGGGACAAGG
This sequence comes from Tympanuchus pallidicinctus, assembly GCF_026119805.1. Classification (NCBI taxonomy): domain Eukaryota; kingdom Metazoa; phylum Chordata; class Aves; order Galliformes; family Phasianidae; genus Tympanuchus; species Tympanuchus pallidicinctus. The sequence continues at coordinate 1,139,775 of NW_026294765.1, forward strand.
GACATGTGCAGGTTTGTCCCACGAGCTGCTGGCCTTTGGGAGGCATCGAGTGGATCGGGAGGCTCCGTGTTGTCCTCCATCCCCTTTCCATGTTGTCCTCCATCCCCTTTCATGCCACTCCTTTGTGGTGTTGTTTGGCCACGGCTGGCCCTTTGTTTTTACAGCTGCTGGAAGTGTTTTGAGCTGAAAGGTTTATTTTCTTCCCTCTGCTTGTCGTCACAGGGTTGTTTTCTTTCTCCCCACGGCATCTCGTGGCCGTGCTGGGCTCTGGGAAGCCCGGCTCCTCCCGGCTCTGCTAGGGAGGCCCGTGGGTCTCACAACTTTCCCTTTGGTCTCGTTGGCTGTCATTCTGTCCATGGAATGACCCCTCCTCCAGCCAGAAGGGCCACGCTGCAGCATTTTCCCACCACTGCAGTGAATTAGGGCTGAACTGTGGGCAGGCTCGCTCTGCTCCCCGTTACCTCTGGGTGACTGGGTCCCCATCCTTCCTCTTGCTTCCATCACCATCTCCCAGACCATCTTCCAAAAGACTGTAAGTACTACAGTGCCTTTTTTTGCTTTTCCTTTCTCTGCCCTTTGTTCTGTCTGTAGGTTTCATTTCTCTCCTACTTTGTCTCCGTATTCATCCCTTGCCCAGAGCCAATGGGATATGGATCACTCTCCTTACCCATTGTGGTACCTCTCCCATTTTTCCCTAGCCCCAAATCTTTCCTACAAATCCTTCTCCCATTGTGGACCAGGCAGAAACTGCTGAACCAGAACCTACTGCCAAAGCAGCTGCTGAGCACAGGAATTAACGAGCACTGAAATGGTGGCATCAGCTTTTTGTTCTTAAATCCAAATGGTCCTCGAGTGCTTCTTTGGGGAGGGGGAGGACACCAGGCATCCCCTCTGGTAGGGGTGGTTTTGGATTCTTGGGGCTTTCGTCGTCCCAACTAAAGAGCTAAAGGAGAAAGGTTGGATAGCCCCAAATCTGTGGTTTGGGGGAGAGCGATGTGTGTTGGTTCACACCGATCTCAGCGATGGGTTTTGGGATTGTGGATGGGATCCACTGACATTTTGCTTCCCCACCAGGCAGTATGGACCCCCAGCTTTCCCTTCCCTCTTCATATAGGACCTCTGCAGCCAAAATGTGGTCATTTGGAGCAGCACAGGGCATGAATGACAGACAGCAGCAGGCATCCCCTTGGGGCAGGAGCAGATTTGAATTCTTGGGGCTAGAGAGAGAGATAGGGGGGAAGGGTTGGGAAGCCCCGAATCTATGGTTTGGGGGGAGTAGATCTCAGATCTGTGTTGGTTTGCACTGTCCCATCCAACACCTCTCTGTAAGACAGTTCCAAGCGATGGGTTTTGGGACTGTGGGTGGGATCCACCGGCATTTTGCTTCCCACCAGGCAGTGAGGACCTCAGGCTTTCCCCTCCTTCTGCACATAGGACCTGTGCAGCCAAAACGTGGTCTTTTTAAGGCAACATAGGATGTGAATGGGAGCTGTGCCCCTCGGGCTGAGCGTCCTGAGCTGCCCTCCAGGTGTTCAGCGCTGCTCACCCTGGCTTTATTTTGTGTACTGGAGGCAGAATTGTTTTGTCCAACGCCGGGAAAGGGAAGTGAACACATTGTATGGTCCCCTCCACAATCCACGTCCTGTAAACAGCCCACGACTGCCTTCCCTTCCAACCTGTTTGTTCCTCTGCAGGGCGGATGGGGCTGGTAAATAAAGGGGGATGTGGGGCTTCCCCAGGATCCGTCCCACGGCTCTGGGATGCAGCCATGGGATTTTTCTGCTGCCGGGGACAAAACAGCCCCGTCGGTTTGCCTGGGCCTTAAAGCTAATTACCAGTCGACTAATTTTATTGATTTCAAATCCCTTTTAGCAGAGATTTTGCCTTGGGGCTGATCGCCAGAGCGATTAGGACGCAAAGCAGCTTAATTTGGAAGTGTTTATCAAGCAGCCTTCTGTCACCTCTGCTTCAAATCAAATTAGGGTGGAGCACCGGGGCTCTCCTGGTGGCATCCCACCTCCATCCATCCACCCTGGGCTGTGTCAGCCCTTCCCATCCCAATGCAAAGCCACGATGCTCTCTAGCTGTGCCCTGCTCTGCTCTGAAGGCTTCAGGTCAGGCTCAGCATGGATGAATTCCTTGTATCCACACGGAGCAGTTGTTGTCTATCAGCTCTTCTGTGCCACAGAAATCGTAAAGGATAAAAAACCCCACGACTGTCTGACAGCTACATCTTATTCTATTAGTACGTTTTAATTAGAACACCAGCAAGAAATGAGTTATGAATATTCATGCCCAGGGTTATTAAAATGCACAATTAATCTGCGCGCTTTTTAATAACTGTATTAATGGAGAGAAGGAGGTGCAGCTCCTGTTTTCCACTTGTTTTCGGAATTGTGAAGCGTGCCCCAACCTGCTTGGCTGCAAAAATGAAGCAGCTGCGTGCACGTGTGGGTGTCTGAGCATCCTGTGCTGGAGGTGAGCACTGCAGAGCTGCAGGGCCGTGCTGTGCCACGCTGCAGCCGTGCTGCAATCTCATCCTCGCCTTGGATTTGTGTTGTTTCGTTGGTTTTTTGGTTGTTTGGGGTGTTTTTTTTTTTTGCCCAGAGCAGGTGGGTGCTGTTCCAGAAGCACCTGCTTTTGGCCGACCTTTGGGATGCTCGAGGGTGCAGCAGAGGGAGTCTGCTGCCAAATTGTAGCTCCTTGTTGATAGGAGGGGAGGGAAGAGCAGCCTGGTGATGAGCGTGGGGCAGCTGCCAAGGGGTGAGGTGGGCAGTGTGCTTTCTGCACCTGAATTCTCCCATCGCCTGCAGGCTGCAGTGGGGCACGCTGCACTGGTGATGGGCTGAGATCTTCTGCCAGCCCCACGCTGGCTATGGGGCAGCTGTTGAGGTCCTTCTGACCCCTGTGCTGTTCCCTGAGCTGTGCTCCGTTTGCTGGCTGGGCAGCAGAGCAAAAGCCTCTCTGTGTTAATCATAGAATGGATTGGGTTGGAAGGGACCTCCAGGATCATTGGGTTCCCATTCCCCTGCCACACGCAGGGCCACCAAGTTCCCCATTTCATACCAGCCCAGGCTGCCCAGGGCCCCATCCAACCTGGCCTTGAACACCTCCAGGGATGGACGGGGCATCACAGCCTCTCTGGGCAGCTGTTCCAGCACCTCACTGTAAAGAACATCCCCCCGAAATCCCATCTAAACTTTCCTTCCTTGAGCTTAAAACCGTTCCCCTTTGCCCTACTGCTGTCAACCCCTGTTAAAAGTGGATTCCCCCAATACAGAGCATGAAGGTGCTAAAGGGACTTTGTGGGTCCCCAGTGCCCAGAGGCATCCGAGCCTCTCAGGCTCAGCGTAGGGCAGCAGAATGCTGCTCACCCTCTTCTTGGAGCACCCTGGATGGGAATATTTCTTATTTTTTTGGTAGGATTTTGGGGCAAAAAATTCCTGGTGAGCTTCCAGGCACCCAAAGTCATGCGAGGCCCCATTGGTGGGGATGGGAGTCATGGGCTGCTGCCATGGGGGCTTGGCACTGTCCTCGTGCCTCCAGCATGTGAGAGCCAAGCAAAGGGAAGGAGCAGCTCTGCTTCCTGATCTCCACTGGTGTTTGCAGGGTATGCAGATGAATTGCTTTAGAAAAACACATTAGCAAAGCAAAAGTTTATTCTAGGAAGTAGGAGGTGGGAGAATTGGCAGTAATTCTCCCTAGTATCCAAGGTATTATTAGAGGCTTATCCCTGCTCTGCACAGTAATCACATTGGAAATTTTTGATTAGAAAACAAAATCTAAATGAGAAGTATGAATATTCATTAGGTGTGGAGATTAATATGCATAATTATGCAAATTAGACAGCAATTAAACACCAATTCTCTGGGGAAATGATTAACACAAAGGCACAGAAATAGAAGGATGTAATTTGAAAGAAGTTTCTGGTTAAATGAACAGTAAGGGGAGCGGAGGAGACAAATACCCACCGTGTTTGCCATAATAATCAGCTCTGCTCAGATGAAATGGGAGCCTGCCCACCCCGGCTGCACCCCATGGACCCCCTCACCCCACAGCTTTTGGGTCAGCGGGGCCCCAGTGGGGTGGGTGGAGAGGTGTGGGATCCCCCCAGTCGTGGGGATGGAGCTCGGGGCATGAGCTCACACCTTGCTGGGGCTGTGCAGCCCGAGAGGAGCTGGCAGCAGATGAAAGGAAACCAATTCCTACCACGAGAGTGCTGCAAAAGCCTCCTCTTGGTTCGCTGCCATTGTGGACTGAACCACCCTGATGAGAGAGAGGGGCTTTTGGAGGGCTGAAAACAGCACGGGCGAGAGCTTGCTGTGCACAGCCCCATGGTGCCATCCCCCTTCACCTGCAGGAACACAGCAGCTTAAACCAAAAATAGCCATGAACCACTGTGAGCCCCGACAATGTGCCCTCAGCCTCCTGTTGAGGCTCTTGGATGTTGAGCCATTGAGCACCAGGCAGCTCCTTGCACGCTGCTCCCGCCAGCAAAAATCAGCACTGGAGGCAGTCGGTTCTTCATCTGCAGTGGTCTCAGGGTGGAGCAGAGTCGCAGTGTTTGTTTCTCCTCTTCCCCACTGCCCTCTGTGTTTTGAAGCGTTTCCAGACTGATGTGGGATTTGCTTTGAAGCTGGTGGGATAAAATCCCAGCAGTGGTGGGGAGGTGGGGATGGAGAGGAGAGGCTGATGGGTCGCACCGAGTGGAAGTGGTTTATTAATGAAAATATTGCTTTGTTTGTAGAAGGAAGAGTTAATTTTGTGAGAACACCTTTGAGGCTTTGCTGATAAAGCAAGAGTAACCTTTGTTCTTCCTGTTTTTTTGTAGGTTTGGATGAAAGACCGGGATCAGGTTCCTGGGGAACGGGAGATCAAAACAGCTCCACGTTTGACCAAGGAAGGGTAAGGATGGAGCACAAACACAAAGCTCAAAGGAAAATAAACGGGGGCTCTGCTGTGCCTTTCAGAGCATGCATTTGTGCCCAGGTCAGCCCTGACCCCTGGAACTGCCTTTTTTGCTCCATTTTGGGCCATGTTTGTGTTACTGGAAGGGGGTCAGCAGGCAGAGGGGACCTGACCACTCCTCCAAACCCTTGTGCAGACCTTCAGCCCATATTCTCCCTTCTCCCCATGCTCAGCTTTGGGCATGGGGAGAAGCAGGCTTATTACAATGGGGTCCCCAAAGCAGGATGAGTTTGGGGAGCACTGGCAAGGTTTCAGCATGAAGAAGCCAAAACTGAACAGCGTAGAGCTGGGGCCCGAGGAGGAAAAGAGAGAAAAGACATTAACTTAATTGAAATGGTGTTTTTTTTGACAGATGCTCATGTTTTAATGGGTTTGTGTGATTCGTTTTCGTGATGGCACCATTCCCTTCCCTTAGGTCAGTGGTGGAGCAGCTCTGTGTCTTTTCTCATTTTTATAGAGCTCCTCTTCCCCTCCACTCCCCCCAGCTCAAGGCAGTTCTGGGGCTCTTTGTTCCTCACCTGGAGGGCACTGAGCTGCTGAGCAAGGGCAGAAACCCATCAGGAGCCACCAGCACAGGGCCAACACCCTGTAGATCCCTGCTTTGGTGCTGCGTCCCCTCCAAATGCCACAGCCTCGCTGCCTTGCTCTCTGCCACAAGGATGGGATCATTTCTCTGTCCTGTTTACAAGGTGCTTTTGACTTTGACTTTTCCCACTGCTCCCTGGCAGCCTGGCCTCTCCAGAGCAGGTCTGTGCTGTGCAGCTGATGCGACCCTGAGGCTAACCACGGCCTTTGGCATCTCCAGAGGGTGCCCATCAAGTAGCAGCTTGGGTCTTTTCCCCTCCAGTTGCATCAGGCAGCCTCTCACCACATTAAATGGGGCACACATAGGTACACATCCCACGTTCCTCAGCATTTGGCTCAGCATCTCTGATGATCACTGCCTGTGTTGCTTCAGCAGAGCTATGGTGAAGGCCCCCACTATGGTGAGCACCGGGACCTGCCGTCGCACAACAGCTTGTCTTCATCTCCATTCCTGGGACCTGGACTAGTGGGTGAGTGCCTCCACTGCAGGCTCAGAGCTGGGCCAATCTAACAGCAACATGCACTTCCTGGGAGCATTTTCACCATCCAGCATCACTGCTTCCTCCAGAAGAGCTGCTGTCTAGGCTGTGGTTAAAGCAGCTGTTGGCCAGAGGGTCTCATCAGCACCTAATGTTGCACGGCAGCCACTGTATTTATGGGCACAGTTATTTTTCCCTGTTTTATAGTAGCACTCGAGGGCAGTAACAGAGGTTGATTCTGGCTGTGCTGGTGCAGGAAGGGCTGAGTTTGCTCTCGAGGAGCTGCTAATCAGGGTTGGAGAGGCGTGGAGAGAGGGAGAACAGGCACAGCTCATCCTTAAGGTTTCACAATAGGCTCACAGGGGGCTTTGCCCCACAGCCCCGCTGCCCCAGGCAGTGTGATTCCTGCAGAGAGCTCCCTGCTCCTGTGGTGGGATCTGGGGAACTCTGTCTTGTGTTCTGACTCTCTCTGTCCACCTTCTCTGCCCCCTGGGTGCTGGGTGGCACGAGGGACACAGCACACCTTGCTGTGCCCATTACAGTGATCATGTGGCACTTTACCCATCTCCTTCTCCCCTAGAGTGGAAGGAGAGATTAAGAGCAGAAAATATCCACCCTGAAGGACTTAGAGAGCTGTAATGGCATTAGGAATTGGGCTTAGTCCTCCCCACCTTTGCCCACGCGGTGGTGGGTGGAACCCTCTGATTGGAAGCAGGGGAATGAGAAAGGGGCATTGGGTTTGAAACAGAAAATCCCCACTGGGCACAGAGGTTCCTCCTCTGGAGCAGGTCAGAAAGGGGAAGAAGAGCAGGGTGGCACTGGGAAGCTGCTGTCAGCACTCTTCCTCCTCCTCCTGCCTGTGTTTGTGGCACGAGGCTCGCTCTGAGCTCTGCTACATTTGGTTGCCCTTCAACTTCTGAAGATAGCAAAGCGAGGGAGGTGATTCCTTCTTGTTTCCTGCCCCGGGAGGATGTAAGCAAAGCAGAAGAGATGTTTCTTCATAAGCCAGGGGAGCCTTGATGTCATGTAGCAGGGTCTGTTGGGGCATGAGCTGGGGCAGGAACCCTCCCATGCCGGGAGCAAAGGCAGCCCTAAGAGCTTCCAGGCGAGAAGGAGCTGCCTGGGGAGGAACACAGAGCTTTCCCCTTTGATGTGTGCAGGGAGAGGACACGTTTGGCTTCCTCTCAAAGCTGGGGCTCCCAGTGCTTAGCAAACAGCGTGGCTGCCAAGCTGGCTGCTCCCCAGCACGTGGAACCAGAGCCTCTGTGCCCCAATGGGTGACATCCTCCAACTGCCACCGAGCAGCTCACGCTGGCACCAACACCCCGCGCCGTCCCCATGAGTGCTGGCAATGCCCCTGGCTCCAGGCAGAGCACTTAGAGCCACACCACCAAACCAGGAGCTGGGAAATAGCAGATAGGAGGGGCAGGGGCCTCCTGCCATTTCAAAGTCACTTTTGTTCCTAAAACTGAATGTGGTTGAAGGAGAAAACACCAACCCTGGAGCAGGATCCAAGATAAATACGTAGGTTTTGCTTCGCCTCTGCACTCTTACGCTGAAAACAGCAGCATGGAGGAAGACCACAGGTGGAGCTTTCTCTTCCTCATTACCAAACTGCTGCTGAAAACTTTTCAAGTGGCAAAAATCTTCAAGGGAAAATGAGAGGGAAGGAGAGAGGGTCAAAAAAAAAAACCAACCCAAAAAAACAAAACCCCAATCTTTTTGCCTACAACTGCGGTAGCAGAGTGGGAGGGAAGTGTGAGCTTTGGAGATGTCACCTCCCTGTCACTCCCTGGTTTCCCAAAAGGTCCCCCCGGGTGGCACGAGGTGGTGGGTGATGAGGGAGGAGGGATTTTTTTGTTGTAAATCACCCACCTTCCAAATCAGTCGCTCTTTCACCATTCCCTTTCAGCAGGGAGCGGATGGCTGGGGAGGCATTGCTTAAACGGGGGGGGGGGGAAACTGATAAGCCACAACAGATTTCTTTCTAGTAATTATTTCTAGTAATTAGCTTCTTTTCAGAAGAGTGTCTCTAATCTTGTGCACATTGTGAGCTGTTGTGGATTGTGCTTTTTTCCTGGACAATACTTTTAATCTGCCTGCGGATGGGGCTGGTTGCTGCTCCCCTGGTTTTTGTTAACATCCTCCCCCCTCCCTCCTATTGCAGCCTGGGCTTTGCTCATCCTTCCTCCCCAGGATGAGTTGTGATGGAGTTAGCAGGGCTGGGGAGGTGCTGGGAAGCACCCAGGTGCTCAGGGGGTGTTGGCCAAATCTATGGGCACATTGAGTCCCTTTCCCTTGCATGTCTGCAACTGGGACTTGAGGGGAGAAAAGGCAAACCCACAACTCAATAACACTGCTGAGGTTGTTGGAGGGGAGGCGCTCCTGCTCAGCCTCAGTGTCTTCCCCACGAAAAGGGATCCTGGTGTATGATGTAATGATTTATTCCCTAACTTTCCCTGCTATCTGTCCACCTGAATGCTGTTAGAATAGCAGGATTCAGTTGTTTGGAGGAGGCATTCGGGGACATTCCTGGCACGTTGCACTGAGAGCTGCTTCCATCCCACTCCATGTTGCCTGCTTGGAGCTTCGTCCCATTTCCTGCCCAAAGCCTCCAGGCTGTGCCAAACCCCAGAGCAGAGAAATCTGCCATCCCTCCAAAGTTTGGCATTCCTCAGCATTCACCATCCCTCCTCTTTGCCATCCCTTCCCTCTGCTGTACCTCCTCTTTACCATCTCTGCCATCCCTCCACTTTGCCATCTCCTCTCTTTGCCATCCCTCCTCTCAGCCACCCTCCAGCCCCATTTTCCTACCCAACTAAATTTACAATCTCTGCAGCCGAGATTTTCTCCTCTTTCTGCATTATCCTGGTGCAGGGCTGGGGGATGCCTCTCCCTCTGAAGTTCCTCCCACCCTCACACCGCCGCTGATCAAAGCGTGCAGCAGATTGCTGGTACCAGGCACGCTTTGCTTCTGACATGAATCAAACGAGGCACAAAAGAACAAACATCAGATGAAAAGCAGCAGGTTTGGGGAGAGGCACAGAGCAGACTTGATGCTCACAGTTGTCATATGGCTGTTCTGCTTTCCGTGGTGGGTTTGGGATCGGGGTGCCATCAGGTGGGTGGATACAGAGATGGGTTTGCAGTGGAGAGGGCTGGAATCGCCCTGGTTTCCCTCTGGTTCAGGAGCAGCCCTGATCCTCCCAGTGACACAACCTGCTGAGCTATTTGTGTCACACCACAGCAAATATAGCTGCTAAGCTCTTTTAGAAATTAGGTCATTTAAGAGATCTGTCCTCTGACATCCTGACCTTTGTTTACTTAATGTTTAAGCCTCTGCAGCGAGGCAGCAGCAGGGCCTGGCACATCTGCCCGTTGGGATGGGAGGAGCAGGGCCAGGCTGAAGTCACCCCATCCCTTTGGGGCTCTCAGGATTGGCTGTGCAGCTCAAGGACCGCTCAGAAAACGGGGCTGAGCTCACCATCCCTGCACAGAAGCAGTGCTGGGGGCTGTGGACCGAGCAGCCCATCGCATTCCTGTTGTGGGGGGTGACCCAGGGCAGTTTTCTCCCCACTGTCTTCAGCTGCTCCCCAAGAGCTCTCAGTGTGGCCCCAGTGCGTTATCCTCCATCTTAGGGCTTTAGGTTAAGCAGATTGGCCAAATCCTCCCCTGACGGTTTTGCTCGTTGCAGCAGCGCGGGGAGGCAGGATGCCATCACCCCCATTTTGGAGAAGGGGTTTTTGGGGTGGCCCCATCACTTACCAACTTCAGCCATGTGGGTTCCCCACACCGGAACGGGGCTGCCCTGCTGCTGGTCACAACCTTTGGGTCACCATCTCCATTTCCCCAGCAGCATCACTCATAGCAATCACTGTTGCTTTGTGCTGACCAGGGGTCCCACCTCCCTCACCCCCAGCACCCATGGGTGCTGCATACCAGGCTCCCCAGAGAGGTGTCTGTGAGAACCTCAGGATGGAAACATTTCACCATATGTCTTGGGTTTCTTTTTATTTTTTGTGCTTTCCCCCCCCCCCCCCCGTGACAGCAGCATTCTCAGCACTGTGTGGGTGGGGGGTAGGGGGGGGGAGGGTTGCTGAGCATCAATAGAAGGCATCACGGGTGCATGGGGTGCACATGGGAATGGGTGGCACAGGGCCTTGGGGACACTGTGGGCTGGGGCTGAAGTGAGGAGCGAGGGAACTTTCCCATTGAATGCATTCTCCTTTGGAAAGTTGAGCACCCAGCAAAAAAAAAAGGGGGCAGGAAATAATCCACGAGGGCTGGGAGCTGAGCCCCACCAAGATGGAGTGTCCCATTGTATGGGAAGCACATGCAGCCTGCTCCTTCCCTCCTGGCTCTGAGTTCTCTCTGCCTCTGCCAAACTCTGTGCTTTTTTTATTTAATATGTCTGGAGGTTTGTGTTGTGTTGGGTGGGTTTTTTTCTGTGTGTGTGTGTGCGCTCTGGCCTCCAACTGCCAGTTTCCATGGCCACGAGCACTTCCCCGGTTTGGGGTTTTGCTGTTTGTGGACCGAGCCCTGCCTCTCACTCACTTAAAGGCGCTGCTGTTCCCTGCTTCCTGCAGGCACACGGAGAGCTGCTGCAGAGACGGGGAGGGATGGGTGCAGGGTTCTGCTTCCCCATCACACAGAGCGTCGTTTCTGTTTCTTCTCCACCGTAGGGAAGAGCGGTGAAAGAGCCTCGTACTCCACTTTTGGAAGAGACGCCGCCGGGATGCCAGGACTGAGCCAGGTAAGGGTAGAACACGTGGAGTTTTTTGCTGTGTGAGAGCCTAGGGGTCAACAGCTTGCTGGCAGCTCCGGGCACGAGGTGCTGCAAAGCTCAGAAGGGGCTGCGCAGTGCCTGGTGCGTGCTGAGGGCTCAGGGGAGGAGCTGTCAGAGCTGGGATTGGGGTCGGGGGTTCTCCATCCCGCTGCCAGCCTTGGCACTGCTGCTTTCCCTGCTCCCATCCCAGCCCCGGCACCTCCATCCCTACCACCACCATCACATCAAGCCAGGCTGCAAACGAGAAGGAGCAAAACCCCTCCCTGGCCAGCACCTCATTCTTTGCCAAAGAGAGAAGCTGTGCCGTGGTTGCTGTGCTGCTGTGCCATCATTTCGCTGGGGCAGGCAGTGTTTGGGTCTGTGGGCATTCAGGACCTGTGGCTCATCACTGCATTCAGGGGGGGACGCAGCTGGGGGCTGGGGAGCAAAGCAAGGCGTTATGGAGGGGCACAGCCCTCAGCTGGCCAGCTTTTCTTTTCTCCATGTCCACACACACACACACATTACGTGTTTTAATTTTACACAAATTTGTCATAATTTCCTCTTCTCTGAACTGAGGATGTTTCCTTTGCTGAAACAGCTGTGCTGGCTGCCCGTGCCAGAGTGGATTTAATTTACCACTGAAGCTGCTAAAATAAAAACGGGATGGATGCCAAGCCGGGCTTTTTAATGTGATGGTTTTGCTGGGGTTTTGTGAAGAGGGGGGGGGAGATATAAGGTAACAGACACAGGGTGGGCAAATGGGGCTGCAGGGACATGGGGCTGGATCGGGTGGCAGCGTGGGATGGGGGCATTGGATGTGGGGGGACACCAACCCCTCTCATCGCAGTGCTGCCTGCAGTTCCGCTGCTTCCATTCTGCAGGGGGGTTCTGACCTGTTTGGGTGTTTTTTATTTTTGGAAAAGTGCCCCCCTCCCAAATTGTCCCCGAAATGCCTTTGTTCCTTCCCACGACGCCCTCGTTGAGGCAGATTTATGGCTGCCTGCTCACAGAACAACCTCAGGAAGCATCGCTGGGGGGAGAGACGGGGCAGAAAAGTGCCCATTTCTGGGGAATTTACCCCCAAACTTCAGTGCCCCTGGGGTTACCTGCCCACCACCATCCTTTCCCATTCTGCTCCTGTTCTGCTTGGCCACGCCGGAGCGTTCAGCACAGAGGTAACATGACCAGTGGAACAGATTGCAGGAATGTCACCAGCTGTGAACACACAGCTCCTCTTTCCCTCCCCGACCCCTTTTTGGAGGAGGCCGTGCTTTAAGAGCAGCGCATTTTTCTTCCCAGTTTCTCAAAAGCTTGAAGCCCTCCTTTCTTTCAGCTCAGCCCCTGAAGATGGTTCAAAGGGAGCTTTTGTGGCTCGGAGGCCCTTTGCCATCCCTGTGAACTCCCTATAGAGGCACAGAGCTCAGTCCCAGAGCCAGCAGTGGGGCTGGGCTGGGTGCTGTTTCCCTGCTCTTCCCAGCGCCCCAAGGTCAGCTTGGATAAACACAGGGGAGGAGTTTCCTCATTTCAGAAAGAGGGATTTCACTTTTCCCTGATAAAACGTAAGAGAAAAGCAACCAAAGTGAAAGCATGGCAGCTCTGCAGTGGGTCTGGCTGGTGCCATGGACTGGGATCGTGGCTGTGGCCTTGTGGGCAGGGTGGGACTCAGGTGGGTCACTGATGGTGTCACCTCTCCCATCTCTTGCAGCTGGGATCAAATGGGTGTTCAGGGCATAGCAAAGGGTCACCAGCACCTGCTGAGTGCATCCCTGGGCAGCAGGGAGAACGCATGGCATGAAAGCCCCTCATCTTCTTGCACACCCATCTTCCCCCCACACCTCCCCTCAGCCCCCCTGTATTTACGTGTTGATTTTTCCTCCTGGCCTCTGGGCTTGTTGCTTTTTCCCCTGGCTGCTTTCTGCAGAGAGGTGCTTAAAGGCAGCTCTGTTCTCCCCAAGGGAGCTCAATGCTTTTTCCAGCATCCTCACCCAAATCTTTCTCCCTCTCCTTGTTTGCAGACTGGTTTCCTGCCCAGCGAAATGGGAATCGCCAGTCCGAGCACGCTTTCCCCCACTGGAGTGAAGGGGGGGTCTCAGTATTTTTCTTACCCCAACAATCCTCGCAGGAGAGGTGCTGAGAGCAGCATAGGTACGTTGCTGTGGGCACATTGCTTTGGTTTGGGTGGGTGACCACAGGGCGAGTCCCAATGCTGCTGCTGCCATGGGCTCACCTGGCTGCACATCTGGCATCAGCTCTTTTATTGGTCGTTTGGTTTAATATATCTCCCCCTCCAAAGGAAAAAAAAAATATATATATATATATATATATGGGAATTTGGGCTCTCAGTCATTTGGAATTTCCTTTTTTCCAGTAAATGTCAGGTTGGGTTACAGATGCAGATGGCTTGAGGTTCTTCTATAAACACTTCAGGCCGCATCACACATCAGTGGTCGTTCCTGGAAAAGCTGGGGCTGCTTTGGGATGGCTGTGGGGGCTGCTGGTCCCCACTGGGGCTCTGGGAGCTGCAATGTGACAGCACTGGGGCTGCCCCCCACCCCCAGAACCTCAGGGCCATCACCAGGAGCAGCAGTTGTGCATGTTGGCATCCACCTGGAAATGGGGCACTTTGCTGCTGGTAACAAAGGGTAAGGTTGGGTGCGAATCCCATTTTCGAATGACGAAGCCCAGTTCACCAGAATTTGTGTTTTTTGTCACAGTTCCACCCCACACCCCCACCAGAATCTCTCTGCTGTTATTTTGAGCTTTCCCCAACAAACGAAACCAGAAGTGACCTGGTGCTGTGTGTTCCTTCCAGTGCTTTTTAGAAAAAGGCATCCACTTCGGTCCTGCCACGTTAAGACAGTGCTGCTCCATAGTGCTGCCAGCCTGGGGAATGAATTCTTTTTGCCTCGGTTCATCCTACGATGAATTTCCCCTGTCTCCTGCCCCTCAGTAGGGCTTTTCTTAACCATGAGCTGAAAAACATCTTGTAGGATGCAACCAGCAATACAGTTAGGGATTACGTATGGGATGAAGGGCTGGAAGGCTCTTCCTCGTTCCCATTACTGCCCCTCCTTTGGCCATGGGACGTTCGGGGTCTGTGTGTTCTGCCCTTTGGTTTAGCTGGAGTTTGTTTGCCCTCCTGCTGACTCCCTTTCAAAAGATTCCATCCTTTCTCCTTCTCTCCCGAGCAGATGGACAGCCCAAAAAGGTTCGGAAGGTGCCTCCTGGACTCCCCTCCTCGGTGAGTGGTTGGGGCCCCCATCCCTGCACCCCAATCCCAGCACTGCCAACCCCCAACTCCAGCAAAGCATCAGTGCACAGAAAAGGGAAGGGTTTCTCCCACCCCCTCCCCACGTGGGAGATTGAGGGAAACTCTGCAGGCTGGGGGCACAAACACAGACAGAGGGGTTTTGCCATCAACACCCCACCCCCATCACTTTGAGGTTACATCACAGTGCCCCATTGCAACGGGATATTCAGCACGGTCAGATTTCAGTGCAGGAGGAAAGCAAAGCAGCCGTGAGGCACGCGGGCAGCTGGGGCTGCTCCAGGTGTGTGCACTGCCTGTGCTGCTTTATAGGAAAGCCAAGCAGGCTGCAGGAATCTGTTAGCCATGCTCCTATGGCTGTTGGAGGGGAATAAAGTGAACAATGGCTTTGTGGCTGGGAGTAATGGGATCTGCAGGAAAAGAGGCTGGGGAGGAGGGGATGCAGAGCATGGGAGCTGTCTGGCCACGCAGCCTTCCCAAAAGACCTGAGGGATGTGGCACTGCACCCTGTGCTGCCGGGGGGGAGCCTATAACTGCAGGATCCCAGCTGTAAGGAAAGAGACTCTGCTTTCATAGGGAAAAGCTTGCTGCAGAAAATCGTGGTGTGTGTGAAATTCAGAGCTCCCAAACCCCGGCTGCCATGTGGGGAAAGCGTTGCTTTGACAAATGGCCCTTTGTTGGCCTCAGATTTCAAAGGTGCTGGGGAGCTCCCTGTCACTCTGGTGCTGCTCAGGGGGCCCCGATGCCCCCAGGAGCCGCTGGGTGTTTGCTGGCCCCATGCACGTGTCAGCACCAACACCTGCACCCCAGCTATTCCAGCACCCCATAGGCAGTGGGGTTCTGCAGCAGAACACAGCAGCCCCGTGCTGGCAGCTCAGCGCCACGCGTGCTCTGCATCCACCTTTACTTTTAATGGGTCCCCCCCACCTCCCTCCTTCCCAGCAGTGACCTCTGCTTTGTGTTGTGCTGTTGAACTTCCACGCTGGGGGAGAGAAATCCACACCTAAGTGGTATGGGGAGGAGGGGGAGGGAGGTGGGGTGGGACAAACGGCAGCACATCAAAGGCTCTTTGCGGCCCCGCTCCGTGTTATCGCTGGAGCCCATGCAAAACAAACAGGTTCCAAAGCCTCTCCTTCAAAATAAAGTGCTTGGATGTGCAGTTCCGAAGCTGCTTTGGATACGTGGAGCAGGCACACGGTGCCTCGTGGTCGTGGCACAGCTTGGGGACCCCGATGGGGTTGGATGGAGTGAGGTGATGTGGTTCTGGGAGAGGTGGGACGCTGGGAATGGAGCTGGGCTGCATCCCAATGTGGGGTCGGTGGCTCGGTGCTCATCCTCCGTGGGTTCAACCTTCTGTTTGCTCTCCGTCTGCTGCGGTCCCACCCGGCTTGGTGCATTTAAACCAGAAAAAACAGAGAGGAAAAGAGGGGAAAAAAAAATAATAATAATAGCACGCAACCAAGAAGCACGCAGCTATAAATCCCTTCAGCTCCCAGCTCTGGGGCTTTGTGCACGGCCCCCGGCCGGCCCTCGCCGTGCTGGCAGTTCCAACTGGAGGAAATGACCTCACCTGGAGGTCCCCGAGGCCGACGCCGGGGTTTGGGGCCGGGGGGGGAAGAGGGGAGGTCGAAGGGGGGGGGGAGGTGGTTGTGAAGGGGGGGGTTGGCGCTGATTTACCGCTTCCTGCGGCGTTTGGCCGCCGTTCCCCCAACGCTGGGACAAGCACTCGGGCTTTGGGGGATCCCACAACAACTTGTAGGGTTTGGGGAGCGACGGGGTCGGGGATGTGGGATCGGCAGCCGAAGCAAAACCTCTTTGCAGCCCCCCTCTCTCTCTCTCTCGCTGTGTTTTCTTCCCCTCCTCGGCTCTCTGGATGCATTAAATGGATGCGGGGGCCCTGCTCAGCTCCCCCCCCCCCCCCCCCCATCCCCCCTCCCCGCAGCCACGCAGCTGCCTCGCTCGCTGGCCGGGCGCCAAGCCCTGGCAGATGGCGCGGGGCCCATTAGACGTGCTTCATTCGATTCCCCCGTCCCAGCTCCCGCTATTTAATCAAATTAGAGGAAAAGTCAATTTGCCGGATTCTCAATTCTTCGCAGCCTTCCTCCTCCTCCTCCTCCTCCTCCTCTTCCTCCTCCGTTCACCCGCTCTCTCTCCAACCTGGCGCTGCCCACCGGCCCCGCATGCACAGCGTGGTGCAGAAAGCAAATCTTGGGGTTTGGGGGGTTGGGGGGGGGGTGTTGAGCTTGGAGGGCAGCTGCCTGCGCCCATCAGGTTTTCCCCTTCCCTCTATTTCTCTTTTTTCCCCCTCTTCTTGCCACAAATGTCGACCAGTTGCTTCCAGCTCTGATGTAGGGCAGAGTCCGTCCCCCCCCTCTCCAAGGAGCCCCGTAGCCACGTGGGGGGCTGGTGGGGCTGATGACTGCAAGGAGGGGGGGGGTCTGCCTCATCCTGGGGATGGAGATGGGTATGGGGGGAAACCACGTGGCACAGGGGAAGCAGGAGGAGAGAAGCAGCACTGAGAAGCAGGAACCGGGGGCACAAAGGGAAAAAGAAGTATTTCATTTTAACACCGGTGCATTTCAGAGCTTTTTTCAATCCATCCCCACCCCCCATCCGAGAAAAAAAGAAGAAATTCTCAGCGTTGTGAGCAGTCAGGGGAATTGAGAGTGGTTTTCTCTGCCCTCACCGATGAGGGTTCTCAGCCAGGGGTCAGAGGGGGTGGGTTGGGTGCGGGGTGGGGGCACAGAGCACCCAAATCCCATCCCGTGGAAGCACTGCTCTCCACGAGCAGCATTCCTGGAGCCCCCGCGCCCTCCTCTGCTTTCGGGGGCATCGAAACCAACCAAAAAAATCAGATTGTGGTTTCGGAATGAACGGCCGGGGGGATGAAAATAGACTGCAGGAAAGGTTCTCACGTAATTTCGAGTGGCGTTTCGGTTTCTTTGCGTGTTGAATTCTTGAGTTCAGAAATCGGAGCCGCTGCCATTTGGTGCCCTGGAAGGGCTTTCTGGGATGAGTTTGGGTCATTTTGGGAAAGCAGATCTTCTCTTTTGCATCACAGAGCTGAGCAGAGCTGCTGAAAGCTGGCTGAAAGCTGGCAGCGCCCTGTGCCATCCTGCACAAGGGGCCGTGCCCCCCCCCACCTCTTATTTTCAGTAGTTTGCAGTTGGCCCCGTGCATGAGCACACGGAATGGGGCTCAGGTGCTGCCGGAGGGGTTTGGGGTCCCCGTGGAGGCTGTGGTTTGGGGCTGTGCTGTTGCAGGTGTAGAGCAGTGCGATTGAAGTACTGCAGTGCAGCAGAGCTGCGCCCTTGCAGGTTCGCCAGCAGACACAGCGCGGGGTTGGGGTGCAGTGATGAGGTCCCAAGGCCTGCTGTGTCCCCACCACCACCCTGACCCATCCCATGCCCTTGGGCGCGGGTTTGCATGCAGAAACGATGGGGTTTGTGGTTGCTCATAAAAAGCTATAACCGCAAAAACGGGAACTGGAGCAGAGCACCGAAACTGGGGCCAGCACAGCCTGCTGGGTGCCATTCCGGGAAGGCAGGGGCTGTTGGGCTCCTGCCCTGCATCCCCAGCCCTGGGCTGCTCCACTCAGTGCTGTCTCCATTGCTTTGTCCCCATCTGTCACCCATGCAGGGTGTGCTGAGCCCTGGGGTGACGCTCTGCTCCTCGCCCCTCTCTGCCTTGCAGGTGTATCCATCCAACTCAGGTGATGACTACAGCAGGGATCCGGCTGGATACACTCCCTCAAAACCTCCCAGCACTGTATACCCCGGAGCCTTCTATATGGCAGGTGAGCAGCTGAGACATGGAGTGGCTAACGGGAGGGATTGCAATGCATTGGTTCAGGGCTGGAGCAGCCCTGTGCCCTGCAGGGTGCAGTGGGGATGGATGCAGTCCTTGCTCAGGCTATGGGATGCATACCAGCACCCCTAACCCCGCTCACAGCTTCTCCTTTCTTTCCAGACGGGCTTCACAACTCGCCAGACCTGTGGAGCTCCCCTGGTGCCATGAGCCAGTCCAGCTACGGGGCCATGCTGGGCAGTTCCTCCTCCCCTCTCCCGCAGTCCGCCAGCTTCAACAGTTTACATCAGCACGAACGCATGGTAACGTCCCCAGCTGTCCCCCCCAGCGCCCCCTGTTGGGGTCGGGTCGGTGGTCGAAGCTCCAGGACCCCCCTTAACCCTCCTCTTCCCTCCCTCCAGAACTACCAGCTGCATTCAGGAGAGGTGAATGGCGGGCTGCCCTCCGTGTCAGGCTTCTCCTCTGCCTCCACCCCATATGGCGTCTCCAGCCACACGCCGCCGATCAGTGGGACCGACACCATGATGGGTACGTGCCCCCCCCCTCCCAGAGCACCCTACTGACACACAGGGACCAAGCTGGAAAACCAAAGCCCCAATATCAGGGCTGGAGGTGCCCATCTCTGCGTATCTGCACGCTGTTGATCCCTTTTGTGTCACAGGGGACAGCTCACCCCTGCCTGGGTGCCTGCGCAGCCCCCAGGGAGCGGGGAGGGGGTGGATGTGGGCTTTGCCAAGCAGCTGAGTGGGACTGGGAGGAGCCCCAGGTCTTGTGGAATCAGCACTTGGAGATGCTGTGATGCTGCGAAGCCATTCATCCAAATCCCAAACGCACCATTCAGATGCTGCATTAAACCCCTGGGTGCTTTAATCTCTGACCCTGCTGAGCCCGTTACAAAACGTGTTAGCGAAATGAACTCGTGTTCCCTGGGAAATGAGCATCCTGACCTGGATTCCTGGGGGAAGATTTGCTCAGAGAAAGGGAAACACATCGAGAAGGATTTATACGAGGTGCCTTGTCCCAGCAGCTCTGTGGTGCCCTGCCAGTGATGTCCGTGTCCTCTCTCAACAGGTAACAGAGGAACCACGGCTGGGAGCTCGGGAGACGCTCTTGGGAAGGCACTAGCTTCAGTAAGAGCTGCTGCACATCCCCGACTGTTCCCTGCCCCTGCAGACCTCCCTCTGCACCGAGGACCATCTAGGCAGTGGGAAGATGGACGCGTGAGAAGTTTGGGGGAACCTCTGCACCCTCAAACAAACACAGCTGCCACCCCGAGTCCTGGCGCTGTGCTAAAGCCCCTTTAATCAGATGCCTGAGGCAGCACGGGGTGTTACTGCAGTCCCGTGAGCAGACCCAGACCCACACAGCCCTCATGGTGGGACCAGTGGGTCCTGGTGCCCAGTCCCTACGTGTGCTGCTGCAAACTGGAGGGCACTGTCCCACTGAGAACGGCGTTCTCTGCTATGGGGCTGTCAGAGCTCAAGGCTGCCCCTGTCCCATTCAGCACAGGGGCCTTTGCTTCTACCTGGTGCTTTGAGGAGGGCTCAGCACTGCACCCCATATTTTTGGGGGGCTCCAGCTTCCCTCCAGCGTGGGAAACCAAGAAGGGATAGTGCAGGGCAGAGGCACTGGGTGCTGGGGGTGGATGAGGGCTGGCAGTGGGGCAGGAGGGACACTCACCATTCTGTGCAGCAGCACTGGGGGAGTTCTAAATCAGAGCTGAGCACTGCTGACTGCGCCCTGCTTCTCTCCCTCTAGATTTATTCCCCAGATCACTCTAGCAATAACTTCTCATCAAACCCCTCCACACCGGTCGGCTCCCCGCAGGGCCTTGCAGGTAGGTGAAAGTCTTGTTCCTTATCTAAAGAGGCCCAGAAGCTTTGCTGTAAGGCACTTCCCAGATCGGCTCCATGGAAACCCTCCTTAAAATCCCTACGCTTTGGGCAAATCTCACCAAATCCCATTTGTTTTTAAAAGCAGGGGAGCAAGCTAAAGCATCTCTGCCACCCCCAAGCTCCTGGGGGAGCCCCATCTCTGTTGCACCCCATCTCAGTGGGGCTCGGGAAGTTTGTCCCTGGCTTTCCTTCCTAATGGAATGAACCCAGTATAAACTGGGAAGCAGCCAGAGCTGCTGCAAAACCATTTCAGTGCCTGATGAAAGCCCATACCCTCAGTGTGCCGTGCAAAGCCACCAACCTGCTGCTCCATGCCTGTGAGGCCCCATGCAGTGTTACGGTGTCCCTATGCATGCCGTGGTGGCCCAGCTTCCAGCCCCACCTAGCGGCTGCTGTGCCCGGTCCCAAGCTGTCCCTGTTTATTTCCAGGCACATCCCAGTGGTCTCGAGCGGGCGGACAGGGTGCCTTATCTCCCAGCTACGAAGGGAGCCTCCACACTTTAGTAAGTGCAACATCTCCTCGCTCCTCTTCTCCTTTCGTTGTGTCCCTGGATGGTGGGATCAGGACCTGAAGGGGGAGGGTTGGGTGACAGAGTGGTGTGGGCTGGAAGGGACCTTCAGGAGTGATGTTTGTTGGGATGTGGTCAAGCAGGTTTAGGCACTGGTTCCTGACCCCCATCCACACCGCCAGGTCCAGCCCAGTTGTGTCAGAGCAGAGCTGCTCCTGTGACACCTTGGTGGTGGCACTGCTGGGGTCAGGCTGCTCGCCCCTGTATCTGCCCTGCAGCCTAAGCACAACTTTATGGGGCTGCTGGCTTGGCAGAGATTAACAGATTTCTTTCTCCATCCCCTCTTTCCAGCAAAATAAAATGGAAGACAGGTTGGACGAAGCCATCCACGTGCTGAGGAATCACGCCGTGGGCCAGACGGCCGCCATGCCAAGCAACCACGGGGACATGCATGGGCTGCTGGGCTCTGCTCCCGCACACAGTGCTGCTGTGGGCAGCCTGGGCCAGGCCTTCCCTGCCTCTGTCATGTCCCTGGGGGGTCGACACCCCAGCCTGGTGAGTGATGGATGGGGCGTGCATCCCAGGTGCATAGGGTCCTGCCCTGGTTCCCCCCTGTCTAGAGCTTGGTGACCACAGGAACGTGTTCTGAGCAGGTCTGGGTCCCTGCCAGAGTGATCATCGTTGCAGAACCAGATGTGCTTTGCTCCCCAGACTCTGGTACAGAGCTGTGTGCTCCGTGCTACAAACCATCTGCAGCAATGGGGGTGTTGGCTCTGTGCTGCCAAGCCCTGCCAGCGTAGTGCAGCCCCACGGGATGCAGCCTGCTCAATCCTCATCCCTTCAGTGTGGGGTCTGTGCTGCTGGGGTGCCCTTGCTCCAGTGGCTTTGTGGGGGCTGCAGAAACGTTGATACCCTGTGGAGATGCGTGCAGCCAGGCAGAACGGCCTGTGCAGTATGCAAGCAGTGCATCCCAGCAGAGAGGCTTTTCCATGGGATGGCAGCACTGATGAGGGCTTTCCCCTTGGCTCTGCTGGTGGGCAGGGCATGGAGCTGCAGCCCAGCGCCCCGCAGCCCCCAGGGCAGGTTGGCTCCTCTCCTGCATGGGGGGCATGTGGCTCTGCGGGGAGACCTGTGCTGGCCCTGACACTTCCACCCCTCAAAGCTTGCTCTGCTCATTCTGCTGTAGGTGGGAGGAGGTCACCCTGAAGACGGGCTGTCCAGCACCCCCAGCATGCTCCACAACCATGTCACACTTCCATCACAGCCCAGCTCACTCCCTGACCTCAACAGGCAGCAGGACACGTACAGTGGTAAGGCAGCTCTGCACGTGGGCATGCATGAGTCCCTCTCGATGCCAGGGTTTGGGGTCACCCCACATCCAGCTTGGGGCTCCTCACAGAACCCAGTTCACGCACTGCACTTTTCCCAGAGGTCCTTAATGTGGCTTCTGGCTCATCATGCATGTTTCTGCCCCTCTGGCTGTGGGCACAGTGAGACCCCGGGCACTGCACTGCTTGGGGAAGGGTGGACTCTGGCTCTGGAAGTTGTGAGTGGTGAAATGGGAGTGAAGGGGGAGCAGCAGAATTGGAGACCCCCCCTAGAAGGGTGAGATGGGGATATGATCCCGCATGAATGGAGACTCCCAGCCCCTTCCAACCTCTTGTGTTCCTTGGCAGGCTTGTCAGGGGGGCTGGGGCGAAGCAGCGTCTCCTCAGGAACCAACGAGATAAAGAGGGAAGAGAAGGAGGATGAGGAGAACACATCAGTGGCAGATAACTCTGAAGAGGAGAAGAAGGAGCTGAAACCCTCCCGGAATAGAACAAGGTGCTCTTTGAACAGGTCTCTCCCTTCACTTTGTAAAGCACTGAAGGCATTTGGCTTGGGCTGCAGCCACAGTGACCCCCGGGCAACTGAGCTCAGCCTGGTGACACTGGGACCTGTCCTTGTGGTGCAGACCCTCTGCCCCTGCCCAGCCTCAGAGGAGCACAGCCTGGGTCCCGTGGCATTGGAACCAGCCATGCCAGGCAGAGCTCCTGGCCACCTGCCCTGCTGTCCTTATGGCTGTGGGTTTTCCTCGTGCTCATAAAGCAGAGGTTTGGGATGTGCTCATTCAGGGCATTGCTCGTGGCCGTGCCCAGGCAGCACAGGTACTCAGCATTCCTGGGCACAGAGAGAAGGCTCCATCCTCTCCCTGTGTCAGGCTGCTATTCCATTTGCTTTGGGCTCCTGCATCCCCCATCACAGCCAACCAGACATGGCAGTGGGTCAGGTGGGAGCCTGGCAGCGTGCTGGCCTGTCCCCAGCCTCGCCATCAGCTTGGTCACCCTCCTTGCCAGCAACCACCTCCTGCCCTCCACCCACCCTCTGACACCAGGGTCACCCCCCAACACCTCCTCGGAACCAGCACACGCCTCCCAGCGACAGCTCGTGCCTTAATCACAGAACCACACAATCATTCAGGTTGGAAAAACCCTCTCAGATCACCAAATCCAACCCCAACCCCTCCCCCAGGTGCCACGTCTCCACGGTTCTTGAGCTCCTCCGGGGACGGTGACCCCACCACCTCCCCCAGCAGCCGATGCATCACCGATTGTGTTGTGCTTTCTTTATTTTGTTGTGTATACAAAAAAAAAAAGGGAGGAAGAGGAAGAGCCTTAATGCTTCTCTCCGTGTCACTGCATGTCCCCGTGCCGCGGCGGGGGGACATCTGGGTGCCTCCATGTGTGTTTTCTTGTCTGTGAGTTGACCGGTGCTGAGAGTGCACGCGAGGAATGTCCCTGTCTCGTTCTTATTTTAAACCATTAGTCAAGATGAGGATGAGGAGGACGATCTTCTTCCCCCAGAGCAAAAAGCCGAGAGAGAAAGAGAAAGGAGGGTCGCCAATAATGCCCGTGAGCGCCTGCGGGTCCGGGACATCAACGAGGCCTTTAAAGAGCTCGGACGCATGTGCCAACTCCACCTAAACAGCGAAAAACCACAGACCAAACTGCTAATCCTCCACCAGGCCGTATCAGTCATACTGAACCTGGAGCAACAAGTTAGAGGTCAGTGAGGGTCCCGGAGTGGTGATTTGACGTATCTGATCGGCACGGGGCTGTCTGTCTGTCTGTCTCTGTGACGTGTGCTGTGGTGCCTTGCGCTCTCTCTCCCCTTTGCCCTTGCATTCCCGAGGCTGTCGATGCCTTTTTTTTTTTTTTAATTATTATTATTATTTTCTCCTTTTTTATTTTTCCTTTTTGGTTGTTTTGTTGGTTTTTTTTTTTTTTGGTTTTTTTTTTTGGCTTTTTTTTTTTTTGGTCTCATCCCTGCTGTTCTCTCTCTGTGCTCCCCACTGCATGCCGCTCCGCCGCGGGGCACCCGCAGCCCTGGGACAACTCAGCCAGCAGTAAAACCAAACCCACCTCCAACAAACAGCAAAATCCCACCTCCCCAAACTCATTCCTCCCTGCAGCACAGGGAGCTGCCTCCTCCTCCTCCTTCCCCCAGCAAAGCACTGGGGACTGCGGAGCCGCATGGGGACGGCGGCACAGCCACACTCCCATCCACACCAGGAGCTCTGCGTGTGCACAGCAGAGCCCAGAGGATCCACAGGACTTTGCTGCTTTGTTCCACACCTGCAGTGCATGCAGTGCATGCTTCCACCTCCCGGGCAGGTTAACCCCTTTCTCTCTGCAGAGAATTGTTGTAACACATCAACCCGTGGTCTGTGCCTGGCTGTGCTCCTCTCTGCTGGCCTCTGCTGTCGCATTGATGTTGGAGTCCTTTGTGCCTCTCTTCAGTTTGTAATTTTTTATTTTTATTTTTTTGCTTTTCATAACATATTTTTTTCCTGTCTCTTTTTTAATTTCCCCCCCTCTTTTTTTTTTTTTTTTCCTTTTTTTTTTTTTTTTCCTTTTTTTTTTTTTTTCCCCTTTTTTTTTTCCCTCATTTCGAGTTTTGATTTTTTTATTTTATTTTATTTTATTTTGGTTCTGTTCTTTCCAATCTCCTACAGACAGTCCCCAGCCGTGACCTCTCGGTGGTCCCACTCTCTACCTTGTACTTGCTGCTTGCGGCCGGAGGCAGGAGCCGAGGGGTGGCGGGGGGTCAGACAGAGTTGGCACCGTGTTCACTTTGGTCTCCCACGCTTGTCCCTTTTTAAACCCTTCTTGGACACAGCTGGGGACACCGAGCCCCACGTGCAGGTTGTAGCTCAGGCAGATAGAATGTCACTGCTCCACCGGTTCTGCTCTGGGACGGAGCAAAGCTGACCCCAAATCCCTCCGTGCCGTGGAGTCACCCTGCGTGCCCTCCACTTTGTGCTGTGGTTGGTGGCAGATGGGACAGGAAGGAGAAGGAGCGGGTCGAAGCGTTGCAAGGAGCCACGGTGACGCCAGGCTGTGTCATCGTGGTGCTGTGCATCCTTAGGGGACAGCACGTGGCCCTGTGGTGCTCCAGCAGCACGAGAGGCAGACAGCTGCAGCCCACCTGTGGCGCGTCTGAGCCACCAGCGTTAGCTGGGAGCAGCGGCAGCGTCGTTGCTGGGGTGGCTGGGGGTGGCCTCGCTACTTTGGCCATCCCAGCTGCTGGAGAGGCAGTGGCTGTGCCAACCGAGCACCGTGACGGCGAGGAGAGGACAGGACAGGGACAGGGCTGGCGCCCAGGACCTCAGATAGGGGCGTTCCGGTGAGAATTTTTGCTCTGGGGGAGAAGGTCGTCTGTACAGCGCAGTGGGGGTCGCAGGGCTGCGGCGATGCCATGGGGTACGGTGCTGCCAGCCTGGTGCTGCTGAGGCAGGAGCTCTCCCAGGCTCCCATCCCTGCCTGGAAGAGAGAATTCCCCCTTTCAGGATGCTGGGGGGGGTTTGGGCTCTCTGGGACGAGCTGGGTTCAGTGCACTTGAAAGTGACTCAGGGGTGCTTGGCCCCCCACGCCGCTGCTGCCCAAACCTGTCAGAGGATTGGGGCACAAACCCTTTGTTGGGATACAGATGTACAAAGAGGGGTTTGGGCGTCATCTCGGGTGATAAACCCAATGTTTTGGGGCCGAGATGTGCCCAACGTCCCCCACATTTCGCAGCTTTGACGTTGTGCACGGGGTGCAGCTGTTACCACTGCACTCCCCCCCCACGCTGGCAGCACCTCCCATAGCCTGCAGAGGGGACAAACAACCCCCGCAGTCCGGACCCCCCCCAGCAGCACCCGCAGCAATTGGCTTTGAAAAACGAGGGCCTCTTGGGCCGCTTCCAGTGGACAGCAGGAGCACTACCAGCACGGCAACGTCTGCCCCCTCCCGGAGCACCCCCCTGACTAACACTGTGGTGCTGTGAACCCAGCAGTACAGACGAGGCCTTATCACTGGAGGACAAAGATCTGAGGGACCGGGAGAGGAGAATGGCCAATAACGCCAGGGAGAGGGTGCGCGTGCGGGACATTAACGAGGCCTTTAAGGAGCTGGGACGCATGTGTCAGATGCACTTAAAAACGGACAAAGCACAGACCAAACTGATCATCCTCCAGCAAGCGGTGCAGGTCATTCTGGGCCTGGAGCAGCAAGTACGAGGTATGGAAACTGCCAGAGGTTCACCTCGGGGTCCCTCTCCCCATTCTGTGCGCGCACCTCTGCTGCCGCTCTGCTTCACGTGCGCTGACCTTTCCGAAGCCACCGCCTGGGTTTGGCTACTTGGAGCCTCTCTCTGTCCCTTTTTTGTGCTTTATGGCAGTTTGGCACCCGGATCCCTTTGGAAAACTGGGCTTTTGGGCTTCGCTTTGCTTCGCTCCCAACGCAGCGCTGGGCCGGGTGCGGGGTTTTGCTGGAGCGCAGCCACGTCCCTGCAGAGCCGCAGGAGAGAGCAGCTCCCACCTCGCATGCCCCGTTCTGTCCCGTGCCTCTGCCCTCGCTCCTGGGATGCTGTTGCCCAGACTGAGCTCGTTCCCTTCCCTCCCCTGCTGTTTTTTTGGCACAGAGCGCAATCTGAACCCCAAAGCTGCCTGCTTGAAACGTCGGGAAGAGGAGAAAGTATCCGGAGTGGTGGGAGACCCGCAGATGACACTTTCAGCTTCGCATCCTGGTCTCGGAGACGCTCACAACCCCGTTGGACACATGTAAAGGTACCATTCCCTGCCCTGCCATCCCAGTCGGCTCCGTCCCGCTCCTCTTTGCCATCCTCCCTTGGTGGCCGAGCCAAGTCTCCATCCAGAGTCTGTGTATTTATCACAAAGGAGCCTGGAGAAGAGAAGGCTGCAGGGTGACCTCATTGCAGCCTATCAATACCTGAAGGGAACCTACAGCCAGGAGGGGAGTCAACTCTTCAGAAGGGCTGACAACAGCAGGACTAGGGGAAATGGATCCAAGTTGAAGGAGGAAAGATTTAGGTTGGATGTTAGGGGGAAGTTCTTTAACAGGAGAGCAGTCAGGCCCTGGAACAGGCTGCCCAGGGAGGTTGTGGATGCCCCGTCCTTGGACGTGTTCAAGGCCAGGTTGGACGGGGTCCTGGGCAACCTGATCTGAATGTGGATGTTTGGTGGCCCTGCTGGGCAGGGGGGTTGGAACTACATGATCCTTGAGGTCCCCTCCAACCCAGGTGATTCTGTGAAAAGAGGCAAAACCCAAGGAAACTTACAGCTTACGTCTCAGCTGCTCCTCAGCCCCACTGGGCCCTCAGGGTGCTTCGTCCCACTGCAGGCTGGGGACGCTGCTCCATTCCTGTTCTCATTGGTGCTTTTCTTGGTTTGATTTTCAGATCCTTTTGTTCCTCTGGACGCGGAGATCCACAGGATGCCAATCCTGGCTGCGATCTGCGACCTTCCCGACCCATAAACTTTAGTCCTGCTCATACTGACACACGTGGACGGATCCTGGCGTGACGTAAGGGGTGGAAAAACACTTTGAAACGCAAACAAACAAACAAACAAAATTGCCTTAAGTATAAAGCGCGGAACAGTCGATACATATCACTCAGTTAGGAGGGGGTGGCGTGTTCTCTTGGCTTGTTCACAAGCAGCCAGCAGCAAAATTGTGCCTAAGCTTCGTATTTCTCTCTCCTTTTTTTTTCTTTCTTTCTTTTTTTTTTTTAAACAAACGAAAAAAAAAAAGAAGAAAAAAAAAAAGAAAAAAGACCATTAGTGACGAGATTTTTTTACGTAGAACAAATTAGCGACGCCTTTTGGGCTCTGTGTTTTTTTTTTTGTTGTTCTGTTTTTTAGCTTCTTTTGCCTATGTTTTGTAAGCGACGAAAAAGGAATTTTTTTGGGATTTTTTTTTTTGTTTGTTTGTTTTATTTGTTGTTTCGTTTTGGGGTTTTTTGTTTTTTGTGGGTTTTTTTTGTATAAAAAAATGTCTTGTACCCCCACGCTTTTCTGCTGCTGTTTCTATAGTTAACGTTGCATCTTTAGGATCAACCAGAATATTAAAATTGTATTAAGAGAGACTGGATATAAAGAGAGGAATTCTCACATTCGGCTCTGAAAGCCACTAAAAGCGAATGTAGCCACAGCAAGGAGGTGTTGGTCCTTGCCCGGCTTGTACCTTCCATGACAAAACAAACTCGTGCTGAATTCTCCATCTCTTTGCTTCGGCCACTTCTGATTTGGGAGAAGGAAATCAACCAGCGGCCTGCAGCAGCTCCTCCCAGGAGGAAAAATTCCCCATTTGCGGGGCTGCGCCGGCTCCCCTTCGTTCCTGTTGGGTGCAGGGGCGCCGTGATGGGAGGACAGGAGCACGGGGTGTGGAAGGGAACAGAGGATGGCTGCGTTCCCAAGGTAAGCAGAGCTGCTGCAGATGAAAGCTGCCCACGCCTGCAAGTGGCCGCCTGGAGCCCGAGGCTCTTCCAGAGGCAGCGCTGAACAAAGATGACCGAACAAAGCTGGAGGCATTGGGAAGATGCGGTGGCGGATGAAGCAGCAGCATTGAGGACGCAGTGCCTGGTGCCGTGGGAGCGGATGGACGCACAGACACGGGCAGCTCAGCCCCCGGCCGTGGCTGCGGTGGGATCCCAGCCCAGAGTCGCAACCGTCGGGAAGCGGCAGCGCTGCAGGAAGAGGGGCGGCTCTGCGTCCCGCCGCTGCATCCTGGAGGTCACACTGTGCCCATCCTGCCGTGGGGCAGCCAATATCATCTGCATAGGCAGGAAAGGAAGGCAGCAGTGGGCACCCACCCCACACAGCGCTCCGGCAGCCAAGCTGTGCTGCGCTCCCTTCGCTCTGAGCCGCACCGGGTCACCCCAGATGTGCCCAGCAGGAGGAGAGCCCAAAGCAAGGAGGCTGCAGGAGGTGCTGAGCCCTTCTGAAGTTGGCAGTGGAAGATCATCCGCCGAGATTCTGGGTTGTTGTTTTTTTTTGTTTCTTCCCTTTCCTTCGCCAAAATCACTTCCAAAATGTTTTCTGCCTGCTTCTTTCCAGCTCTGTGGGCTGATGGTGTCAGTGCTCCAGGACGATGCCATCCCCCATTCCAGCAGCATCTGCAGTGCCCTGGAAGTGGGTCAGCTGCCTCCGTGGGGCAGGACAGGCCATGCGGACAGCAAGCAGGGTCTGTCTGTGTCCTTTGTTTTTGGGCCCCGTGTTCCTGGGAGAGCTGTATTGCTTCAGTACAGGGAGAGGGAAGGGCTAGCAAGCAGCACTGGGTCCTGTGGCATTTCCTTGGTGTAACCTTGTGCTTTGTAGCTCCGCTTCGTGCTCTGGCAAAGGGTGCTGGAAGCACTTGGGATGTTGCTCATCTCCCCATGGCAGTAGCTCAGAATGGGGCTGGGTGCTGGAGCAGGATGGGATCATCTCTCCCTGCTGGGACTCTGCAAGGTGTAGGAGGCCATGTTGGATGCTTCTGGCTTTCCCTGCTCCCAGCATCACGTCTGTGGAGTGAGACCTGAGAGCAGGGCAGCCTCCTGCACCGCGCCGGGAGCTCGCTGGCTTACAGCACTCCTGCTCTGGGTTCTGCCTGTGGGACAGCCCTGCAGCAGAGCTGGGTCCCCCCCCAGAGCACCCTGCAGAATCCCAGCCCTGCGAGCCCAAAACCATGCAGAAAGCTTTAGAAGTGCTTCCCTGACACGTTGATTTAGCAACAAGAATTTGAGAAGGTGGTCGCGTACAGATGGATTTAAAGAAAATCTCCGATTTTAAAAGGAAAAAAAAAATCTTATAAAAATCCATAAGCTGTCAGCAAAATTGAAGATTTCTTGTTAGCAAAAACTAGCCAGCTTCTTGGCAGGGCACAGACAAAGAGCCCTCGAGCACAAACCGCGCTGTGCCAGAGCTTGGGGAGGTTTTGGTGCCTCTGTTCTGCGCAGGGCAGCACGGTGGGGACGTGGCATTGCTGTGCCTCTGCTCGTGTCTCACCCTGCAGCGCTGAGCTGCAGGGCAGGAGCTGGGTCACAGCCTGTGCACCTCGGGGCTGGGAGCAGCAGAGGCTCTGCTGGAGTCGGGGCAGTGCAGGATTGTGCTTTGCCGTCCCCATCGCTCGGGGGATGGGATCTGTCTGCTTGGCATTGGGAGTTTTTGTCCCCTCTGGATGAGAGATGCAGAATTGCAATGTGGGACCTTCCCAGCTGTCATTTGGGCGAGCAGCCGGCGCGGTGAGACGGTTTCTTTGAGGTTATGCTTGAGCAGGAAGGGCAGAAGCAGGCTGGGATTTCCCCAGGAGTCTGCAATTTCAGGTTCAGTGCAGCAGCCTCTCTCAAAGGCGCTTTGTGTCTGAGGCATCTGAAGCCAGCAGAGCCCTCAACCCCCTCAGCTGAGGCCTTTGAGAGCCAGGAGGCTTCTGAATGCCCGTTCCCATTCCCTCTGTCCCTGAGTTTTGCCTTTATGGAGTGATGTCTCAGTGGAGCCTGCAGCCCTGCTGCGTGCTGTGCCAGCCCCTGGCCTGGGGCTTTAGAATAGAGCTGGGGATGGGGAGGAGAAGCAGCACTGGGCTGGGACAAGCAGAGAGCCCACACACAGCATGGCCAACCCACAGCGAGCCACGGCCGCTGGATTCCCCATTCCTGCTTAACACCAGCACTAGCAAGACCTGATCGCTGTACACAGGCTTGCACGAGGTCTTTGCCCTGTTAAATCCTATGCAACCCCCTCTCCTCTCCCTCAGGGCCCTGCAGGTCCCAGCCCAGCCCCTTCTCTCTGCTCTGTGCCCGCCGAGCCCCGGTGCTCTCAGGGTGCAGCTTCATTTCCAGCAGCTCCAAAAGCATTTCCAGACCTGCACCCCGAGACCGCGGGTCGGATGAGCGGCGAGAAGCAGGAGCAGCTCCCAGCACCGACCTGGGGGGGACCCAGCTGTCCTGGGGCTCTTCATGCACGCTTCCCCCTCCTGTGCCTTCTGCACGCTGCTCCGCCAGCATCCTCCACCCTGCAGTGGTTGGGAATGGAGCTCTTGGGCTGCTCTTCCTTTGGGCAGCAGCAGGGGCTCCACGCCAGTATTTCTGTCCCTGGGTCCCGTGCCATCAGCCCCGCTCCAGCTCGGCACCCATTGCAGTGGAAGGAGGGCAGAGAAAAGCCCTCTCAGCCCCTTACACCCGCAGCTGCAGCGGGGAAGCAGCGGGGCTTTATGCCCCAAACCCAGGCTGTGCTGAGGGTGCAGCAAAGCATCCCCACAGCCGTGCTGCCTCCCCACAGCCCCAAATCACCCGAAAGCCACCAGCGTCCAAGCAAACAGCAGCAGGGGGACGTGGGGAGGCTCCCCACCAGCAGCTTTCGGTTGTGGGGTGAGAGGGGCACCAAGCTGGGGGGGGGGGGGGGAAGTGATTCGTTTTGCAAGGGGCTGGTTGGCAAAACGAAGCATCCCATGGTTGCTCTTTCTATATATTTTTGTAGGACAGGGCGGGATGGGAGAGCAGATGGGAGATGGCTGCAGAAGTTATTTTTCACCCCATATAAAGTTTTAGGTTGGTTTCGGGGTGGGTTTTTTTTTTTTTTGGCCTTTAAATAAGAAAAAAAAGAAAGAATAATAATGAAATGGTCCTTGCTTTTGATGTCTATGCTGCCTACCTGTAAATCCAGATGTACTTAAGTGGCTGAAATCCTTGTTCTTAAATCAGATACACATTATAGTTTTGAACTATATATATAGTAAATATATATATATATATGCCTAACCCAGCAAAAATTAAAAAAAAAAATAAGAAAATAAAGTATTTGGGGGTGGGGAAATGCATTGCTCTTTGAAATGAATCACAATTGGGGGATGAAATTGTGTTTCTGAGTGCCTCGAGATAAGAATTGTTTTCATTTTTTTAAATAATTTTATACAAGTGTCAAAACAGCTGGCTGGATTATTTGGAATTTTTAAATAATCCTAACTTTTTTAAAGTAGATTTTGAGAACTGTCCTGTATATAACAGTAATGTAGCAATAAATGTGACATTTTATAACAATATTCCTTTTTTTTTTTTTGTCTTTTCCCCATGTCTGTCTGTCAGATGTTGTGTACCTATGACTGCAAAGTTGTAATAAAGGTTTGACCTGCTACTAAAAGAACTGCAGAAGAGAAAAAGACGAGGCGACCCAGCAGGACTCAGCCACTGCCTGCCCTCTGTTCTGTGCTCTGGGCCAAGGGCTCAGCCCAAACCCATCACCACAAGTCCTGCTGTTGCCCCACATCCACCCTTGGGCTTGCAGGGGGTTTCTTAGCCCTCTGCTGCTCCCTTGCTCATCACCTCTGGGCAAACGCAGCCATTTCGTTCAGTGTCTCCTCGTCCCGGCGCTGCTTCACCCCTTTGCCTCCATGTCCCCTCCCAGGGCCTGATCCATTTTCCTTCCCTTCATAGAATCATAGAATCACCAAGGTTGGAAAAGACCTCAAAGCTCATCCAGTCCAACCGTTCACCTCTTACCAACAGCTCCCACTGAACCACGTCCCTCAACACCACATCCAGCCTTTCCTTCAACACCCCCAGGCTCGGTGCCTCCACCACCTCCCTGGGCATCCATTGCAGTGCTGACCACCCTTTCTGAACAGTAACACTTCCTCATGTCCAGCCTGAATCTCCCCTGCCGTAGCTTGAAGCCATTCCCTCTGCTTCTATCCCTGATGACACGAGAGCAGAGGCCGACCCCCAGCTCACTACAACCTCCCTTCAGGAAGTTGTAGAGAGCAATGAGGTCTCCCCTGAGCTCCTCTTCTCCAGGCTGAACATTCCCAGCTCCTTCAGCCTCTCCTCATCAGCCCTGTGTTCCAGACCCCTCACCATTTCGTTGCCCTCCTTTGAACACGTTCCAGGGCCTCAATATCTTTCTTGCAGTGAGGGGCCCAAAACTGAACACAGCACTCGAGGTGCGGCCTCACCAGTGCTGAATACAGGGGAACAATCACCTCTCTGCTCCTGCTTGCAGCGCTGTTTCTGATGCAAGCCAGGATGCCATTGGCCTTCTTGGCCACCTGGGCACACTGTGGGCTCATGTTCAGCCGAGCATCAATCAATACCCCCAGGTCCATTTCCTCTACGCCGTCCTCCAGCCACACCGCCCCAAGCCTGCAGCGTCGCCTGGGGTTGTTGTAGCCCAAGTGCAGGACCCGGCATTTGGCCTTGTTGAAACTCATCCTATTGGCTTCAGCCCAGCTCTCCAGCCTGTCCAGGTCCCTCTGTAGGGCCTCGCTACCCCCAGGCAGATCCACACTTCCAGCCAATTTGGTGTCGTCTGTGAATTTACTGAGGGTGCACTCGATGCCCTCATCCATGCCCTCATTCCCCTCGTACAGCCCTGGGTGTTGCACTGCTGGTGCTTTTCCTCCTTCTCTGCCTCAGTGCAGAGCCAAAGTGCTGCCAAACACCCCTTGGTTATTGAGAAGTGTGAGCTGTGAGATGCCAGGCGAGGGGGGTGAGGAGCAGCCACCCACCCCTATGGGGACAAGGAAAGGTGAGGACTGAGAAACCAAGGCTGTACCAGATCATGAAACAGAGGAATGAGAAAAGCGTGACTGGGAGCAGGATTGGGGTGGGAAGACAGAGATGCACCAGGCTGAGCACAAAGCTGGGAGCGCAGTGAGGGCAGGAGGTGCTGCAAGTAAACGCTTTGCTTCACTGCGGTGTCCCTAAGGCAGCTCTGGGCAAGCAGGCGTGCTGCCCCTCTCCTGCTTCAGACCCTCCAGCAATATCTGTGCCACAGCCAGGCGAGGTGACCCTCAGATGGGCAGCACCTTCAGGTATGTGGGGTGCAGCTCTGCATGGTGCTGTGAGCTACGGACCCCCAGCAGCAATCAGGAGTTTCTGCAGGGAGAGAGCAGGCAGCAAATCCCTCTGTGCAGCACTTGAACTTCAGACGACAGCAAAATATATTGGAAGAATGAGAATGCTGCTGTTTTGTTTTAACCAGAAGCGTTGCTGTATCTCTTGCTGACTGCTTGCACTGTGGTCAAGCAGTCGGAAACGCTCCTAAAATTCTCTTGAAACCACAAGGCTTTTCTGAAGATACACACGGAGATGTTTTTCTTGAGTTCGGAGTCATTTTACCTTGGATTATTTTCCTTTCACCTAGGAAACTTTCAATGCAAATTGAGAGCTGTGGCTGCCTTGCATTTGCGTGACTCCAAGACACTGAGCTCAAACAACATTACAACAGAAAAACCTGCACAGATTCTGCTCGCCTCCCCTCTCCCTCCATCACCACGGTGGTGGTGGCGAAAGCAGCAGCTTCCTGCAGGATCCTGAGCCCCACGGCTCTGTCTGACTTCCTCCTGCACCAGCTGGTGCGTGGGCACCGGGGGGAACGGCGGGCAGAAACGAACCCAAAAGTCAGCATGGTTCGGTAACCTGCGTCACCCTGCTGGAGAAAAAGTCAAACCGTCAGCGTGAAATGCGGTGGTGAAGTCGATCATGCAAAGTGCTGATGAAATAATTCTGGTGAGGACAAAAAAGTCAACAAAAACAACAGGCTGGGTTTGGTTTTTGTTTTTTTGCATGAGATTCAGACAGAATTGTAGAATGGTTGGAGTTGGAAGGGGGGCTCTGAAGGCCATCTGGTCCCACTCCCTGCACTGAGCAGGGGCACCCACAGCTCCATCACTGCTCAGAGCCCCATCCCCTGCCCTCGGGTGTCTGAAGGTCGGGACATCCAGCACTGCTTTGGGCAGCTTTATGTCAGCGCTTCACTGCCCTTATCATAAAAACGTTTTTCTTTATATCCACTCTAAATCTCCCCTCTTTTAGCCAGAGCCCTTTTCCCCTTGTCCTATCACACAGACCCTGCTAAAGACCATCCCCTTGTTTCTTACAGCCCCTTTAGGTGCTGACAGGCCTCTCTCAGCTCTCCAGCCTTCTCTTTTGCAGGCTGCACAGCCCCAGCTCTCAGCCCGTCCTCACAGGACCTGTCCCAGCCCACACATCATTTTTACAAGGGTGGATAGTGATAGGACAAGGGGAAATGGTTTTAAACTAAGAGAGGGAAGGTTTGGGTTGGATATTAGGAGTAAGTTTTTCACACAGAGAGTGGGGAGGCACTGGCACAGGTTGCCCAAGGAGGCTGTGGATGCCCCATCCCTGCAGGCATTCAAGGCCAGGCTGGATGTGGCTCTGGGCAGCCTGGGCTGCTGGCTGGCGACCTGCACACAGCAGGGGGTTGGAGCTGGATGAGCGCTGTGCTCCTTTTCGACCCAGGCCATTCCATGACTCTATGATTTTTGTGGTTTCTCTCTGGTTGCTCTCCAACAGCTCCATGCCCCTCCTGTACTGAGGATTCCACATCTGGACACAGTGCCAGGTCCCGGGGGTCACCTCCCTCCTCCAACATGGGGACAGGACCAACATCCCACACCTCTGCCCTTGTGCAGGGATTGGGCTGGCCCTCAGGGCCTGTGATCCCCGTCCACCACAAGAACACCACACCCCCTGAGCTTTCACTGTGCAATGGCGGACAGTGCCAGCCCCACAGCCTCCCTCCTCACTGCAGCACAGCCACAGAGCCCCTGCACTGCTCTGAGGGCAGGCCTGGCCCCTCAGGCTCATCTCTCAGCCCCACAACGGGATCAGGGCCTAATCTGCAACCCCGCAGTGCAGTGAGGAAAGCCCCAACCCCTTCCCCTATGAAGACCGGCTGAGGGAGCTGGGCTTGTTCAGCCTGGGGAAGAGAAGGCTGCGGGGTGACCTCAGTGCAGCCTTTCAGTATCTAAAAGGAGGGGAATCAACTCTTGGAAAGGGGAGACAACTGCAGGACAAGGGGAAATGGTTTGAAGTTGGAGGAGGGAAGACTGAGATTGGATGTCAGGGGGAAGTTCTTTGCTATGAGAGCGGTGAGGTGCTGGAACAGCTGCCCAGAGAGGCTGTGATGCCCCGTCCATCCCTGGAGGTGTTCAAGGCCAGGTTGGATGGGGCTCTGGGCAGCCTGGGCTGCTGTGAAATGGGGAGGTTGGTGGCCCTGCACGTGGCAGGGCGTTGGAGATTCGTTATCCTTGAGATCCCTTCCAACCTGGGCCATTCTGTGATTCACTTCTCCCTTTTACAGGCCACAGGCCCACTCGGCATGAAGGCGGTGGGCCCGTTGCCATGACAACACGGCTGCGCTCAGGCACCGCCGCGGACAGCCCCGGGGTCCTTCGACGCTCTGCGTCGCGGTGGCGCATGCGCAGTGCGGGTGACTTTGAGGCTGCGCGATGCTGAGCAAGTTGGTGGGGCCGCGTTACGTTCAGCTCCTGCAGAACTGGTGAGCGGCGGGCTGGGTCGAGGCTGCGCCTTGGGCGGAGGGAGGGGATGGGGTGAGTGAAGGGAAGGGGCTTCGGGTGGTTCTTTTCCCCCCTGAAGGGAGCGCAGCTGCTGCACAGCTCTGTGTCTCCTTATGGGAGGGCCGTCAGCTGGGCTCGAAGGTCCTTTTCCAGTGTCTCCTTTAAATAAAAGCATTTCAAAGCTTAGCTGTGCGACATTTCGGCTGTTCTGGATGCTGCCTCCTGTACGTGGAGTGCCTGCAGGGTTTCTGCCAAGGTAGTTCTTGTCTGTGATGAATTTCCCGAATCACAGAATCACAGAATGGCCCAGGTTGGAAGGATCACAAGCTCCAAACCCCTGCCACATGCAGGGCCACCAACCTCTGCATCTCACAGCAGCCCAGGCTGCCCAGGGCCCCATCCAACCTGGCCTTGAACACCTCCAGGGATGGACGGGGCATCACAGCCTCTCTGGGCAGCTGTTCCAGCACCTCACCACTCTCATAGCAAAGAACTTCCCCCTGACATCCAACCTCAATCTCTCCTCCCTCAACTTTTGCCAAACCTTTCCCAGGGGAGAATTAAAGCTGTTCACCTTTTCTGTCTCTTCTTTAGGACTCCCACCCTCGTTACGTGGGGTGGTGTAGCTGGCACCGGTGTGATATGGATCACAGACTGGAAACTCATCCTTCAGTACGTCCCCTACATCGGTGGGAAGTATAAAACTGAAGACTAAGCTTCCCTCTGACAGTCAGGTTGGTTTGTGCAGCTGTGAGTTGGAGTTGTAGAGCTGCTTGGATGTGATCATAGAATGGCCTGGGTTGGAAAGGAGCACAACGTTCATCCAGTTCCAAGCCCCTGCTGTGTGCAGGTCGCCAACCAGCAGCCCAGGCTGCCCAGAGCCACATCCAGCCTGGCCTTGAATGCCTGCAGGGATGGTTGATATGTTGTCCTGTTCCTCCAGGTTCAAAACATTGTTCCTTATTTTGATGATTTGGTGTTTTGTTCTCTGTTGTTGCTGGTTTTTAACAGCGAGCGCTTCACAGGGTTTCAGAAGGATGAAACATAACCAAGAATATCATTTTCAAGGGGTTATTTTGTTAGCAGTGTATTTTCCACAGTGTGCTTTGGTTCTTGAGAAGTGAAATCGAGCACTCTGGGGTAAATTAGGACTTCAAGCAGATCCATTTACTTCTAATCTTAGCTACACTGGCTTAAAGGTCAAACATGGGAACAGGACCAACATCCCACACCTATTTGTTGTTAGACCTATTCAGACGCCTTTCTTTTCTGTGTAATCATCAAAAATAAGCTAAGCTTTCAGTGCTGGCTACAAAGTACTAAAAATAATTGGAAAATTGGCTTTCTCAGTGTGTTCTTCCCATTCCTTTTAAATTACATATGGAATGTGCTGTTCTGGGTCTTATAAGACTGACCAACCGTCGAGCTAAAGCAGCAATTAGTTCCTTCTGCTGAGCCTCTAAATGCACACACAGGTGGTAAGCAGAACTACTTTGTTCTATATTCTTGTATATTGTTCTATATTCCCTTCTATGATTCTATGCTATTCCTTGCTGCAGGTATAAAATTTATGCTTTTTTTTTTGCTTTATTTTAAAGACACTGAGAGGAAAAGGCTGAGGAAAAGCCCTCAGATCACACAGAAGCAATTAAACCACACAGTAAGGGTTTTCTTTGCTTAAAAATTACCTGAGCCAGCAGTGGGAACATGGATGCGTTCCTGAGAGCACAGCTTATGTTCCCTGTTTTCAAGTATTGCTTTCTCCAGATCCTTTTGCACAGCACGTTGCTGTAGAGAAGGGTGTTTCTGTGGTGGCCTCTGGTTCCTTCAAAAGAGACGTAAAAGCCTCCATTCTGGTGTTGGCTCCTGTAGCAGAAATTTGTCTCTGGGTGTTATTAGAAGCTTATTGACCTCTGCCTGTAGTGTTGGCTGCTGTACTTTGCAGGAAGTGCCTCTTAATGACTGCTCTGTGTTCATTGTAGGAAACGTATTGCTGGATTGAAGTGTTTTGGAGCCTTCTGCTGAGAACCTTGCTTTGAGGTGAACTTGAAATGCTCAGTACAGATTCTACAAGAGGCTGTGGTGCCCCTGACTCTGCCACAAACACTTGTGAACACTTAGCTGTGAACGTTCTGCTTCCCACACAGCCTGCCTCGTGCTCTCCTG
Organism: Tympanuchus pallidicinctus; assembly: GCF_026119805.1. NCBI lineage: Eukaryota > Metazoa > Chordata > Aves > Galliformes > Phasianidae > Tympanuchus > Tympanuchus pallidicinctus. The sequence continues at coordinate 1,177,834 of NW_026294765.1, forward strand.
ATCCCTTCCACAGCTGAACTTGGCCTCACGCAAGTAATTTATGAAGCTGATGTACAAAATAAATCAAGTGAATAACACGTTGGTGTTGCTGTGTCCACGTTTGTTGTTGTGTCTTCAGCTTGTTTAACACATGCCCCAAGGAGGGTGCGCACAGGTTTGCTTTGTTTCCCCTCCAGTTTCCTCAGGCACCAACTGCTGGAGCTGTTGCTCGCTCCTGTTGATGCTGCTGGAGTTTTTGAGCTGCTCTTAGCAAGGCGCTGATTCCTGGCTCAGCAGCATCTCCTTAGGGAAGATTTCATCTTGGTTGCAGTGATGGTGCTGCTTGGGTGTTGCATTTAGGGTTGAAGGCTTCGCAGTGATGCTGTTCTAAGTGAAACACTGCTGTAAAATCTGGCTAAATGTTGTCACTGAGCAGGATGCTTCAACTGCCAAACAGAAAAACTGCTTTAGCATGAACGCAGCAGCGTTGATCATTGGCTGTATGGGGAAAATCAAGTGTTTTCATTGCAGTTGGGTGCTCCTGAAGGCTGTGGTGGGGTGGCTGCCGTCACCTCGCTGGCAGCAGCCTGAACTCCAGGCTCTGAAAGGCAAAGGCGCCGTGAAATTCTGGCATCGCAGCCCTGCGCTGCACACAGAGACGTCGATCCGTTCTCACCCAAACTGCCCTGAAAGTGGAAGTCAGACGAGCCCGCACGTCGCCACCGTGCTTAAATCAGAGCCGAGCCGTCAGCCCGTGCTTTCACCTGCTCTGCGTGTCCAGGCACGAAGGGCAGAACGCGCTGCTGCTGCCGCCTGCAGTCCTGACCGAGTTCGGGCTCGTCCCCGGGGGCGGCCGATGCTCCTCCTGCTGCTGGGAGAAGCCTTCAGAAGGGCTGGGAGCGGAGGTTCGTCCCTGCTGCCCGCTGCCCCGCCGTGGCCCTGAGTTCTCCGGCTGCAGCTCTGATGAGAGACGGTTGTGGTCAGCAGGGACCCAGCGGCGGTGCTGCTGTGCACGGCGGGTTGCGTTGGGCGGTACTGAAAGAGAAGCACGCTCAAAATGCCAGCTGAATGCACGGGCAGGCAGGGCAAGAAACGCGTGGACTTTGGATTTGTTTGCCCTTTGGCGATGGTTCAGCTGCTTGTGTTTTCTGCTGCGTTTCAAATGATGGTTTTGTCTGTAATTCGCCCTAGGATCAGCCTCTTGCTAATGCCATCTCTGGTATTTCCACGGGAGAAATTCCCCAGTAGAAACATCCTTCTATTCTCAGACAAATTGCTGTTAAAATCCGAGTCCTTACCGTCTGGTTACCAGGGCTGACCTTTCCAGTTTTTCACATCCACCCATCGCCTCTTTTCAACCCGTTATTTGTTTTCCAGAACGAACTGATGTCGCACGGGAAGAAATCGGGGTCGGACAAAGACCTACGAGAGGAAGCCGCCGTGTCACAAGCAGGAGCTCCGCTAGATGGCACGGCGCGGCAGGGGCTGAGCAGAAACCCGATGTGCGGGGTGGAGGATCGGCTGCTCCTGCAGCCCTGCGCGCTCAGATCCGCTCACTTCATCCTCTGTACCTCAGCAGCATTTCCAAAGGAACGCCAGAATATTTTCCCTTCGAGTTCCAAACTCTTCATGCTGTCCCAGGAGAGTTGAACATCTTCCTTTCCACAGCCTCTTCCTGCAGGAAAAATTCCTTTTCCAACTGCTCTTCCTTGCAGTTTGGTGGGCATTAAGCAGGTTGGTGTCTCCAGGTCGGTGTCTCCATCCCCACCTGCGCCACGATTTCTCCCCATCTCGTGCAGTTTGTGCTTAAATAAAACGCCACTGAGGGCCATTTGCTGTACACAGGGCTGTGGGGTTCAGGCTCTGCTTCCAGCACAGCAACCTCGCTTCCACCAGCTTCTCTTCCTCATTTCCCCATTTGCTGTGCTGAAAAAGAGCAAATTTGGGAATGCTGTGCCTCAATTCCCGTGCATGGCTTATCCACCAACCTTTATTCTTGGGGGAGAAGCTGTGTTTCAGCCCAACTGCTTTGTTGTGAAGAGAGGGGGGAAAAAAGCAACGGGAAAAAGGGGAAGTGGGCTGATGAAAAATGATGTGGTTTTGATCAGTGCTGGTGGTCAGAGCTTTGTGTGCTCGAGATTGCAGGGAATAACGAGAGGACAGCAAGATGCTTCCTGAGCGTTGATCCAGAAGGAGACAAACACAAACCAAGAGAAACAACCCTGGTGACGTGGAATGCGAGCTCTGCGCTGATGAAAGGCACAATCTCCACTGCCAGGTGTCTGAGATAGAAAATTCTTCCTGTGTGACAACTGCAGCCCTGCACCCATGGGCACAGCCACCCCTCTGAAGCCGTTGTGAGCTTCTCCCCCTGCACCCCGTATGCAGGACCGGGTTTCCTCTCGTCCCCAGCACACATCTCACATCCTTCCTCGCGTTCCCTGCTGTGTTCGTTTGAAACCAATGAGCCACATTTTGTTCTTCTGTCTTCTTGGCTTTTTTTTTCCTTAAGTAAAATGGCTTTTTTTGCACGGCTGTGAGCCAAAGGAAAAGCTGGGAGATCCAACAGGCTGAAGAAGCTCCATGTCAGGCTGTCCTGCACAGCATGTTTGTGGGGTCCGTAACCTCAGTGGCCCATCTATGTCCTGCATGGCCATCCATATCCACAAGTCCTTGGTGATCCATCCATGCCCTATACCATGCATGGCTTGTCCATGAGCTCCTACGTTTGATGTCCCATCCATGTCCCATGTTCTTGGTGGCCCGTTCAGTCTCCATGCCCTGCACAGTCTGTCTCTGAGGTCATTGCCTTTGTGGACCTTTCACTCCCCACATCCTTCATGACTTGTCCACGGGGCCACATTCTTGGTGGCCTTTCATGGCTGTGCAGCCTATCCATGGGGTCACGTCCTTGGTGGCCCACTCGCTCCCCATGTCCCACATGGATAAATGTCCTTGGTGGCCCATCCATACCCCATGTTCCTGGTGGCCATTCCATGCCCTATATCCTGCGTGGCTTATCCATGGGGCCACACTATTGGTGGCCCATTCACTCCCCATGTCCCGCATGGATCCACGTCCTTGGTGGCCATACCTTACATTCATGATAGCCCATCCACACCCTGCATCCTTCGCAGCTCACCCATGGGCTCACACCTTTGTTAACCCGTTCACAGCCCATTCATTCCCCAATCCCTGCATGGCCCATTTATGGTGGTCCATCCATACCCTGTGCTAAGGTGGTCCTATACAGAACATTTATAGCCTCGCTTCCTAAGCAGTTATCCAGCCTCTGTGTCCTCTTACAGCCCACCGAAGGCACGACCACCCCCTCCCCCCCAATCCCGACAGATAGGACAGATAGGGGGAGGGGGGTCTGTGTAGGGGTAGAGAGGGGGATGGGGGGGATATCGATAGCTGAGGGGTCTGTGTGGGGTTGGGGGGGGGGTACCTGTGGGGACGGGCGGGGGTCTCAATGGGGATTGGAGAGTCTCTATGGGGATGGGGGGGTCTTGTGGAGGTGGGGGGGGTCCCGAATTGGGAGCTGTGGGGCTGCTTGGGGTCATTGGGGGCTGCTTTGGGTCGTTATCCAGCCTCTGCGTCCTCTTACAGCCCACCGAGGGCACGACCACCCAGCCACCCAGCCCTCCTTCTGTCCCTCCCCCCCTTCTGTGCGCTGCAGCCCGGGGGCTGCAGGGGGCGCGAGCGGGAGGGGCGGGGGGCGAGCGGGGCTGCGCGGGCAGAGCGGCGGGAACGGACGGACTGGGGGGGGGGGAGGAAGGAAGGATGCCCAAAACGGCGCTGCCGGGACAGCGAGGGGGGGCGCGGCGCCAGGCGGTGGGGTAAGGCTGGGGGGGGTGCGGGGATGGAGGGGGGATGAGGGAATTGGAAGGGGATGAAGGGGGTCAGTACGGGCATTGGATGTTGGGGGGGAGGGGTTTCTCTATGGGGATGTGGTCCGCGTGGGGTGGGGGGGGTGGGATGTGGGGGGGGCCGGGTGGGGGTAGAGAGGGGGTCGGGGGGGGATATCGATACTGAGGAGTCTTTGTGGGGTTGGGAGGGAGTCTCTATGGGAATGGGGGGGGTCCATGTGGGGGTAGGGGGAGTCTCTATGGGGATGGGGGAGTCCTTGTGGGGGTGGGGAAGGTCTCTATGGGGATGGGAGGGGGTCCATGTGGGGGTAGGGGGAGTCTCTATGGGGATGGGGGGGTCCTTGTGGGGGTGGGGAAGGTCTCTATGGGGATGGGGGGGGTCCATGTGGGGGTAGGGGGAGTCTCTATGGGGATGGGGGGGTCCTTGTGGGGGTGGGGAAGGTCTCTATGGGGATGGGGGGGGTCCATGCGAGGGTAGGGGGAGTCTCTATGGGGATGGGGGGGGGTCCTTGTGGGGGTGGGGAAGGTCTCTATGGGGATGGGGGGGGTCCATGTGGGGGTAGGGGGAGTCTCTATGGGGATGGGGGGGGTCCTCGTGGGGTTAGGGCGGGGTCTCTATGGGGACGTGGGGGGGGTCCTCGTGGGGGTAGAGGGGTCTCTATGGGGGTAAGGGGATCCCTGGGGGGTAAGTTCTGTATGGGGATGAGGATGATTCGATGGGGGGGGGGGGGGTGAGGTGGGGGGTCTCAATGGAGATGGGGGAAGGCTGTAGCGGTGGCTGTTGGGGCTGCGTGTTGTCAGACGGGGTCTGTGGGGGTCTATGGAGGAAGGAGAGGTTTGAATCTCGGGGTGCCGCGTTGGACGGGGGAGGGGGGTCTCCAAAGGGCAGCCCCTACGCAGGGACTATATCCCGCGGCGTGCCCGGGCGGAGGGATCCGCCGCCCCCGACCCTGCGAGAGGCGGAGCGCGGTGAAAAAGGAGGTGGGTGGCGGGGGGGCGGGGAACGGAACCGCGGGGGCGGGCGGAGCGGAGCCGAGCGCGGCGCCTTACGGCCGAGGGAGGGCCGCGGCGTGGCCCAGGGGAGGCCGCGCTCGGGGCCGCGAGCGGAGCGGGAGGAGCTGCGGCCGTTGGTGGGAACGGGAAGAGGCGGCGGGCGGAGGGGCGGCGGGGAGTCGGGGAAGCCGAGATCTGCGGCGGCGGAGATGGAGCGGAAGAGGTGGGAGCGGGCAGGAGGGGGGGGGGGGCAGAGCGCGGGGAGGCGTTGCTGGTGCTGCGGGCGGGGGGGTCCCGGATTGGGAGATGTGGGGCTGCGTTGGGGGCCGCTTGGGGGCGCTTTGGAGGCGTTGGGGGGCTGCTTTGGGGGAATTGGGGGCTGCGTCGGGGTCGTCGGGGGCTTCTTGAGGGCTCTTTAGGGCTTGGGGGGTTGCTTAGGGGGAATTGGGGGCTGCTTTGGGTGGTTGGGGGCTGCTTTGGGGCACTCTGTGGCATTGGAGGGCTGCTTGGGGGGCTGCTTGGGGTCCTTGGGGGCTGCTTGAGGGCACTTTGGAGTATTGGAGGGTTGCTTTGTGGTCATTGGAGGCTGCTTGGATTCATTGGGGGCTGCTTGAGGGCTCTGGGTTCGTTGGGGGTTGCTTTAGGGCACGTTGTGGTATTGGAGGGCTGCTCTGGGGTCGTTGGGGGCTTTAAGGCACTTTGGTGCATTGGAGGACTTCTTTGGGGGCTGCTTGGGGTCGTTAGGGGTTGCTTTAGGGCACTTTGGAGCTTTGGGGGTTTGCTTTGTGGTCATTGGGGGCTGCTGGAGGGCTCTGGGTTCATTGGGGGCTGCTTTAGGGCACGGTGTGGTATTGGAGGGCTGCTTTGTGGTCATTGGAGGCTGCTTGGCATCGTTGGGGGCTGCTTGAGGGCTCTGGGTTCATTGGGATCTGCTTTAGGGCACGTTGTGATATTGGAGGGCTGCTTTGGGATCGTTGGGGGTTACTTGGTGTCATTGGGGGCTGTTTTAGGGCGCTTTGGGGCATTGGAGGGCTGCTTTGTGGTCATTGCAGGCTGCTTGGTGTCCTTGGAGGCTGCTTGAGGGCTCTTTGGGTTCATTGGGGGTTGCTTTGGGGCACTGTGGGGGCATTGGAGGGCTTTGGGGGCTGCTTGGGGTCATTGGGGGTTGCTTTAGTGCACTTTGGGGGCATTGGAGGGCTGCTTTGGAGTGTTGGGGGGCTGCTTTGGGGGCTGCCGGTTCCCTGCTCTGTGCTGCCCCAGGAGCTGGGTGCTGTGGGATGATCCCTTCACAGGGCCCTCATCCCCTTGCAGTGCTTCATGGCAGTGGGTCCGATGGGTGCTGGGTGCTCCAGGTGTCAGAATGAGGATCCCATCATCCCAGGGCTGCTCCCACTGCCCGTCCCGTGCTGCTTTGGGGTCGAGTGAAGGCAGCAGGCTGTGCTGTGAGGGCAGGCAGAGGGCTCAGCAGCGTGGAGAGCGCTCACCTGCTTTGCCTGGAGGAGATGGGAGAGGAGAACGCTTTGTGCAGCCGTGTGTGGGCCATGCGGATCTTCCTTCCAACACCAGGAGCTGCTGCCCCATGGGCAAACCCAGGGCTGGAGGAGCTCAGTGTGGGTGCCAGGCTGTTTTCACCCAGCCCTTGTGGTTGGTGGGATGTGCTGTCAGCTCAGCACACATGGTGTTCATCTTCACCATGGCATTCTGGTGGTGGGGATTAGCATTGTGCACTGAGCAGAGCAGCAAAGTGCTCGTTGGTGGGGTCTGATGCTGGAGGTGCCCAAACAGCGTTGGATCCAGGGAAGGGAAAGCCCCACCTGCAGAGCTGAGGGCGCAGATGGTGGTTCTGCTTCCCAGGGACTTCGTTGTAGAGTTGTGCTCTCAGAGCCACAGAGCAGGGGGAGAGGATAAATGCCATATTATTCCCAAGATATAATGGATTTTTCCTTTCTATCAGTTTGGACAGAGATGAAAGGTGTAACGCGGCCCCGCTGCACTAATTTTCAATCACTGTTGCATTTTGAACCACCTCAGAGTGGCAAACACACCAGCGGCACTTTATGAATACCTCTGCTATTTCTGCCTGTTGCTTACCTGGCTGTTTCCTTTCACCCAGCTGCTCTGAGCACACGGATGCAGTGAGCGTGGACAATTGCGTGCACAGCTTCCCATCAGAAATCACTGGAAACAAACGCTCCCGTGTGAGATCACCAGCCCTGGGGATTAACACCAATCCAAGGTGAGCAGCACGGATCGCTTTCCTTGTGGCTGCCGTGTGTGGAGATGTCCTTGTGTAGCCCTAAATGCCTTCTGTTCCGTGTGGAGTTTGGGAGGCAGATGCGTTGTGTTCTGTTGGAGGGAATTGTCCTCCAGCCTCGCCGGGTGGAGCAGCACAGGAGTGCTTGATGGTGTCAGTGCAGTGGGGCTGGTGGTGCAGCAGGGGTGGAGGGTCTGCGCTGCGTGTCGCAAAGGGAATCGTGTCAGTTCATGAAGTCTGAGGGAGTTCTGGCTGCGTGGTTCTTAGGCTCTTTGTGCCCACACGAGGAGAGGAAGGAGGGCTTACAGCTGCTGTGTGCAGCAGTGCTTGTGTCTGCCTATGGGGTCACGTCCTGCACGCCCCATGTCCTTGGTGGTCCGTTCAGTCACGATGTTCTGCGTGGCCCAGCTGTGGGTCTGTGCCCTCGGTGGCCCTCTGTGCAAAGCCACGTGGATGTGGTGCTTCTGGGTGGGCTGTTGCTGTGGCTCAAACAGCTGTGGGCTGTCAGCAGGGTGCCAGGGATGGGTGATGGAGATGTTGCTGTGTGGGCATCCCTGTGAGCACACCAGGATATAAGAAGAGGTGGCTGCAGGGCTCAGCTGGTCCCGGTGGGTTTGCCCTGCTGCTTTTTGTGTCTGTGCTGTCTGGTTGCATCCCATAGAGGTGTGGGAGCACCAGGGTGAGTTCAGGACCTGCTGCCACCGGTAATGGGGACAGTGGAGCCATTGGGTGGGATGGCAGAGGAGGAGGGAAAGAGTGAGAAGAGGAGGAAAAGCATTTAGCATTATAACCATCACGAGGCTTTAAGCATATGCTTCTGATCACCCACCCCTTCTGACGTCGGTTACGTTCATTGAAAGGCAGGCAACATCCGGAGTGAGCTGGTGGGATTTCTTCATTTTATTTCATTTTTTTTTTGCCTTTTGTTCCCTCGCTTCCCAAGTTGTTCGGATCTGGCGGATGCGAAATGGGGAGAGCAGAGGGGAGGAGACTCGTGGAGTGAGGCAGGAGGAGGGAGCACTGCTGGCAGCACAGAGACAAAGGCTGAGCTGAGCACAGAGAGTGGGCACCTGGCGGCCACGTGCCCTGAATGGGCTGCCTGCATCCAACCCATCTGCACCCACAGCGTCCCCGAGTAGCAAACGAGGGCTCTGTGGGGCCGTTCTGTCAGCCCTGGGTACAGAAAATGCTGTGTGGCTGCTGATGGGCGGCGTGGGAATCGCTCGTGGCTTCGTGGTTCCCTGCTTTTTAGGGGTGGGGAGAAGTGTGGGAGGAGGGAATTCCCAGCTCGGCGCCGCGCTCGCAGCGCCAGGACCTGCGCTCACATCCACAGGAGGTTGATTGCTGCGGTTTTGTGTCAAAATTTCTTTCTTCTGGGTCTCTTCTGAGTCTTCGTGTATCAGAAAACCAACCCAAGATAAAGCAAAGCTTTTGCTCTGCGCTTGGAAAGAGAGAAATCTCCTCTTTCGTGCATTAAAAGTCACGTCAGCTTCATCACTGCTGGAGCACCATCTCTGTGCCTCGTTGGAAGCACAACCTGCTGAGTTTTGTCAGTGGGGGTTTTTGGCTGCATTTTGTTTTCTGACCCTCGCAGCAGCTCCGCAGCTTCGTTCCCCCATTGCGCCGGGATAAAAGTTTCTCTCTTTAACCCCTCGGTGCTTTTGTTTTGGGCCAGGCTTCCCCAGGGAGGAGGGACGGAGCTCTGAGTCATTTCAGGATTGTTTTAGTTGTGAGCTGAGTTGAGTTAGAAGCTGTTCTTCGGATCCCTTGCAGAATTACTAGAGTGCATGCTGACAAACAGAGCTGCAGGCTTTGTGCAACGTGCTCGGAGCGCATCTGGCTCTGTTGCTCTGGAATCCCCCACGCTTTGAAGTGGCAGAACAAGAACCTTGCACCTCAGCACAGCCCTCAGCACGTTATTTTTAATATTCCCTTCGGTGGATTTCTGTTTCTATTAAATAAATGGGAGCTGCAGGTCTCAGAAGAGGAAGCAGCATCGTGCCTTTCACGCAGCAGGAGCTTTTCTTTTTGACTCCGCTGTCAGCAGCGAAAGCTCAGCCCAGAGCCCTGCTGGAGTTGGTTCTTCCTTTGGGGATCACAGCATACAGCTCCCTTTGTGTTTTGAAGCAGTGGTTTCAAATTTGATGTCTGGATCCAGTCTGTTCCTGCCTGCTTCGTCCTGCTCTGATGCCATCTTCTGGTCTGAGCATTCTGCAGCTCACAGCCAGCTGTTCTGCACACAGACAGGGATGGAGCCTTTCTTCCTCTGATATTTTCAGTATGATGTGTACCAACTTTCCCTTTCAGGAGGGTTTTTCTGAGAGTTTTTAATCATCTGGTCCCTTCCCTTCCCTTCCCTTCCCTTCCCTTCCCTTCCCTTCCCTTCCCTTCCCTTCCCTTCCCTTCCCTTCCCTTCCCTTCCCTTCCCTTCCCTTCCCTTCCCTTCCCTTCCCTTCCCTTCCCTTCCCTTCCCTTCCCTTCCCTTCCCTTCCCTTCCCTTCCCTTCCCTTCCCTTCCCTTCCCTTCCCTTCCCTTCCCTTCCCTTCCCTTCCCTTCCCTTCCCTTCCCTTCCCTTCCCTTCCCTTCCCTTCCCTTCCCTTCCCTTCCCTTCCCTTCCCTTCCCTTCCCTTCCCTTCCCTTCCCTTCCCTTCCCTTCCCTTCCCTTCCCTTCCCTTCCCTTCCCTTCCCTTCCCTTCCCTTCCCTTCCCTTCCCTTCCCTTCCCTTCCCTTCCCTTCCCTTCCCTTCCCTTCCCTTCCCTTCCCTTCCCTTCCCTTCCCTTCCCTTCCCTTCCCTTCCCTTCCCTTCCCTTCCCTTCCCTTCCCTTCCCTTCCCTTCCCTTCCCTTCCCTTCCCTTCCCTTCATTAATTGACTTGCTCCTGCCATTCAGTACCATGGCACTAGAAATCCTGTGCTCACACTGCTTTTTTCACACTGTCCTGCTATGGAGCTTTCAAAGAAGTAGATAATATGGTGGAAAAACGCTTTTTCCTTTGAGCTGCCCTAAAGAAGACCCCAGAGAGGTTGTTAGCATCTCAGCACCGCAGCGCTGGGGGGTGTTCTGCATTGCTGAAGCAGTGCTGCTTCCCTCTGCCTGTGACAGCTTCATTATTTCCAGTTATTCTCGGCCTTTTAGTAGAAATCTATGAGCAAGAAGCTGCGTTTGTAGCTTCAGGAGTAACAGAAGGTGACTTAATTACAGATCTCCAACTGACTCCAGAAGGCATTGAAACCTCATCCGTGCTCATTTGTGTCCGACGGGTGCAAGTTGTGCTGATAACACCCCTCTCCCTCCTCGAGGGGAGCAAATGCAGCCTGTAATGTGTGCAATCTGGGGTTACCTCGACCCAAAAGCAGCAGCATGCACTCGGAGATAATCCTGCTCCTATGAGATGTGACGGATCTGGCCTAGCACTGCTGACTGCTGCATGATAGAAGGAAATGGACAAATGTGGGGAGGGCTCAGCTGGAGTTTCTGGTGTTTTTCACTCGTGTTGCCTGCAGTGGCTGTATGGGAGAGCCTGTGTCAGGCTGTATGGAGCACTGTATGCACACCTGGATGCACATTGCTGTCCTCTGCTCCTCAGGAAGCGAAGTACTTGGCACGTTAAAGATGCAAAGTAACAGAAAGGAGAGAAATTAAGAGAAGAAAGCAGCGTTGTTGTGATGCTAAATGAGATGTGAGGACGACTTTGTGCTCGGGGTCTGTAGTTCTCGCTGCAGTCACAGTGCATTGACTGCTTCTTGCTTTATGCACGAAGTACAAAAGGGCTCAATTAGTGCTTTTTGTTGTAGTGCAAAGGGCTCTGCTGTTATTAAAATAAAACAAGAGGTGGAGTGGTTTGTGTGTGCTTGCCAGCTTGTAGTGTCCATGTAAAATCAGGTGCATAAAACAAATCTCTTCTGTTTTGCCATCAATTGAGAGTTTTGTAAGGTTTTGACCTTTATTCTTGCATCAGCTGAGCGTCGCATTTCCTTGGCAGTGAATTTCCTCCTCCTTGCTGCTGCACAGCAGAGTGTGGGGAGGACTTATGGTACCTCTCAGACACAAGGAGATTATCCTTGGAAACAGGTGTTGTTATTGGAGACGACTGAGTGGTAGCTGCCCCTGTGCTGTCATTTCCAGTTATTCTGCTGATTATGCTGTTAATTTATACAGCATAATTTATACAGCAAAATACAACATATACTTTATTTATATATGGTCTAAATCTTTGTTTCCAACACGTCCCAACGAGTTCTGCTCCGTTTGTCTCTCCCAGTAACAACCAGAAGCTGATGTGAGTGCAGCGATGCCCATCCTGAGCTGAGCGTGAGCTCAGGAAGAGAAACCCAACTTGAAGCAGCCGCTGTGCTGAAGTGCAGAGGGTTTCATTCTCCCTCCTGATCTCTTTTCTGTGCTTTTCCAGCCCCAGTGGTAAGAAGTTCCGCAGCAAACCCCAGCTGGCTCGCTACCTGGGCAGCTCCATGGACCTGAGCACTTTTGATTTCCGCACGGGGAAAATGCTGATGAGTAAAATGAACAAGAACAGGCAGAGGATGCGCTACGACTGTTCCAACCAAGCCAAAGTAAGTTGTTCACCTTTGGGATTAAGTGAGGAGGCAGCACCGTGTGGCTGGTGGGTACAAACAGCCATCGTGAGCTTGTGGATCAGTTGGCATACAGCATGGTTCAGAGCAGCATTTGTCCTTAGTCCTTTTCTACACCTCATAAATAGGTTGAGCACATAGTATGTCTGCATTCTCGAGAGCAAGGCCTGTCCCACAGCCCTTCCCAGATGAGCAGGGCAGATCTAAATGGCACAATTCCTGTGCTCCATGTAACTCAAGGCCCGGTCCTGCTGTGAAACCTCAGAGTTGTTAAGGTTGGAAAGACCACTGAGTTCATCTAGTCCAACCTGATGGTTATCAGTGCTGTCAGAAGTGAGTTTTGTTAAGAACTGAAGGTTTGTAGAAAAGAAGAGCACTTGATTCCAGCTGTGTTGTTGTAATTCAGTAGTGGATGCCAGCAAATAAAACCAGAGAGGTCAGGATGGTTTCTGGATTCACAAACTGCTCTCTAAATCCCATATAACAGATTTTCTTAATTATTACTAATATTGTATCAAAACTTCTAGGTTTAGTGACCCAAAGGTGGCTTGTCACATCAGAACATAAAATCAATGTTCTGACTCCTAAATTCTGTCAAAATAGAAATAAAACTGTATGAATTAGATGAAGAGAGGAAGGTGTGGTTATGTTTGAGAGGTCTTAGGTGAGATCTGAGGGGTACTGTGTGCATGTTCAGCAGTCTCACTGCTACAGATCAGGCAGGTTTTCAAGTCCATAAGTGCTGCTGCTTTTGCACGCTGTGCCTCCTTGTAGCTGCAGTACTATTTTGGCAAATGTAAAATGTTTTATGGCATTTTCTGCTTCCTTTTTGTTTTGAAATGTTTAGGGCAAGCCTGATTTGAACACGGCGCTGCCGGTCAGACAGACGGCCTCCATCTTCAAACAGCCTGTCACAAAGATCACAAACCATCCCAGCAATAAGGTGAAGAGTGACCCACAGAAAGCTGTGGACCAACCCCGGCAGGTGAGACCTGGAGCTCAGAGGCTGCTTTTCCAGAAGAATCATAGAATGGGTTGGGTTGGAAGAGACCTTAGGGATCATCAAGCTCCAAACCCCCCTGCTGCAAGCAGGGCTGCCAACCTCCACATTTCACAGCAGCCCAGGCTGCCCAGGGCCCCATCCAACCCGGCCTTGAACACCTCCAGGGATGGACGGGGCATCACAGCCTCTCTGGGCAGCTGTTCCAGCACCTCACCACTCTCATAGCAAAGAACTTCCCCCTGACATCCAACCTCAATCTCCCCTCCCTCAACTTCAAACCATTTCCCCTTGTCCTGCTGTTATCTCCCCTTTTCAAGAGTTGATTCCCCTCCTGTTTGCAGGCTCCCCTTAAGCACTGCAGGCAGCACTGAGGTCACCCTGCAGCTTCTTTTCTCCAGGCTGAACAAGCCCAGCTCCCTCAGCCTGTCTTTGGAGGGGAGCTGCTCCAGCCCTCAGCTCATCTTTGTGGCCCCTTCTGGACCCTCTCCCACAGCTCCCTGTCTTGTATTGGGTGCCCCAGACCTGGATGCAGTACTGCAGATGGTGCCTCATGAGGGCAGAGTAGAGAAGGACAGTACCTCCCTGTCCCTGCTTCTGATGGAGCCCAGGATACCATTTGCTTTCCAAGCTGCATGAGCACACTGCTGGCTCAACGTTCACTTTCTCATCCACCAGGTCCTTCCCTGCAGAGCTAACTTCTGACTTCTGCTGCTGAGAAGTCCCAAAATAAAATGGCTGGAGTTTGTAACATTGGACAGAGAGCACAGTAATGCAAGATTACAGAAAGCTTAGGGTGCTCCCAGCTCTTAATTCAAGTCCTATCTACAAACTTGGAACTCATCACCATTTTAGTGCAGCTGTTACAAAATGTTCAGATTCTGTGTTTCAAGAAGTCCCTGTTCCTCTGTGGTGCTTGTGATGTGCTGCACAGGATGGTCCCCCTGCAGGTGGCTCTGTCATTGCTGGCTGTCCCCACCTCTTTGAGTACAGTCAGAAATTCACTTGGAATGTCACTGTGACAAAGTTGCCTGTTGTTTGTCTTCTCATGCTGTATATTTGCCAGCAAGGAAACAAACCAATGGTAAAGGGAATCTTTCAGCTTAATTTCGTCAAGTGAAAGGATGCAAAGAGTGTGCTTGGACCAATGCAGCTTTGGAGCTGGGCATTGGTTCAAGTGAGGCTGGTGTGTTCAAAGCTGCCTTTGGAAGGCGTTCTCAGTTCATTAGTGCTGCCCAGAGCTGACAGCCTGCTGCCTGCACAGAGCTCACACCAGGGTTTCTGTGAATCCTTTCCTGTCGTGAGCCTGTCTTTATGCCTTTTGGAAACTAGAAGTTCAGCTTCATTAGTCTGTTCAGATGCTGTCAATGGTACCAATTAGCAGGGTATCTTAGGCTCTTGCAGGTGTATCTCACAAAGAGGAAAGCGATTTCATTAAAAATACCTTATAAAATACCCTTACATCTCACTGAGAACTTGGTGCAAGCTTGAGAACTTACCTTAGTGAAATATGGTGGAGGATCTCTTTGAAATGGAGTGGTGGTTATGTTTTAAAGCCAGGCTGCTGGGTTTCTAATGTTGTTTCCTAAGGAGGAAGGGTGTGCGTTGGCAGTTCTGTTGCTCCTCCTGTAAGCCATCGTGTGCTGCTGTAAATTCCACCTGTTTGAAAGTCACAGGTGAGAGAATAACCAGCCCCAGTTTGTTTTGGCTTTTGCAGTCCTCATTTCTCAGTTAGAAGCTTGTAATACGTGGATGCTGTCAGGCATGAAAGGAGGTGTGTGGCCTGCTTACCTGGGTAAAGTGGCTTTATTGCAAGAAAAAATGCATTCCAGCTATTCCTTGATCATCCTTTTACAGGCAGATTGAGAGATGAAAGTGTACCCAGCTTTTCTGTCCATCTCCCCACCAAACCACGGCTTCTCTTGCCTTTGAGTTTGAGGAGGACCTGTAATGCAGCGTTCAGGATGAGCTGGGATGGTTCTAATGAAAAATGCCAGGAGAGGAGTGAAATAATGCTCAGATGAGTTCTGCATTCCTTAACTTCAGTTCTGTGGCGTGTGAGAGAGAGAGCAGAAGAGAAAAGAAGCAGAGATGTTCTGCTCCTCGGGGGCAAAGCCTTCAAGGCAGTAAATCAGGATGAGGTGTGGGATTGATGGGCAGTGAGGTTTGCTCCCTGCCTTCATGCATGGCAGAGCCCCGCCTGCAAGTAGCCAGCAAGTAGCCAGCAAGTGTTGGCGGTGTCTGATTCCATTTCTTTCTGTGTACCAATGGATGCTTTCTTTCATGGCAGCTCTTCTGGGAGAAGAAATTAAGCGGGCTGAACGCTTTTGACATCGCAGAGGAGCTGGTGAAAACAATGGACCTGCCTAAAGGTTTACAAGGTAATCAGCCTGCCCTGAGCTCCGGTTCCAGCCATGATCCAGAGGTGCTGTGCTTGAGCTCTTCAGACCACTCTTCCTCCAGCAGCAGCTGTTAGTGCCCTGTGGCCTCCCTTTGTCCTTAGGGGATACAGCAGCATAATGAGAGGAAGTGGCAAAAGTTGCTTGACTTGTGTTTGTTTGTACTCCAGATCAGTGCCTGTTCAAACCGCTTCCACTCCCAGGCTGTGTTTCACGTGGCACAACCAGGGATCTGGGGGGGGGAGAGTTGTGCAGGTGCTATGAAAACCATTCAGGACTGAGATTTAGGTCATGCTGGCTTCCCAAATAACACCACCTGCTTTGCCATTAACGTTTGAGCAGTGCTTTGATCTGCTGCATGTCGTGCAGTGCTGATTCTCACTTCTCTGCCTTGCAGGGGTTGGACCTGGTTGCACTGATGAGACCCTCCTGTCTGCCATCGCCAGTGCCCTGCACACCAGCACCATGCCCATCACTGGGCAGCTGTCTGCAGCCGTGGAGAAGAACCCTGGCGTGTGGCTCAACACTTCACAGCCACTTTGCAAAGCATTTATGGTGACCGATGAAGATATTAGGTATCAATCAGAGAAATACTGTCTTGAAAAGTTTTCCTCTAGTAGAACAGTGCTCTCTGTTCAGTGGCAAGCCGAATCCTCTGGTAGGAGCAAGGCTTTGAAAGTGTCTTTATCAGAAAAACAGAAGAAAATCATTGCACGAAGCAGCTCTCACACAATCACGTACTTAAAGCACATTATTTTTTATTTGGACTGTGCTCAGTTACTCTGAGGTTTCAGGTTCGTGTTTGTTCTTCATATCAGTGTGTCTCCTTTAATTGACAAAGGTGTCTGAGTTTGAGTAACGTGGCTTAGGGCACCTCTCAAGAAATTGGATGCTTGGGAAAACACCAGATGTATTTTTCACCATCTTACCTTTCTGTGTCAGCACAGCACCAACCAGAAGCATCAACCACTGCTGTGACAGTGAACAAGGATGCAATTTGAGTGGCTGCAGCTTGCTTTCAACAAATCAGAGTTGGTCAGGTTCAGCTTTAAGCACCTGATAATGTCTTTGGTATATTCCTTTCTCAAACCTGAAATCACACTACTTCACATTCATTGACAGTGCATAAAAGCAGGAATTGTTTGGACTGTTCAGCTGGTCGATCTTTTTGAACTACAGGATGACATTTGTGGGGTGTGATTTAGACATGAATGACCAGGAAAAGCAGTCTGTTTATAGCTTTCTGGTTTCCTGTGCCTGAGATGAAATAGGAATCCCACACACTGCACTTTGTTGACCAATTCTTTACATTGCATTACGTGGCTTTGGGATAAAAGGAGCTGTAACATTGAAATATTAAATGGAGAAATGGAGATGTTTCTTTCAACCTCGTTTTAATGCCAGGCTTTTTCTTTTTTAATGGTGCAGCTCTTGTAGATGGCTCTTTCCAAGTCCTGCTTTTCTGCCAGGCCTTGTCTATGAGCAGTCTTTCTTTTGCTTGAAGTAGCTTTGAGAATTAATGTCAATGTTGGTTGATTTGGGGGCAGGAAGCAAGAGGAGCTGGTGCAGCAGGTGCGGAAGAGGCTGGAGGAAGCTCTGATGGCTGACATGCTGGCCCATGTAGAGGAGATAGCAAGAGATGGGGAAGCTCCTACAGAGAAAGAAGGAGGTGAGGAGGAAGGAGAAGATGAGGAGGAAGAAGAGGAACAGGATCATGACCAGGAAATGGAGAATGTATAGTCCAGGTAATGACAGCCTCCTTTCTCACAGCAACTTACTGAATAGTGCTTCACTGAAGGCAGAAATGTTTTCTGAGGGAACCCTGGCAAATATTGACCAATCTTTGCTTCTAAGCACACGCTTTCACAGCGTGCTTTTCGTGCAGAAATCAAATATCTTGTTGACTGTGATGTCTGGTGAGTGTTTGCATTGTCATGAAGTGTTCTGGGCCTTAAGTTTGCCTCAGATGGAATGGCTGAATGTGTAACCAGGCTCTGAATGGCAGCACGTGAAGGATTCGATAATGAAAATGGATCAGTTCTTAAAAATGGATGCCTTGTGATGTCATTTTGCCCCCCCCCCCCCAGCTTATTTATTATGGCCTGTGACAGGCAGGAGGATCCTGCAGGGGGGCAGGACAGCTGATGCCTTAGGGCTCTGTTCTCTCTTGCTTTTCCAGCAAGCATTTCACTTGCAGAACGTATCAGAGGGCACATTTCTGGAAATGTGAAACATTTTTAGAAATCAGAAAAGGGCAACCTGGCTACCAGAAGAGGGAAGCTGCTGAAATACTTTGTGGCAGGAATTTGTAAACTGAAAGCAACAGGAGAATGTAAAGTGTTCAGAATCTGAGAAGAACTCAATTGTTGCATGCTGCCAGCTGCAGGGTTCACAGAAACGTGCCTTTAGCACTGAGCAGCCTTTGAAGTTAGCATCAGGAGCTGCTGCTTGTGTTCAAGTTGGTCTGACTTTCACTTGCACAGTGGAGCTTTTTAAAGGTGCAGGTGGAATTTTGTTTTATTGTCTCGTAACCCAAAGTAGCTCTCAGTAATAAGTTTTTACTGCGTAGGAATGCAGAGCTGGGGGGGAAAAGGCACCTCGTGCAGCCAGATGGAAACAGAACTCGTTGGCTTGAAGTTTTGATCATTTTTAGCCTGAGAAAGCAGTGAGCATTCTGTGTCTGAGGTAGGACAGCCAACAGCCTGGGTGCTGCATCGTGCAGATTCCAGTGGTGTGAGCCTGTCAGGCAGGAATCAGGAATGTGGAGGAAGGAAGGATCTTCAGGATGAACAGCAGAAGAAAAGAGAAACCCCTTTGGAGGGAGTGGCAGCTGCATTTCAGCGTGAGATAGAATGAAGAGCAATTCTGAGATAGAATGAAGAACAATTCGTGTGAAGCTGGAAGGCTGGTTGTGATGTGAGATCTGTTCAGCGTTTGGGAGATACCATCTTGCATCTGGGCTCTACATTTTCCTGGTTTACCACATGACTAGCAGTAGCTTTATTTGGACAGTGAATATCTCACATTCCTTTCTACTGCAGAGCTGTGGCCCAGCAGAGAACCATAACAAACTATCTGCTGAAGGTGAAAAACAGGAGATAAAGGAGTGGTGATGTTTTGGCAGTGGTGCTGCAAAGGCGTTCGGAGGTGTCTCCTAACTTACCAGCTCTTCTTTTCTTTCTCTTCTAGGGAGTTCCATCTAAGAATTCCCAGAACAAACCCTACCAGCAGGGTCAGCACAACTATTTACAAAGCCAAGAGTGTCTGCAGAGTAACTTGCACCACCAGTCCAGCTGCAACTATGAGCATTTTGATGTACACTTCAGGAAAGCCAAGAAGCTGATGGTTCATTCATTGCTGGGTAGTTTGGAAGATGGAACTTGACTTAAGCTCTATTCCCCCTCCTTTTTGTTAAGGGGGGGAGGGCAAGGGGGAAAACAAAAGCGGGAGGGAATAAAGGAATGCAAAACAGTGGGAGGGAATGTATTAGGAACCAAACTCCCTGTCCTTTTTAATTTGGTTTTGGTTTTGTGGGTCAGCAATAGGTGCTACGTTTTTTTTTTCCAAGCTTTTCTATCCAAGTACCTTTAAGGATGACCCACGGAAACCATTTTCTCTCTGATGCAAGCGAGAGAGATGCCGTTTCACTCCTTGGCTGCTCTGCTGTGGGCTACCTGTCTGTACCAGTCTGTACGGAGGTCATTTTATGTTGTGGATTGTCATTCCATGTGTCAATTCAGGTCAGTGAATTTCATTTTCCTCACAAGACCACGTTGGTCTTGGCAGCGTAGTCTCAGAGATGAGCTGCCAGTGCCTCTTCCACCTGAGGTTTCGATGAGCAGGGGAAGTTACACATGAGGAACTGGTCAATGGCAATCTGGTTTTTTTTAGTGAGTTCCACCATCAAACCAAATGCACTACAGTGCACGTTTTTATATGGAGTTCTGTGTATGCCTCAGGCATAGCAGAACAGGGAAGATAAATATACCTGCTCAGTGGTATATTTTGCTTTGGTTTCTTCTGATCAGAAGGACCTCAACTCAGAATGGGAGGATTCCTCATTTCTGACTGACAATGAGGAAGACTTCCTCTTTTCTCTTTTGGTGCCAAGAACCCTCACCTCTGTTTCTGTGTGTGTGGAGGGAAGGGAATCCATTCCAATAGGTGTTTCTACACATCTGCTTTCATGTGCAGTGATGTTCTGACCTCTTTTAAAAACAAGGCAAAAGGTTGATTTTTTTTTTTTTTCTATAATTGTTACCTTAAAAAAAAAGGATCTAAAGCTTTTTATTAAGTATTAAACCTTTCTTATTTGCATGTGCAGTGAAGTGACCAGCATTTTTGTGTCCAAAAACTGAAATGATGTGAAACCTGCCTTAATGTGTTTATAAGTATTTGGCTTCACCGTGGGTACCTTGATTGATTCCTCAGTCTCTTCTAGTACAACTGTGAGCATTTGGGGGGAACTTGGGGCTAAAAAGGGCTTTATCTGGGGAGGGAGGATAGGGAGAGGGGAAGGAAGATGAGTGTATAGCTTGGAGAATATGTTGACTAGGTTGCAGAAGTTATTTTAGTCTTAGGGTATCCACTGCATAACGAATGCGTGGACGTCTCAGCTGAGAGTAACAGTATAAAGTGGTGGATTCAATATTGTGCCACTGACCACTTGTACAAGTTGTTGGTATCCCAAAACTTGGGGAAGAAAGTAGCTCCCAGAGCCTTTATTGTGTGAGGATGGTTAGCAGTCGGAGCGAGGGACCTTTGGGAGTAGTTTGCTTTAGTGATGTCCGTAGGGTTTAAAAGCTCCTCCAAAAAGATCCCATGCCAAAGCGACTGGTACTGTATTAACCTTTCTTAAAGATGTGAAGACACAAAATCCTTTTGCTATTGCTCATTTGGAGTACTGCAAGAAGACTGAAATTGTACTTTGCTGCTGCTGTACCAGGTATTGTGCTGGGGGTCTTTACCTTCTACTGCAGCCGGCGAGGGTGATTTTTCCTTTTTAAACAGTCTGTTACGGTTGTTATTCTGTAAAACTGTCCTCTTGTAATTCATTGTGTTGAATTAAATGTTTCTCACAAAGTGGAGACTCTTCTCTTTTCCTTCGAGGCCCTGCTTGGAGTCTGTGTGCTGCGTTGCAGGTATGTGGGCAGGGAGATGTTCACATGTTTGGGCTCTGCTCTGAGCTTTGGATCTCAGTGTTTGAGATCTATAAGAGGAGGAGAAGAGTGACACTGTGGATGGAAGGCTGCTGAGTCCTGCATCCTCACCAAGCAGCTGCTGTTTCGGGCTGGATTTGAGCTCTAGAAGTCTACAGCCTACCCTGGAGGGGCTCTTATGACCGTGTTCTGGTGTTATTTTGATGGGGTTTATTGTAAACTTCTGATACCTGGTGATGCCTCTGCTTCTATTCAAACGGAAATGCATTTTAAGCCTACGGGCGCCGCAACGCAGGCGACTGAGAAGCTGACAGCACCAAAGATTAAGAAGAACAAATTAAACAGTTCAAATTGCTGCCAACTGGTTCCTCAAATCAAAAGCCTCTGTATGTTTGCATTCATATGAAGGGAGCTGATTGCTCAGAGTACCAGAAAAGGAGGACAGGAGATCCAAAGGAACTTAACTAACATTACCTGCTTGCTGAAACGGGTGAGTAAATGAACGTTCCTTGGGAAGGAGCTTGCTGGCTTTCTCACGTTGCTGCTCTGATGACTGAGTTTCCCATTGCAGCCATGGTGGAGGGGCATGATGGAGCTGCCTGCCTTCTGCACATCCCCAAGGTGGAGAGAGCGTCATTACTGAGGTGTATCTTCTGAAGCAGTGAATAAGCAAAGAAAACTTGGAAGAAAAGTAACTGAATGATGTTAAGGCAGAATAGATCAGGCTTAGGTGTGTCCTGTGCAAGGTTTGCGATGATAGACTGCTTTGCTCATCTGAAATGATGGTGCCAAGCTTTGTCAGTGATCATCTTCACTGAGAAGGCAGGAGTCTGCCCCGTGCAGCTGCAATCGTGCAGCTTTTTCTGCAGATGCTGAGCTCCCAAAAGCCATTCCAGCCCTGTGCTGTGCTCCTCGTGATGGTTCGTGTCCCACCTGGAGGCAGCAGCCTGCTCAGTGGCAGGGAGCACTGCTTGGAGGAGAGGTTTGACAGCTCTGCAATTTTACTCAGCAAAAAATGGCAGTGAAATCACCAATTTGCACAGATGTTGGTACGGTTGAAGCCTGCAGAGCTCTTGGTGGTGGCTCTGCCTGAAAGCCAGCTCCCATCTGAAGCCCAACTTGCTTGGCTGCCTGTTGAGCAAGACAAGGGAGGAGTTTTCTTGCTTGTAAACTGAGCATATTAGGAAGAGAAAACAGGCATGAGAGGCACAGCTGGGTCGCTACTGTGGGCCTGGTAAACCCAGCACGTGGAGCCTTTTGTTCCACCTCTCCGATGGCTTCCTAGCAGGAATACTGCAGCAAAAAGGTTTGATGTGAGAGTTCACTGATAAATGCACGCTCTCGTTCTGCTTCCTGGGTGAGAGGAGGAGCTGGGATGAACTTGGCAAATCAGAAACACGTGTTTCCATCAGTGAGGCACGTTTGGGAGCTGGAAGCAATTCGCTTTGTGCCAACCAGGCTGCTGAATGGAAGCTTTTCAGCAGCGGCAGTTTATCAGCTGCTGGTGGAGGGAATTGTGCTTCTCTGTAGCTCTGGCAGGCTGTCCTGCTCCTTTCTATAAACTAAGGAAATGTTGAATGGGGAGCGTCAGTGAAGGTGAAAGGGGGGAAAAAAAGGACGTGTATTTTGCAGCTGTCTTGCTGAAAGCTAATCTCTCCCAGGCTGACAGCAGTGTGAGCAGCAGAGGGAAGAGGCAGCGCGCTGTGCTGATCAAGTTTCTTTGCTCAGATGAGTTTTGGTGCTGGTCCTGTGCAAGGTGCCTGGCTGCAAAAAGGCCCTCCCCATCTTTCCTACGTGCTCAGCTTCCCTCTGAGCCTTCCTGCTTCCTCTGTTCACTTCTGTAATTCACTCCCACTCTTTACTGCTTTGCAGGAGGTGGTGGAGCAGAACATAGGCAAGGACAACCCATCTCCAAGCGCCTGAATCGCGTCCTTTTGGTCTTGCTTTAAAAAGAGCCTGTTCCACATAGGCTGATGCTCAAGAAGGTAGGATAACGTGTTCAGAGGGCACGGGGCAAACGAGGAGAGAGGGTGGGATCCCACAAAGTCAGGGTTTTTAGGATTAACAATCCAGTCAGCCCTATTATTTGGGATTGCATGCAGACGTAAGACCAAACTCCAGGAGTCAGGATGCCCGTGCAAATCTTTGGATCGTATCCTGCCCAAGAGGTGCAGTTATCCCCTGTCACATGAAGTGCTGCTGTCACACACAGCACAAACTTATCAGACCCACGATATGTAGCACAGCTCCCTGCTGTAAACAGAATGGAGCGTCCTGGGTTGGATGCAGCGAGCTGAAAGCTGAGGTTTGCCCTCAGATTATCAGAGATGAGCCATGTTGGCCTTGAACTGCTGAGGGCAAAGCATTGCCCTTTTGTTTAACCCCACGACCGGCTGCTGCGTGTGAGAGCAGCACAGAGCAGCGTTTGCTAAATGCTGATCTGCAGTCATAACATCTTGAACTCCAGCACGACCTGCCAAATGGCATTGGAGATGATTGCCAGGGTTACGGGCTGGCTTTGTAATTGAGTATTGATGCTGCAGATACGGTGCCAGCAGCTGCTCGTGAGTTTTATTTACCAAGCAAGGCAAGCCGTTGTTTAATTCATTCAATTAATCTCTTAATGTTTAGTGCATTCTTCGTACCATGCAGAGTCACAAAGGGAAATGCTTAGAGATCGTGCAGAACTGGAATAGTAGGGCAGTGAGTGACCTCGTATGTGGTTTGTCTCTAGCGGCAGAGCTCAGGAACTGCTCGGCTGAGGAGCTGTATTTATTTGCATGGACAAAGTACAGCTCTTCTGATGAATAGGCCCCGAGTTTGGGCTTTCTGAAGGAAATTAGGAAGTTATTACTCAGGTTTGCTTGTAATTTGAGTACAGTTTTACGTCCCGGATCAGCCTGTGAAGCAGATTTGACTGGGATGCAGCGATCTGAAGGGCTGTAAAACTTGAAAGCTTGGTTTACAGTCGTTTATTTTTTGTGCTTTTATCTGACATGCAATTAATCCGTAGTTTTGCATCAAGTGCTGCTCCACAACTTCTGAGAAGTCGTTACCTGGAAGCTGCATCCTTCATTAATGTCACGCATGGCAGATGTCTGCTCATAGCTTCCCCCAGTGCCTTCTTTATGCGCTGCTGCAGCAGGAGAGAAAGTTTTGGTGGCGATGCTGGCAGGTAACAGAAGAGGTGTGCTCAGATCTTACACTGCACAGAATGCATCCCTGCGTGCTTGGGGTCACACAGTGTGTGTTCCCAGGGCCTTCTTCCACGCCGCGCTGACATTGAGCCTCCTCACCTCCATCCCCATCCATCTGTTGTTCCCTCCGTCAGCGACTTTGTGAGATGATTGATCTCAGTCTTAGGTCATTTTTCCAAGTTGCAGATCTTGTCAATCTGTCTGGCTCCACCTACATGCAGTGATTCAGCTCCTGATGTGCTGAAATATTCCCCTAAGCCTTCCCACACACCACCGAGGGCTTTTTTTATAGTTCTTCTCCAGGCTGCACCCCCTCTCCTGCGCTGTGCTCAAAGCATGGATTCTTTGCATGACGTTTGCATGATTTCTTTTGCTTGGAGGACGGTGCAGAAAGTCAAGTTGGAGCTCCTGAAGACTTAGAAGAGCCACTGCGAAACACACTCCCCACCTAAATGCTGCATCCTGTGTATCACATTTGCCTAATGTGCTGTGATTAAAGGAACTGGAGACAAGTGTGGGTTTGGTTTTTTTTCTCCCCTCCCTGTATGTTCAGGTATCCTCTCTTTAGGGCTTGGTCTTTGTAACAGAATAAATATTCTAGCTAGGGCGTTGCAAGTTCTACATTTGCACACTTGACCTGAAATAGAAGAGGCTGTCTCAGAATCATGGAGGGAGTTTACACTTGCATAGCTACGGTGGTAATAATAACTTTGCTGTAGTTATATTGATCTATTTCCACATCCAGAAAATGGCTTAATGTGCTGCTACACCTCTGCTTTGCTTCAGTTCAGCGTTCTGAACTCCCTGTGTGCATGCAGGGGATGGCTTTGGGTGACAGCTGTGTTCTGAGGATGCTCAGCTGAGGACGGTGCCAGCACGGTGCTGGGCCCTCTTTGCACAGTGACTGCAGCCGACAAAGGGCTGTGCTGGAGGCACAGCTGAGAGCTTTGTGACCCACAGCATCTCTGAGGGCAGCTCCTCAACTTGGGGCTGCTTGGCAAATGGCCACAGAGCAGCAGCAGCAGAGGGAATGGGGAATGAGCCCTGATAGGAAATGGGGGAACCAGAAGCAAGCATTGTGTGGGTGGGCTTGGAAGCAGCAGCGCCAGCCTCCTCCTTTTGCTTGTGTTCAGGGAAGTTGGATCTTAGGATCACAGCATCGTTAGGGCTGGAAAAGACCTCCAAGGTGACCAAACCCAGCCTGTCCCACAGTGCCCACTGACTGCCCCCAAGTGCTGCTCCTCCACTGTTGCTCTTCACTGTGGCGGTGGAGTTTTTGGTAGGCAAGTGGAGTTAAGCTAAAGAATTTGTCTAATTTATGTAATCCGTGTTCTCTGTTAATGAAGCCAAGTCTTTTAAGGACTTGCTAATTACACAGGTTAAAAAAGAAGGTAACTTAGGGTCACGAGTGAAATTAAGAAGCAAAGGAAAGAAGAAAGCATGAGCTACTTCTGCTGAAAATGGAACAGAGCACAGGCATCACATCTAGAAACCAGTTTAGCCAAAAAAAAAAAGAAACACCAAACCGCTTTAAATAAGAGCTGGCACTTTCCTAGGTGTTGTGGGACGTGACGCAGTGATTTCCAGAAAGGGCTGAGAGCACAGCGTGGGCAAAAGTGACAGAGTCTGGAGCTGCTGTTGCAGTTGCTGGGGTGACTTGGGGAGCCCGTGCACAGCATTTCGTATGGAGCTTCGCCATGGCGTCGGTTCAGGCTGCACAGAACCACAAAGGATGGAAAAGACCTCTGAGAACTCCAACCTGTGTCGCTGAGTGCTGCATCTCCACCGTTCTTGACCACCTCCAGGAGTTTTTTGGTGGGGGTTTTGTCAATCTGGAAATAGGAGAAGCTTGGAATGGAGAGGTTGCACCGCTCCGTCGCAAGTAATGGAAAAGCCACTATTTTTAGTGGTTTGCTGGGGGTGATTCAGCTTACTAAGTGAAATATTTTGGGAAGTGTGAGGAGGAGACGTCTCGCAGTCAGGTCTGCTTTTGCCACATCTGCCCTTAGCGGGGAACTGCAGCAGGTGTGAGCTGCTCCCATCCAACCCAGAGCCCTGCAGCACTCAGCAGCTCACGGCATGGGATGGGAAGGTGCAGTGAGCACAGGGCAGGTGGGGATGAGCACAAACTGATGGTGAAATGGTGATAAGAGGCAGTGCAGCATGCAGAACCAGCAGCTCAGAGCTCAGCACCGGGATGTAACCGAGAGGAGAAGAGCAAGCGAGGCATTGCATGAAGCATTGCAGCAGCTGCCAACTAAACAGAACGGAAAGGAGGAGGCAGCTCCTGCTGGCTGTTATGTGGTCGGGTAGATGATGGAGAAGTTTAAGGGGATCATCTCAAGGATGGGCTGAAAGTCCCTCCCCGTGGATCAGACCTTGGGAGCACAAGGGCAGAGCTGGTGCTGCTTGCTTGGCCGCTGACCCGCAGGAGTTAATGTTTACTGGGATGTGTGCAGGGCAAACAGGGAGGGGGGTTCTGAGGTGGGGGTTTCTGAGCCTGGCACTGAGGGTTCTTGGAGTTGAAAACAATCCCAATGGCTGAACTGGTTCCATAGGCAGGGATGGGGGTGAGAGAACGGTGTGAAAGTGGCAAAAATAAAGGTTGAGAATTGGGCCTGTGGACTTTGAGCAGGATGGGGGTGGGTATCTGAGGCAGTGGGTGAGCTAATAACAGATCTTGATAGCGTTTGGGTGAGTGAGTGTGCAGTCACTGCCAGGAAGAGCTGGGAATGCCCTGCAGGGCCTGGCCCAGGTGGGGCAGATGAATGAGAGGTGAATGGAGGGAGCTGATGCACAGCTGGGGAAGGCCTGCAGCACAGAGGGGAGAATGGGTGAATCCCCATCGTGGGTCTGGGGGCTGCAAACTGCTGGGGCTGCAGGGAGAGGAGACAGCGGTGGGGTTGGAAGGGTTCTTAATGGTCGTAGAAGCATGGAATCACAGCATGGCTGGGCTGTGTTGGAAATATCCAAATCGTTTTCCAGGACGGGATCTCTGATAAAGCAGATTTTATTTGCAATTGCAATGTTGGGCCTCCTGCAAGCAGGAGAGCCCCCAGAAAACGGAGTTACATCTTTTATTCCCTATTTCTCCACACTGATCTCTTTCTCCCTTGGTTCCTCATTGGCTGAGTACTTTAGGTTCACAATCTTGACGCTTCACTAAGCATGGAAACACTGGACAAACATAAGTTTTTGTTGCCTAAGCGTAAATCAGTAGTTAATTAATTAACTTATTCCACACTCGATCGTTATTTTGCGGATATCTGATTCTCCTTTCCACAAAGATAAGAGGGGAGCCATCTTGGTGCCTGCCTGTCACAGAATCACAGAACGGCCAGGGTTAGAAGGGACCTCAAGGATCACGAATCTCCAACCCCCTGCCACATGCAGGGCCACCAACCTCCACGTTTCATACCAGACCTATTGCCCTTTTTAATATCAAATGCAGAAACAACATTCCATTCCCACAGCTGGAATGGAGCTCCCAGCCCTGTATCAGCGCCATGGGCTGCCTCACAGTCTTGGGATGGGGCACCCACCACCTTTTGGGTGAAAGATGCCTCCCTCTCCCCCCCAGGACCTGATCTACTTCTTCCCCATTAGTAACAAGACGAGGAGGAATGGATTTAAACCACGTGGTGTTGATTTCTCTTTCTTTAGGTCAGAACTGGGTTGGGGAGGGGGGTGGAAGCCTCAGCACTGCGGGGGTCTGAGGAGCCCGGAGATGCTGTACAGCATCTCTGAGCTACTTGAACCCTCCCGGGGTTGATAGTATGGTTGTAAATAATGAGTGCTTGGGATAGGGGAGCACCTCCCCTATGAAGACAGGCTGAGGGAACTGGGCTTGTTCAGCACGGAGAAAAGAAGGCTGTGGGGTGACCTCATTGCCTTTCAGTACCGAAAGGGAGGGGAATCAACTCTTGAAAAGGGTTGATAACAGCAGGACAAGGGGAAATGGTTTGAAGTTGAGGGAGGGGAGATTGAGGTTGGATGTCAGGGGGAAGTTCTTTGCTATGAGAGTGGTGAGGTGCTGGAACAGCTGCCCAGAGAGGCTGTGATGCCCCGTCCATCCCTGGAGGTGTTCAAGGCCAGGTTGGATGGGGCCCTGGGCAGCCTGATGTGGTATGAAATGTGGAGGTTGGTGGCCCTGCGTGTGGCAGGGGCTGGAGCTTCATGACCCTTGAGGTCCCTTCCAACCCTGGCCGTTCTGTGGTTCTGACTATGATAAAAAACACACAAAGGAAACGGAGACGCCGACTCCATCCTACAGCTCCCCCCTCCCCCACCCGCTCTCTCGCTTCCCGCCAGGATGGGAGGGTGGAAAAGTGGGCGTGGTCACGGAAGTAGATAGGCGGGGCTTAACGCCGTAACCACGCCTCACTTCCTGTTAGCTACCGCGCATGCGCGCCGCCGGGCGCGGCCCATTGTCGGGGCGGGCTGACGTCGAAAGGGGAGGGGGGAGGGGGGGGCGGGGCTGAACGGCGCGGGGCCGGGCGGGGTGGGGGGGGGAGGCGGCGTGCGGCGGGCACCGGGCACCGCCACCGCCCCGCAAAGCACCGCACAGCACCGCCATGCCCGGCTCCATCTATCAACCCGACGGAGGCGAGGCTGGTCGAGCCCCCCCTCGTTGTTTAGCTTTATTAAATCCTCCTCCAACCCCACCGTCGATCGTAAGCACCGGGCAGGAACCGGAGACCGAAACGGAGAGGAGGGAGGGGCCGTCTCAAACGCAAGAAGAAGCTTTGAGATTCGCCTTGGATCAATTATCGTTATTGGGTTTGGAGGAAACGACCGAACCGGGGGGGGGAGGAGGAGGAGGAGGAGGAGGAGGAGGAGGAGGAGGAGGGGGTGGGGAAGCGGAACCGGAGCCCCCCGGGAACAACCCGACTCTTCCCGGTACCTCTTCTTCACCACCACCACCACCATCATCATCATCATCATCATCATCATCATCCGTTTTCGGCAACTTCGCACCGAACCACCACCACCACCACCACCACCACCACCACCTCCCCCCTCTTTTAACCGACCAGATGAACATCCTCGGGAATAGGAAAAAAAGCGTCAATATGACCGAATGCGTTCCCGTTCCCAGCTCCGAACACGTCGCTGAAATCGTGGGCCGTCAAGGTAAATGTGTTTTCTTTGTGTGTTTTTAGCCCTATCCCAACCATACTATCAGCCCCGGGGGGGGGTCCGAAGAGCCCGGAGACGCCGTACGGCGTCTCCGGGCTCTTCGGACCCCCCCCCGGGGCTGAGGCTTCCACCTCCCCCATCCCTTATCATCATTTGGGTCAATTTCATTCTTTGTCTCATTCCCCTCCCCCCCCCCTGCTTCTAAATCCAAACCTCCCCACCACCCAAAAGTTCAGCCCATCTCTAGACTTGCTCCAAGTCCTTTACCTCACCCCCATCCCCCCCCCCCCCCTTTATCCCATTTCACCCTTTATTCCTTCCACCCCCCCCCCCCCCTTTTTATCACCCGTTGCAAAAGTGCACAACTCCCCCTAAAACACGCCCCCCTCCCCACACGCTTCACCCCATAACACATTGCTTTGTCCCAACCAACCCCCCCCTCCCCACCCCATTAGCCCACACGCTCAGTTACACCTTAACAACACTAAATATCCCCAATGAATTAAAACCAGAAAGGGGCTGCCCCCCCCGAACCCCCCCCCCCCCCCCACACACACCCACCCCATGTCTCCCCATCTCAGCCATCCCATTCCTCCTCCATCCCCATCCATCTCTCTGCGCTTGGGGGGATTTTGGGGGGGGGGGACTTATTTTTTTTTCCAGCAGAGAAGAGGGGAGCTGGGCAGCCTCATTGTTCTCTTTGTTAGCCCGAGCCATGCTGCGATTAGCGTGGTGACATCATGCTCTACGCTTCCCATTGGCCTGCGTTGCTTCCCCACCAACCACGCTCCCGGTCGGCACCGGGACACCCAACTTTTTGGCACCCCTTAATTTCACATCACTGACCCTCTTTAGATATGGCACCGCCGAGCCCAGGATGGTGAGAGCTCGATAAGAACAGCTGCACATCATGTTGTGCCCCGTGCCGGGGGCAGCATCTTGCTGTGTTCAGCGTGGGGACGTGGTTCCGTGCTTCCATGGGGGTCCGTGGACCCCCTCGGTGCGTTGGGGCTCACGTGGAGGATGCTTGTGCTGTATCAAGAAGGGTCACAGTGCCTGCTTGCCCTTCTGCGTCGTCCCAAGCTCACCGATGGGGTTCCAGGGTCACTGATGGGATCCCAGGCTCACCAGTGTGGTGCTGGACTCACTGGGCTTGCCAATGGGGTCCCAGGGCCACCGATGGGGTTCCAGGGCCACTGGTGGGGTCTTGGGCTCACCAGTCGGTTCCCAGGGCCACTGATGGGGTCCCGGGCTCATCGATGGTATCCTGGGCTCATTAATGGGGTTCCAGGCTCACCAACGGGGTCCTGGGCTCAACCAATGGGGTCGTAGGGTCACCCATGGGGTCCTGGTCTGTCCGATGGCTGTAGCCCCCCCTGCTGCGCTCTCTCTGAGATGTGCTCCATGTGCACCATCTGTGCACCCACTCTTGGCCCCCCCCCCCAGCACTGTTGGCTCTGTGCTTTGCTCCCCCCCCCTCATGGTGGGGTGGTTTGGGTTCAGCGCTCGGCACCGCGGGTTCTGCCCAGCAACGGTGGTGCTGTGTGTGCTGGTTTGGGGATGGTTTGGTGCTGCGAGACGGGACCGAGGGGTTTGTTTGGCTCTTTGTAACTGGCAGAAAAGGGCGGTGGTGTGCAGGTGATGGGAGCTGTGTTGGGGATGGAGAGCTTTGGGCACGAGGTGGGCATGGAGAAAGGATCTCTGCGCCACGATGAGTGCGAGGGGGTGTCACCGTGCTCTCTTCCACTTTAAATGAGGGATGTGCGAGGCTCTGGGGCCTCAAAACCCAGCGCAGCCCTTCCTCCATCGACCTCCTCTTCCTCACTGTCCCCCGCTGCTGCAGGGATTGAGGTCCCTCGCATCCCCAGCTTGGTGTTGACCACGTGTGCTGTGGGGATGCTGGGCTGGGGCGGCGCTTTGGGGCGGTGGCTTTGGGGTGATAGCAGGCTGAGGGCTGCGTGTCCCCATCCCGTGCAGACCTGTGAGCCTTCCTGCGAGCTGTGCGTGCTGCTGGGCGGCACTTTGGGTGCCGTGGGACCCGTGTTGTCCCTGCAGCCTGCATTGCCCTGAGTTTGAGTGCAGAGCTGCAGGTCCTGCAGTGATCTGGCAGCACCGTCCTACCTGCGCTGCGCCGTCCCACATGGGCTGATGCACAGCAGAGGGTGTTGGCTGCAGTTTCTCCTGTTTCTCTCTTCTCTTTTATCTCTCTCCTCCAGAGCTAAGTTAAGCAGCTCAGGAAGTAAACCTTTGTTGCACGGAGTGCATCGGTGCCATCTCAGTGCTTGTGTTGACATGAGCCAAAGTCCCAGGCCCTTCTCCATGCCCACCCCACAACGCGGCCGGGCAGGATTACGTGGCTGTGCCTCCTCGTGCAAGCCTGGTCATGACTCCGTCCGTGGGAGGGATTGTCTGCTCCAAATGCTGTGGGCACCGATCGTTTGGCTCTTTGCAACCAGCAGAAATAGGGCAGCGGTGTCCAGGTGATGGGGGCTGTGCTGGGGATGGAGAGATTTGGGCACGGGGTGGGCATCGGGGTCCCTGTATGGGGGTGAGGGCAGAGGGAGCATCCTGAGCATTGAGCTGAGCCGCGTCCCCGAGGGTGACCCTGCTCTGAGTGGAGCTCCCAGGGCCACGTGCAGGCAGTGCATGGGTGGGCTGTGGCACAGCCAGCCTGGGGTCAGTGCCACGGCGTCCTGCTCCACATCATCAACACGTGGAGCTGCGTGCAGGGCAGCAGAGGGCAAAAAGGGCGCAGAGTTGGATTTGGGAGGATTTGGAGGGGAGCATCCAAGGGGTGATGCGGTGCCATCGCCAGGTCATCGTTTGGTGGCGATGCTGTCTGTGCTGGAGACCCCCAGGGTGAGGACAGAGGAGCCCCCTGGGTGGTGTGGATGTGTTGGGGGGGGTCTTTGTGGGCTGCAGCTCCCCCTGTTTTGTTGGAGTTTTTTTTTTGGATCTGCGGCAACACTTTTAAAGCCACCTTATTTATAGCCTCGCAGAGAAGTCTGGCACCTTGTTTTCCTCATCCCTCATCATTACTGCTGCACCTTGGGTCGCCCCAGCAAACAAAAAGCGCAGCGGGATGCGGGTGATGCTGGGGGACCCATTCCATCCCGGGTCCCCATCGCTGGGGTTGTGCCATGTGGACTCGAGAAGGATGTGGCCATCTGGGCTGGAGGCGTGTTGGGACTGATTGAAAATAGCTCCTGCTGGTACAGAGCATTCCCCCCGCTGCGGGCTGTCGGTGAAGCCATGTGTTGTGCAGTTCGGGTGCACCCCAGGTGGGATGTGGAAGCTTTGGGCACTTCCCAGAGCTGCCTGGGGATGGGACACGGTGGTGTCTGGCTCCGTGATGCTGATGGACCCCTTCCAGTGTGGGGTATTGATTGATTCTGTGGGGTTGTATGGGTTTACCATGGGGCCAGCAGTGGTGTATTTAATTGTGTCACCAAATTGCAGTCCAACGGGGTGGCCGGGATGTTTAGGGATCAGCCATCCCACAGCCAGCAGGCACCAGCCCCATTTCTCTGCTTTGGGTGGAGTTTGGGACTGGAGACGGATGCGTCTGCTGTGTCCCCAAAGGTGATGGCACCGAAGCTCTCAGCCCCAAACATGCTGTGAACCCATCAAGGTTCCCCATCCCTGCAGCGCATCCTCAGAGCCTCGATCCCCAAATCACACCTGGTGCTTTTAGCAGCTGAGCACTCGGGGCTTTTCCTCCCCTTTTGTTTCCTGGCCTCTCCCCCAGTCATTGAGATGCGTGTGGCCGTGTGAGTGCAAACCCCACATGCGGTGTTGCTGCTGCCTTCCCCCCAGTTTGGAGCAGGGCAGCCCTACAGCAGACGCTGGGAGGGCAGCGTGGGGCTGCAGCAGCGCTGACACTTAAAAATAATAAATGGGTCTTTGGTGGCTGCTGGTTCTGCCCAGCCCCAGCCACTGGGCCGCTGCTTTCCCCGCCCCTGCGCTGCCCCCAGCCATAAATACACCTTCCAGTTGCTGTCCTAAATTAGGAAAAGCGCCGACAAACCCTTCTCCACCCACATTCTTCCTTGGCGAGCTCTGCAGCCGCACACGGCTTCACCAGGAGCAGTGCTGGGAGCCGGGAGGCTCTGGGGTTGCAGGAAGGGCTGAACCCGGGTGGGAACGGATCCGTAGGGCTGCATCCCCAGCTGCTCTCTCTGTCCTGGAGCTGCACACGGGGTTTTGGAGCTGTGTGTGGCTCTGCTGCCTCTGTCCCCCCGTTAGGTTCCCTGGGGATGTCCCTGCGTGGGATGGGGCTGCTGGGGGTCCTGCTGTAGCCCCCCCAGGGCTCCTTTTTCTCTGCTGCTGGGAATGAAGAGGAGGAGGAGCTCTCCTTACGCTCGCGGCTGCTGTTCTGTGTGCACCGCAGAGCTCTCCTGGTGCCATGCAGCTGTTTGGTGCTATGAATGGGGATCTGCAGCAGCAGCACAGGGATGGGCTTCACACTCTTGCCTCTGCTCTCCCTGTCCTATGGGATCCCAACTATGCTCTGGGTGTGCTGTGCACCGGAGAGTGTGATCACTGGGGCTGGGCAAGGCAGCAAACCCCACCTCAGCTGGCACCCACCTGCCTTGGTGTCCCCCCCCCTAAGAGGAGTTTGGGATGGGTGAGGATGGGCTGCCGGTGCCACCCAGTTCACCCATCCCTCTGTGCCCATTCCTGCTGTGCTTGGGCCGTTTCCTGGCTTAGCAGCTGGTGTTGTGAGTTGTGAAGCAAGAGCCTTCTCCAGGGGTGTCTGGGCTGCAGCTGCAGAACCGGGCACCTGTTGGGTCCTATTGGGTCCTGTTGGGACCTGCTGGATACCTGTGGTACCTGCTGAGTCCTGCTAGTTGTGGGTCCTGCCGGCTCTGCATCTCTCCCTCCTGGGTGTTGTGTTCCCACGAGGTCTTGGCTTTGATACATCATCTTTTTTCCCCTTTTCTTTCACTCCCCAGGTTGCAAAATCAAAGCCCTGCGCGCCAAGACAAACACATACATCAAGACGCCGGTGAGGGGCGAGGAACCCATCTTCATCGTCACCGGGAGGAAGGAGGATGTGGAAATGGCCAAGAGGGAGATCCTCTCAGCTGCTGAGCACTTCTCCATGATCCGAGCGACACGCAACAAAGTGAATGGGCTGACGGGTGCCCTGCAGGGTCCCCCCAACCTGCCGGGCCAGACCACCATCCAGGTGAGAGTCCCATACCGCGTGGTGGGGCTGGTGGTGGGCCCCAAGGGAGCCACCATCAAGCGCATCCAGCAGCAGACACACACCTACATCGTGACACCCAGCCGTGACAAGGAGCCCGTCTTTGAGGTGACGGGAATGCCCGAGAACGTGGACCGGGCCCGCGAGGAGATCGAGGCCCACATCACCATGCGGACGGGTTCCTTCGTCGACGTCAACGCCGAAAACGACTTCCACACCAACGGCACCGACGTCTGCTTGGACCTGCAGGGTGGTTCTGCCGGTCTGTGGGCCAAAGCTCCGCACCCGGCCCGCCGGCCCGCGGCCGCGCTGCGCAACGACAGCCTCAGCTCCCTGGGCAGCGCCTCCACCGAGTCCTTCTACAGCGGGCGGGTGGCAGATAACAGCCCCACCAGCCCCTACAGCACCGGCGGTGGATTCACCTTCAGCGATGCGCCGGCCCCGCTGGGCTCGGAGGAATGTGACTTCGGCTTCGACTTCTTGGCCTTGGACCTGACGACGCCGAGTGCCGCCGCCGCCATCTGGTCGCCTTTCGAGCGTGCTGCCAACCCCCTGCAAGCCTTCGGCGGCTCGCAGAGACGCAACAGCGGCACGGCCACACCGCGCCATTCACCCACTTTGCCCGAGAGCACCGGAGGGGCCTTGGAGCACCCCTTGGCGCGCCGCATCCAGAGCAACCCCGTCAGCACCTTGTCCTGGCTGCCCACCCAGGGCTCGCTCTCCTCCTTCTCCACCAGCACGGGTTACTCCTCCTCCTCATCGCTGCCCGGCAGCGTCTCGGCCGCCTCGGGTTCACCCACCGACTCCAGCAGCTCCGACGGGCATCGCAAGAGCTCTCGTGAGTGCATGGTGTGCTTTGAGAGCGAGGTGATCGCCGCCCTGGTGCCCTGTGGCCACAACCTCTTCTGCATGGAGTGTGCCATGCGCATCTGTGGCAAGGCCGAGCCCGAGTGCCCCGCGTGTCACACACCGGCCACCCAAGCCATCCACATCTTCTCCTAGCCGGGGCCAGCTTGACGCGGCGAGCAGCCCCACTCCCCTCCCCTCCAACACAACTTTTTAAGGACTTGAAGCGGTTGGGGTCAACGCAGCCGTTGAGGTCAACGCAACCATTGGCATCAAGGCAACCGTTGGGGTCAACGCAGCCATCGGGGTCAACGCAATCGTTGGCATCAAGGCAACCGTTGGGGTCAACGCAGCCATCGGGGTCAATGCAACCATTGGCATCAAGGCGACCGTTGGGGTCAACGCAACCGTTGGCATCAACGCGACCGTCGGCGTCAACCCTTTTTATTTAAAGGATCGGACTGGGGGTGCAGGGGTGGGGATGGAGATGCTATTTTTCTCCCGCTGGATGGAAGCCGGAGGGCAGGATCGCGGGGAGGGAGGGGGCAGAGCAAAGGGGTCGGGAGGGCTGGGGAGGAAGGGGCAGACGAAGACGACGAGGAAGAGACGCAGAACCGCAGAGAGGAGCAGAACCCAATGTTTACAGAATAGCTTTAACTCTTAGCCCGGCTGTGGCGGCTGGGGAGAGGAAGCCCAGCTGTTCTTCAACAGTCCTTTCCAAATAACAGTATTCAGTTTGCAAAGTTAAATAAACAGAAAGAAAAGGTCCGGTTGCACTTTTTATTTTAGGACACGCAAGGGTTGTCTTTTATTTTTTTAAAAGCATTCTATTATTATTATAATTTTTTCGTTGTCGTTCTTTTTGTATGTAGTTATTTTTTTGGATGATTCTTGACGGTTCTATAAATATATATATATATATATTTTTTTTTTGTAACACAGGTCTTATCTTCTATTTTGCCAATGTGAAAACTGCCCAAAAAAAAGCATTACGAGGGGTTGGAGGGGTGAACGTCGCAAAGAGAAAAGCAGACAGATTTCTATATCTCCTTTTTGTTTCGTGGTTGGTTTTTTTTTTTGTTGGTTTTTTTTTTTTTTCCCCTTTCGTTGTTGTCGTTCTAGTTTTATTTTTTTATTTTTTACCTCTTTATGTATATGTAGGGAATTTATAGGAAAATATGTACTTTATTGAATAAATTTTAAAAACTAAAATATATTTTATTTTAAAAAAGAAAATAACGGACCTTTAACCTTACATGGCTAAAGTACTGATTATATATTTGCTGAGCTGACTTGACGGTTATGAAAATTGTATCAAGAGTTTTATTTTTTGACTTCAAAGCCTTCTTAATAAAGACTTTTTACTATATACGAACCCGTGTGCTGCCTCTGCTGCGTGGCCGCCTCCAGTCTCTTGGGTTTTGGGAGTGACTGGGGGAGAAATGGGTTGGTGTCCATGGGGTTGCTTGTGGCAGCCCTTGGGCAATGGGAGATCGGGTGCTTTTGAGGCAGGAGGCGTTGGTTTGTGCTCCCAAAGTGGAGAATGATCGCCGTTCTCTGCCTCTCCCCTCATGGGGATCTCATGGGTCATTGAGAGACGATGGTGCCCCTGGGCTGTGGGACCCAGTGAATGGGCCGTGGGGAAGAATGGGCCGTTGGGAGCCAGAAATGATGGCACCTGTGGGCAATGAGGACCCATAAGTGGTGCCCAGGGGGACTCTAGGTCCCAGAGGGTGGCACCCGAGGGTGGTGGCACCCATAGGCAGTGGTACCCACAGACTGTGGAGGCCCATGTCAATGAGCTGACAGCCACGGCTGGCAGAAAAGCGTGGGGTCCAGGAGCTGGGGATCAGTGGAGGACCAAGGACCATAGACATGGGAGGACTGACATGACCCAGGATGGGCATTTTGTGTCACTCTGAGCCTCAGGCAGGGAAAGGCAGATTGCTGTGCTTGATGGTGGCACTCCTGATCAGTTTTCGAGTAGAAAATAACAAGGCTTTTCGCTGTTTTTGTTCAATATTCTCCGTTGATTTTTTTTCAGTATCCCTTCATCTCTCAATTGCAGCTATGTGTTCCACCTTGGAGGAATTAATCTTTCCTCCCTTCCAACCAACTTTATTCATATTTATACACAATTCCTTTTACCTCTGTGTAGAAAACACACAACAGTGCACTCCCTAATCCACGACACCCCCATTTACACATGCAGATATATTCCCTCCTTCTGCCTTCACGAACAGCAGAGGCAGAACAACATTTCTACTCAGAGCGCTGTGTTTTCTTACCTAAAAAAAGAAGAAAAAAAAAAAAGTGTTTTGTTATTTTGTTAATGGCTTGAGTTATTAAGGACAGCCCTGCTGCCCTCAGGCCTCAGATATTCACTGCCTTCCACTCAGGATCACGGCGCCACTTCCGCGTTTACGCGCGCATGCGCGTTACCCTGCAGAGAACCGAAGACCATAGATATTGGATGACTGGTTGCGCAGAGCGGTTGAATGCTCTCGCTGCTCTGTGGAGGACCGAAGACCATAGATAGTGGATGACTGGTTGCGCAGAGCGGTTAGAGAAAAGCAAAAGCCCTTTCGCTGTTTGGTGCGCATGCGCAGTGCGAACAGGAGGACCCATTACCATAGACATGAGAGGACTGGCAGAGTAGAGGGGTTAGAGCAGAGAAACGCCATTTCTGCGTTTCCGTGCGCATGCGCAGTACGACCAGGAGGAGGAACATCTACGCGTTTCGGCTCCCGAGGCTGCGGTTCGCCTGAGCAGCACTGAAGGTCTCCTTCCTACTCTGAACCTTGGGTCTGAGGATGAGAGCCTGGGCGGGCAGGCTCTCCGGTCAGCCTCCATGCACAGCACGGGGGGGAAATTCACTTCCTGCTGCCCCAGGAGCATCCACAGCCATGCAGGGGCTGGCAGTGCGGGCAGCGCTCTGCCCTGAGCCGTGCTGGACCCCTGCGCTGCTCACACAGGTCCTGGTAGGTCACTGGAGCACAAAGGATGGGGGAAATGTGATCCAGGCTGGGCTCTGGCACCTCCGCTGCCACTCACAGGGCTACGACTCCTCGGTCTCTCCAAGAACTCCCAATGCACTTTTCCTGCTCGCTTTCAAATTAGGTTTTTAATTAAATAAATAACGGCGAGGGGCCTTCAAGGCAGTATCACTTCACAGTGTAGGGCATGAAGGTGGGAAGGGGGAAGAGTCCAGCACTGGGAGCATCTCCAAGTGAATGTGCTTTGTAAGAAAGAAAAAAAAAAAGAAAACCCCAACAAAACCAAACCTCCTCCCCCTGTGCCTCCCCTCCCCATCCCGGCCCTTTCCACCCCTCTCCCTTTTAAAGTGATGTGGAAAAATGCGCCGCGCTCTCCTGTTGACACGTTGAAAGACCCCATGCGAATCTGTAAACAACACTGAATAATATAAATAAGAGACACTTCTGCCTCCTCCAGCCTCCCCTCTGCTCTCATCGGGGCTTGAAACAAACCAAAGAAAAAAAAAAAAACAGTTTCAGGAAAAACTAAAAACCTTCTTGGCTGATGGAGAGGAGAAGTCAAGGCCCGGCCCTCCCTGGGAGGGCTGCAGCTGCTCTCTCCCTGCCCCCTCCTCTCCTTCCAGCCAAGGAGTTTTCTCTCTCCCCCAGAAAGGGGGAATCACAGCCTGGGAAGTTCCACTATGGAGCTGGCATTTGGATTTGCTTTCCATTTCCAGCAGCTGGGTGCAGCCAAAGACCTCTGTTTTACCATATGTGGTTTGCAGAGCGATGCCCGGTCACAAGAGCATTGTGTCAGGATCTTGGCACAGCTCAGCGTGGGCTGGGACTGAAACAACCCCCTGCTGGCATAGGGGAACAGGTCTGGGGCTCAGAAGGTGAGAGACGAGGTCTGATCCTAAGCCATCCCTTGAAGCTGTCTGGCGCTCTGTGCTCCCTCCGCAGGAGCGCAGCCTCACCGTGCCAGGTAAAACGAGGATCCAGGCTAATAGTTTTAGTCACCTTCCAAACCCACTGGCAGCAGAAGCAACTGCAGGATCACAGCCTTGAAGGCTTCTACCAAAATAAGCAAAAAAATCTTAACCCAAACCCTTTCTCAAACACAGAAAATGTCTGGAGGAAGGGAACATCTGCACCAGAGCCCTGCCTAGCAAGTCAGCAGAGAGAAGATTCCCTTCTCTCCTGCACGGGAGAAGGGAATGAGAACCATTAGTGGATTTAAGCCAGGGACAAACTCTAGAGCTGGCACACGTCTGTGACACCAATTGGCCACCACAGCTCCCTGCACAGCAGCCGGCCACCTCCTACCCACCCCATCACCTCCTGAGTGCTAATGGCAGTACAGACATCCCCTTCTCTCCTGTATGAGAGGTTGGTGTGATGTTTCAGGACAGAGGTGGGTGGAAAGGGAAGAAAGGAATGCCATGTGCTCTTCTGCTGGGTCCCGGTGCTGGCATTGGTGCCCTACACTCACTGGGTGCCCCAGGAGCTGAGGTGCACACTGTGTGCTCAAAGTGGCAGTGAGAGGATGGCTGGTGCTGCTGTGGGCAATTTTCTCTGATTCCAGCAGTACAGGGGCTGAAAGCTGTCTCCCCTCAGGCTGCATCCATCCCACATTTGGCATCACTGCCCCAGGGAGACGCAGGCCAGTGGTGGGGTCAGAGCAGCTGAGAGCTGCCCTGTGCTGGCACCTTCAGCTTCTCCATATTCACCTTCACACTTCTAGCTCCAGCCACTGTCCAAAGCGAGATTCAACTCAGAGATAACCGTTCCCTTCTTCTGCAAAGGAAGGTGGGAAAGGCTTCAGCATGCACCATGCTATCGCAGCGTCCATTTCCAAGCCCTGAAGCTTTGGCCAGAGGACTGGAAGAGTTTGCACCACCTCACCTGCAGCTGGGGGCAGCGTGGGCAGAGGGAAATGCACACTGCAGGAGCTTTGAGAGCAGCACTGTGTGCACCAACCACGACCCACAGCTCAGAGCGCAGGGAAGGGGAGGGGGGAGAGTGGCTTCTACTGCAATGCACTACATGTGGGTGAACAGCCAGGACTCCTCACCTTCCTTTGGCATCACCATGCTCACCTGTGCTGGTGAACAGCCCTCCAGCCCAAGCAGACCGTGCTCCATGCCGATTTCCTAAGCTCTCAGACCCTCTGTCCAAGCCCTGAAGTGCCCGTAACACATCCCTGTTTTCAAAACATCTCTTCACTCACTGTCCCATTGGGCCAAAGGGCACTTCCCCTGTACTGAGGGCAGGGATTTTCCCAACAGCCTGGCATTACCTGGGGTAACACATGGTCAACGAAATGGGGGGGGTCGTGAGCCTCCCCCCTCACTCAAGCCAGCCACCAGCTTTGCATGAGTGTGTCAGAACACGCTGGAGAAGAAATGTGTTTGGTTTCACTGTAGCCTTGGATCAAGGAGGATGGAAAGACGGATTCTGACCAAGAGCTCCAAACTGTCCCTACAGAACAGTGGAAGTTCCAGGATTTGACTCAGTCAGGTCCAAGTCCTTGCTGGGTCCGTGACAGGTTTGTGACTGAAGATTCTCACTGCGACAAAGGCTCTGACCGAGCCACAGGTGCTGAGCAGGCCTGATGAGCAGTCAGGAAACTATTTACATCTCCGATGCCAATGAGGCCAAAATCTGTGACCGATAAGGACACTTGAGCAGGGGCCACCGCTGCCTCTGGGTCTCTGCCCAAATCCACAGGGCCAGCAATTAAAGGCAAACCCTCATTAATGTCTGCAGGGAGAGTGAAGTCCATGGTTATCGTCTCACCAGAGCTTTGTAATGTCTCCTGCTTCTCTGCCAGTCCTGGTCCTGCTGGTGGCAAAGCAAAGAGCCCTGTGTCCGAGGGGGTGACAGCATGCCGTGTGCAGGAAGCAGAGATGGTGCCTGAGGAGGTTTCTTCTGCAGGGTCGAAGGAACAATTTGTCTCTGAAGGAGTACTGCACTCGTAGCCCTGTCCCGATTCACTCATGCTGCCCAGGCTGCAGGCTGTGCTCTCCACGCTCAGGGGCTCTGCGTGCAGCAAAGGAGGGAAATGTAAGGGAGACGGACAGAGAGGGAGGGAGGAAGGGGAGGAAAGCAGTGAAATAAAAGCATTTCACTTTGGAGTCCATAACGTATGAAAACCAGAATCCAGTTCAAATCCCACCTGTCCAGAACAGTTCTTTATCATAGCAAGCACAAATCCTGCCAGCATCTACTAAAGAAAGGCAGGCAGCTGGTAAGGGGGCATTGGTGTTTCTATAGAAATTAAAAGGAAATCTCAGGCTCTCCAATATAAACCCCATCCTAAACTCCAGCCCCTCCAGCACCCGGCAGGTGCCAACACGAAGCCCTTCTCGGTGGTAGGACAGAGAGAGGGAGTGAACCCAATTCAGTCTGAGTCTTCTCACAGCTCTGAGAGCAGTTCACAGGTACAGACTGACTTCTGGTGCTTCAAATCAGCCTCTGGAGAACACACCTGTGCACATTAACTAAATCAGGAGCATTGGAAACAACTCAATACTGCAGGTGCCCAAAGTCAGTGCATTCTCTTGCTTTGGGAATGCCACGGGCCATTCTTCTGCATGTGAAGCAGGACCAACTGTAAGTCAGCTCCAGAAAAGTCAGTGCTCAGCACTGCAGAGAAAGCCAAGTCTCCTTTTACAGGCACCATACTCTGTGAGCACACTGACACGACCCAGGGAAAAGAGCAACTGCTGGATAATGGCAAGAGGAGAAAGGCGAAAGGGGGGTCCAGCTGCTGAGTGATGGAGAGGAGGATAACTCCTCTCCCGTGGTAAACAGAAGGGAAGGCAGTTACCTGTGCTCTCAATTGCTAGCTGGTCTTGGCCAAAGTGAGAATCCAGGCAGCTGGTGGCAGAGGGGATGGGAGGGGAGCTCCGAGAGCGGCTGGCGTTTTCCACCTCACCCCCATCCAAATCATTGTCAGTGTAATCCCTGCAGGGAAAGGCAGACAGCACTGTGACCACCCACAAACCAGAGAGATGTAGGCAAGGAAGGATCCAAACCCACCAACAAACAAAGCAACAGGGCTGCAGGGGGCTCACAAAAAGGAACGTCCATCGCTTCTCGGTCTGCAGAACCCAGTTTAGGTTCTGGCACGGAGGCAATCGCAGTTAAGTCTTAAATATTTTGATCTGACCTTTCAAAGCATTTCAGCTTCAACCTTTTAGAAGAGCATTTGCTGTAATTAACGTAGATTGCAATTTGCCTCAAAGGGGAGCGTCTGGGAAATTAATTAATTCACCTCCAAAACATCAGAAACTGAGTGCATGGAAAAATCCTATCCCTGAAATTTCATCCATCTTGAGATTAGCCCTGAGCCCCCAATCCCAACCTCTGTCATGAATGCATTTATATGAAAAAGAAAGCAGTATTTTCTGGCCTAAGTCAGTTCAGATCCAAGCACATATTTGCTTAACCATCCCTTCCCACACCAACGGTGGCTTAACTTCTGACAACTACGTGCTCCCACCCCAAAAAACCTTCCAGAGCTGACAGCACAGCCTTTACAGTGGAGGTGCTTTGCAGCAGGGATCTTCACAATATTACTAATTTTAGTGTGAGAATATTCCACGCACGTGGCTCCAGGGTGGAGGACGTACTTCTTCCTTCCTAAACGAGTCTGCTGAGTGAAGTAGTCGTAGCGTTCTGACTTCTTCCACATGTAATAATATTCCACACATTCTCCCACTGACCGAGTACGGACCTGAGGAGGAACAGCACAGTCAGCACCCAGCTGTGTGTGTCACAGAGCAAGGGCTGCTCACCCGTTTTTATCAGCACAGAAAGTCAAGTGCGTGGCGGTGATGTTATTGCTACGGACACATCTACACTGCAGAACAGAAGCAGATACTGAGATTTCCAAGGTGGTAATCAGCCAGAGAAGGATTTCCCCGTGGTGCAGAATTGTTCTTGCAGACCCCAGTGTGGGCTCACACACAGTACGTTCATGCAGGACTTTCCTGCACCTCCATAGCACACTTAACATCAAGAGAGCAAA
Source organism: Tympanuchus pallidicinctus (assembly GCF_026119805.1). Classification (NCBI taxonomy): domain Eukaryota; kingdom Metazoa; phylum Chordata; class Aves; order Galliformes; family Phasianidae; genus Tympanuchus; species Tympanuchus pallidicinctus. Next base: position 1,220,479 of record NW_026294765.1, read on the forward strand.
CCTGCATCCATTTTCACTGGCCAGAGTCAACATGCCCACAATGAATCAGCTGCAGAACTGGACTCTCTGGTTCTGCCAACTCCCAGCACAGCAGCATATGTCCTGGGGCCCAGTTCTCCCTACAACAGCATCTTTCATTCTAGAGGACCCCAGGGGACTTTACAAAACATCCACATGCTCAACTCACTCATTCACAGAAGGTACTGCAAGGGCTGAGAGTTTGGAAAGAACTTTTTGAGACTTCCAGAAAGGGCTAATCAGTAATTAACTGACATCACTCATGCAGGCCAGTGTTGTTTGTGACTTCTCCCACCTGGAAAATAAGGCAGAGCAGGGCAGTGAACAGCCCATCACCTGCTAGCATGAGTCAACACAAAGCCCGGGGTTGGAACTCAGCAGTTCTGCACTTCCTGCATTAGCCAAGGCTCCAAATACACCTCTGTCTCATTCCCTCTGTCTTAGTGGGATGCAGGGCTGAACATTCTTACCTTGTTTGCCTGGATAAGATGGAAGTTTTTCCCATGGACCCTGAAGCCGTGTTCAAAATTTCTACATTCTTCTTCACTCCACGCACAAAGCTCATCTAGAGGGAAAAAAAGAGAGAAATGGGGAAAAATGCACAGAATCCAGGAAGAATTCTGTGCACCTTGATTTTGGGGTAGAACCCAGACAGGGAGTTCTCACCTCTGATAACCTTCACGTTGAACCGCAACCTCCGCAATGCCTCTTCTGCATTGAAGTTGCATTTCACCAGCTCGTACAAAGCCTAGGACACAAAAGAAAGTGGCTGACGGCGTGTAGGAGAGAAACAGACCAGAAGCAGAGCTCCTCCCGACTCACATCTGCCTTCTAACACTTATTTTTCCCTGGGAGTCATTTTGCCATTAGCCTCAACTTGGCCACCAGCCTGTGTTATGCTATTTCTCATTTGCACAGCGCTGGATTACAAACCCTAGGACTGAGAAGATGCAATTCTACCAGCAGCTCTAGAGATTTCTGGTGTGCTTCTGTATTTCTACAGATACTGGGGCTTGCTGTGAGAATCCAGCCTGGCTGGCTCATGGGAAACACAACTGCTCTGAAGTTTCTCCAGAAGTTTCACCTTCTGCTGGCTTAAAAGCAAAGGACACAGAATGCACAGAGGGCAGATCCAAAATGATGATCATGCCTGAGGGCAGGGAGGCCCTGCAGAGGGATCTAGATAAGCTGGATCGCTGGGCCAAGGTGAATGGGATGAGGTTTAACAAGGCCAAGTGTCGGGTCCTGCACTTTGGCCACAACAACCCCATGCAGCATTACAGGCTTGGGGATGAGTGGTTGGATGATTGTGAAGAGGAAAGGGAGCTGGGGGTGTTGGTTGATGCTCGGCTGAACATGAGCCCACAGTGTGCCCAGGTGGCCAAGAGGGCCAACGGCATCCTGGCCTGCATTAGAAATGGCCAGCAGGAGCAGGGAGGTGAGCATCCCCCTGTACTCAGCTCTGGTGAGGCCGCACCTCGAGTGCTGTGTTCAGTTTTGGGCCCCTCACTACAAGAAAGACATTGAGGCCCTGGAACGTGTCCAGAGAAGGGCAATGAAACTGGTGAGGGGTCTGGAGCACAAGGCTTATGAGGAGTGGCTGAGGGAGCTGGGATTGTTCAGTGTGGAGAAGAGGAGCTCAGGGGAGACCTCACTGCTCTCTACAACTTCCTGAAGGGAGGCTGTGGTGCAAAAGGGTCTGGCCTCTTCTCCCAGGCAAATAGTAGGACCCGAGGAAACGGCCAGAAGTTCTACCAGAGGAGGTTTAGGTTGGATATTAGGAGAAACTTTTTCTCTCAGAGGGTGGTCAGGCACTGGAATGGCTGCCCAGGGAGGTGGTGGAGTCGCCATCCCTGGCAACTCAAGGGCGCCTGGATGAGGAGCTACGAGATGTGGTTTAGTGCTTGTGGTACTGATAGCAATGGGAGGGGGGTTGGACCAGATGATCTTGCAGGTCGTTTCCAACCTTGTGATTCTGTGTGTGTGTGTGCTGCAAGCTCTGCCTCAGAGGTTTTGCAAGGGCAGGATGAAGAGCCTCCAAAGAGCATCTGAGGGCCAGTCTCACTCATCTGGGAAGCAGGAGGAGAGGATCGCAGGAGGGTGGCCCCATCCTCTTGTAAGTGAGCCTTTTCAGGATCTCTGAAGGAATGTTGCACCATTATGATAGAATTTTACCTTAACAGTATCTCTGGTTACCAGGGTTTACCTGTTCGTTGTCTTTCACCATCTCTCCTTCTGGCAGGCTGCTGCTAGACAGCTCGTCCCACCGCCGCTTCACGGCACGGTATAGGAACTCTTCAACCTCTCTTTCAGGTAGGATGTTTGGGTCCCAAAGCAGCTGATCTTCATTTTCATAGGCTAACAGGAAAAGCACTGAAATAAGCTCAGAGAATCCCACTGCTTTTGAGAAACAATCAGCATGGACATGCACTGCAGAGATAGGAGGAGAAAGAAAACCTTTGTTTGGACTCCAAGCTGGCACCAGAGATGGCAGCCATCTGTGTGAAGGCACTGCACCTTTCCCTCCTGATTTTGGAGGCAGATGAGCTTAATACTGCTTATACCTCTTTTAGAGCCCCAAGTATAGGCTTGACTCATTTCCACTTCTTCACAAGGGTTGGCTGGTGAGTTTTGTTGTTACCACGTTCTCTGTTGCTTTGATTCATTAATCTTAGCAACTCAAAAACTGTAGGTTGTAAGGTGTCTTTTCCCACATGCAGGAAACATAAGAATGAGGAAGAAAAGGCAGCTTTCAGCAACAAGTCTGGCCTGGGCTCAACACTCTCTTCATCCCAGAAACAAAACTAAGCAGCTGCAAAGCTGTGCTAGCTTGTAATGCTCCTCTATGAGCTGCTCCATCCACATAAAATAGCAGCAGCACAAAGCATCACTCTGTGCTTACGGCCCCTTTTAGGTTTCAAGGCTCTGAGTCCACGAGAGCAGGGCACAAAGCAATGTGTTTAAGTAAAATAAACAGCACGGAGGAAAGCAAAAAGGGATTCTGCAGTAAAAATAACCAGAAATACAGTGATTTCATTTCCTGCTCAGATAACAACCATCAGCTTCATGTTTCACCTGTTCACTTCTTTCTAGAGGCAAAGGAACCTTCCTGCCACATGAAGTCAGGTCAGAGGAAGCACTGGCAGGGCATAAAAAAGATCCCTGTGTGGATCTACTGTCAGTTTCCTCTCATTTCATGCTGATGCAAACATACACACTGCATGAAACGCACTAAACCTGTGATCTTTAGCACAAAAGGCTGAGAGCACCTTTTTTCTCCCCTTTAACGAAGTTGCTTCCAGTCTGCTGGGTGAAAAGAACCAGTGAGGAAGTGAGTCATTTCTAAAAGAGCTGCTTTTCTGTTAACCATCTTCTTCAGAACCTCCACATGCTGCTGCTAGCAATGCACTCGTTACTAATCTGCACATCAGCATGTCTGCACAACTAATTAGGAACTGTCAGCTCCAGGTGTATCGACTGGAAGTAACTCTTGCTACTTCAGGAAGATGCCAGGGAAGAAGACATCACAGCATCTTGCTTTGGCTACAGATGAGCTCCCCTCCTCCTAACCTGCCATGCCAAGCCAGTTTTCATGGAGCTTCTGCAGTTCTATGACCAGCCAAATCCAAGCAAACTAGTTTAAAGCTAGCTGTAAATTTTGATGTTGATACTGAGAGATGCCAAGATGAGAGATACCAAATAGATTTAGTGATCCAGAGCCCATCAAATCCCCAGGACAGCAACCCTACACCCAAATAAGACACAGCAAGGAAGCTGCCTTACCTTTTTCACTGTGCCTGTTTAAGTGCAGGATGGGAACAGTGGCTTGGAACTGAGGTCCAATGCTGATGTCCTGAAATACCATCACAGAGAGTTGGGTAAATGGAACAGGCTGCATGTTTACTTCAGTAAATAAGCAGGCACTGAGTTTACTTCCTTATTTAAGGACTGTGACACCACGAGGCCAGGCTACAGCTGCAGTCCCCAGTGTCACTGTTACTTCTAGGAACTCTGATACTTTATAAGGTAGCTAGAAAGATTTACAACTAGGCAGAGCAAACTTCAGGGACCTCAGGCATTTACACTGTTCTGATGTTGGATATACAGCAAACAGCTGAGGATGGACAGCAAAAATGTGCTAAAGGCTTCCTGCAACCTTCATAATCAGGATGAATTTGGAGTCTGCTCCTCCCTTTGATAAGATGGTTTCCCTCCAGTAAAGCCCACTGGGAATACTGCCCAGCAATTCCCTTTTATGGGGCTCCACAGTGCCCTTTTGACTTACCAAGGCACAACAGCACTTTGCATACGTGAAGCAGAAAACTGATAAGAGATTTTGAGATCACATTAAAGAAACACTTCCAATCCACGGATGCCACTTCCACAAAACACAAGGCACCGAGCAAAAGAAAGTTAAAGCAAGAACACTTGCTTGAGGGATATCACAGTGCTTTTGTGTCATGTTTTCCTCAGGCTCTGGGACACTGCCTCAGCTCCCCTTCTGGATGTGCTTCAACCATTTACCTTCTTACACTCGCTAGATGGCATGGAATCCTCCTCTGATTCCTCAGCCATGGAGGAAGCACATGGAGATGAGCAGGGCTCTTTGTCTTCATCAGCAAGGAAGTTGTTTGCTTTGTGGAGAAGGGAAAGATTTGTTGTTATGAAACGATTTATTCCTATTGCTCCCTCTTCTTCCCTTTATTTTCTGTCTTAAAGTCGCTTTCAGAGTGGCCCTCAGTGACAACTTCCCCATACTTCCACTCTTCCCTTTTAAATAAAATGGGTGATGCCAACCAAGCCTTCATTTTGTGAGGCAGCAGCAGGAATAAGATCACTTCACATCGAGTCTCTCACGCATTTCAGCTTCATACCTGATATTTAACTGCCACAATACATCAGGCCATTACTGCTACTGAATTTATTCCCTTGTAGAGATGTCAGACCCAGCACTGGTCTTACAGACTATAATTGCAACAGGTAGCAAAACATTTCTCACTTTCTCACTGTTATGAATTATAAACACAGCTCTCTCCTGATCCCAAGGCTCCACTCAAACTCACGTCCAACTGATGCTGGGTGACCCCACCAGCACACAAGTTTATTCACAGCCCCCAGAAGGAACATGGGGAAATTTATGTCCGGGAATTTAGGGACAAAGTAAAGAAATACATCCCTGCTTTACCCTGCAGATCACATCTAAGTACAAAACAATTACTTAGAAATTAGCAACACGTACAGCCAGGCTGGTTTGGGAATAGGTCTGATGCATCGTGGGAGGTGACCGACGGGGTCAGATCATCTGCTGAAGACTGTGTCTCCTCTTCCTCCCCTGAAAGCAAATCCTTCGCTATTTGTTCCTTTTAACAACAACAAGAAAGTGAAAAACAGTTTAGATTAAAAAAAGAATTACATGAAAGCAGGAAAGGGGGTAGGGAGCAAGGTGTAGAGGAAAGCACTTCTGCCCCAGAGTGGCTGCATCCACAGCTCTCCTCACCCTCCCACAGCTTCAAAGACAGATTCTCCCTCCTGCTCCCCATCACCCCTAGATTATTCACCCTTGAAGCACTCCTCTAAGGGTTCAGAGGAGAGTGGACTCCTATGGAAGCCAGAGATAGGTTAGCCAGCACTAAAGGTAGATCCAAACCTTCCCTGTCTATTCGCAGACTCACCTTACGAGCCAAGAACTGTTAACAAAGTTCCATACAGAGTTGTGACAGAGTCTTTTTTCAAAGCCCTCTTTCCTCCAGCCTCCTCCATACTCTGTATGTTCATTCACATTTCTGCACCTGGTGTTTTTCACTGGGGCACCAGAACCAGGCAGACCCCTTTCCTTAGCATCCCCCAAACTCCCTTTGAAAAGAGCCACCAGACACGTGGAGCCCCAAGGCAGCACAGCAAGCTGCAGTGCAGGCCACCAGCACACACCCAAGCTGACAGCTGCTCTTACCTTATCCAGAGTCATATCAGGGAGATTTGGAGGGATGTCATTGCTCTCGCTGTCCTGCTCTGAAATGGGATCGGATGCCTCATAGCCATAAAGTGCAAGCAGCTCCTCAAATGGCATTTCACTGCTCTGAGCGAGAGGAGGACAAAGCTTCATCAGGCATGGAACAATCACCGAGAACAACAGCAGCTGCAGTGAACACAGAGATATGCAGAGGCAGTCATGGCAGCTCTGCTCTTCTGGGGGCTCTGAGTGCCTTGGGTAATTGCAGCACAATGAATGGAGGCATGGTCTTCCACCACAACCTGTTTTTCTCCAAGGTAAGGACAAGCCAGGAAATTTCACCCCCAAAACAACACAGTCGAAGTATTTTAGAAATACATTTCTACCAGATTTCATGCTGGTGAAAAGATGCCAAACAGTAAAACTGTAGTGATACAGAAGAAGAGATGGAGCAAATCCCTGTACTGCTCTTGGGCCAGACCTGAAGAGCAAGAGCACGCTTTGTGTTCCACTGAGGCCCCCATGGGGATCATCCACCAGAGAACCACATTGTCTGTTCTCTGTGGCTCCTCTCCACCATGCAATGGATGCTGCACATGCAGCCAACAGCTGATGGCTCCTTGATAACGTGTGTGAAGGAACAGCAGTCAGTGGGTACCTGGCAGACCATCACGTACTGCTGCCAGCTGCTGAAAGACCAACTCCTTGCTATCCAAATTCAGATCTAAGACCTATTGGTGGGTGGACTTAAACACAGCACAGAGCAAGCAAAACAGTTTCCCACAAGGATCTTTGGTGCCAGTACTGTCAAAGAAAAACAAGAAAATCCATCAGGTAATTTCCCCTTCCCCTCCCTTGCTGCCTTTACCTGAGAGGCACTGAAACTCTTCTCCAGCTCTTCTAAAGACTTCTGTTTCTCCTGAGCATCATCTTCTTCTTCCCTTTCTTCCCGTACGCCGTAGTTCTGCGAAAGGATCTCTGCTAGGTTCAGTCGGTGATCAGCTGAGCCCATTGACACAACTGCAGGGATTAAAACAAGTTGGACACCAGCACCACCCTGAACCCAACCTTCTGATGCAACAAAACCTGACGCGACCCCTTCTTGCTTGCATGTGCAGCCACAATAAGCCAGAGGAAGAGATTAGGCAGAAAAGAGTGAGAAAGAATGGAAACAACTAAACAAAGTCCTTCTGTGAGCACTACAAGCCTGGCTCCCTAAACATTCACATCCCATGACTGTTTCCCAAGTATTTATGCTCCTCTCTAAGCTGGATTCTCTGATGCCATTCATCTGAATGCACGCTGCAGCTTTTCCTTCATTGGAGGCATTTTCAGGATAACACTGGGAGAACAGCAAAGGGACATTTGTAGGAGCTTTGGCATCATTCAGGCTTATCCATCAAATGTCATCCGAATCAACCAAGGGGTTCCAAAGATGTTGGAAGGAGAAAGGGAGGAAACAGACAGACTGACCCCAGGAGCACGGATTCCTCTGGAAATCAGACCAACAAAACAGAAGGACAAAGCATGGCTACCTGCTGCGCTCTGAAGGCTGGGCTCTCCAGGACAAAGGCTGTGGGCTGGGTATGGTACCACCCTGGGGCTCTGCCTGCCCACCGAGGCCTTGAAGGAAAGAGAAAAATCTGGCTGAGACATCTCTTAAGAACGTAAGGCACCTCTTAACCCCACCAGTAAATGCAATCAGTTTCATTTCAAAGCAGAAGTTAATAAAAACCACACAGGGTAGCACTGGAAATCGTGCTGTGCGAGAAGAACTCATTAGGTGCATGGAGCAGCTCTCCCAGGGCTCTGCTCTTTGGGTTCTGCACCTTCCCTTCAGTCTCTAAGTGCATATGGGGGAGCTTCCACCTTACCTTCAGCGCTCTGCTAATTAATTATCCTCTCATCAGCTCCAGACCTCAGGTCTTTATGGTTTACACGCTCACTTAAATGAAGGATTTTAACCCCAAATACACACATCACGCTGTGTTGGAACACAGCACTTCCAGGACCTGAGCCACTCTTTGGAGATGCGATCAGACACGGCCGTCCACCACCACGTCAGCTTCTCCCTGAGGCCTCACCACATTCAGGAGACTCAGAGGGGCCAGGCAAGAAATTCAGAGCTGGGTAAGCAGGAAAGGAGCCTGGGAGGTGTGAAAGTAGCAGAGGTGAGGTAGGAAGAGGTGAGGCAGGCGGATGGTGAGAACAGGATCCTGCCTTTTGGCATTCAGTGCGTGGTCAGAAGTTCAGGCTGAGGCCTGAAAAGCAAAGCAGAACAACTGCAGCTCCCTGGGCTGAGGGACGTGGAAATGCTGTTCATCAAGTTCAGCCCAGGTAGGGAGCAAGCAGGTAATTAAGTGATGCCTCTGAGCTGACTGAGAGCATCTGATGGCAGAAGGAAGTCAGAGCATCAGTCCAGCACAGTCATTGCTGACATCTCGTTGTGATCCTCTTTGTGAGCCAGGGCATTTAGGGTGCTTCAGTGCAAGGCTCTAAAAGCTTAAAAAACACAGGTTCCTATCAAAACTGATCCTCTGAAAGGAAGAATGCACCAAAACAGCACTCCAGGCTTTGGTTTAGAAGGCAGCAGATGTTCCCATCAAGACAAAGACCAAGAAGGAGGGAAGGCAAGGATGTGTGAAGCAGCCATGGAACTCCTGTTCCTTCCCCTGCCCAGAGCAGTGAAACAAGGATGCCTCAGTCCCAGCTGAGGTGCACAGCGTGCTGCAATCCATCATCCCTGGGGCCTGAGCTTTAGCAACAGGGTCACCCCACTGCAGACCATTCTGGCTGCAGGCAGAGCGCACAGAGAAGAAAAGAGAGGAGGAATTTGTGGGCTAACGGAAGGGAAGAGTTCAGCCAACCTCCATTTTGAGAGCAGTCGTGCTGGGAAACGGATTCATAACGCAAGAAAGTTCAATGTCTCTTTGTCGGTCCACGCCAGAATGGGACAGAGCACAAAACCCTCTTGGATAAATCCATCCAAACAAATAATCCCAGTCTGGTAAGGATGAGAAGGGTGTGGGCTTCACTCCCTTTTGCCTCGAGTGATGTGCAGAGCTCCCTGTCCTGAGACAATGATCCATATATTGACTGTGCCTCCTTCACACAGGGATCAATGCGGAGCTGCACACAAAGGATTCTGAACGAAGACTGAAAGCAGCAGCAGCCGCTTTGTCAAGCAGGGCTGGCTTGAAAAGGTGTCAGAACAGTTCAGGGATGATGAGCTCTAGAATTAAAGATCAGATGCTACAACAAAGAGTAATAGTCAATATGGCAGGATGACAACCCAGTAACTAAGCACTGGTTTATGTCCACAAAGCACTAAGGCAGCATTAGGGAGAGTGGGAACTGCTGTAAGCTGGAGGTCACCATGAAACGATTGGCACTGCTGTGTTTGGCTTGAGAAAAGAAGAAAAACTGAACAACCCTTCAAATTATTAGGAATTAGGGGAACAGACAAGCCAGAGGAATAAGTGGGAAAAGAGGGTCTGGCTTAAATAGGTAAATAATGACAGAAAGAATATTCCTGATGCCACGTGATGGGTGGTTATTCCATGTGAAGGCGAGGAGCTGCAGTCTGACACTTCAGATGCAACCATCAGGCAGGAGGAAGGAAACACAACAGCATTACGTGCGTTGGAAAGAGCAGGAACACCAAGGCATCATCAGATGCCCCCAGATCAAGAGTGGTGTCACCTACTGCTGGTGGCAGCTCCGTCCCCACAGGAGACAACAGCAGTGATCTCCATTCACCTCTACAGTGAACCACGAGGTTGGAAAATGGCTCCTCCATCCATCGGTCACTTGGGAAAGGAAAAGGTATTCCCAGCAGCAGTTCCCCTTCCATTACTCTCTGCTTCTCAGGCATAATCACAGAATCACTGAATGATTTGGGTTGGAAAGGACCTCAAAGATCATCCAGTTCCAACCCCCTGCCTCTCCCAAAAGTCACACAGACGTTGACCCGTTATCCAATCTCTTCTTCGTATTTTTAGATGTTTCCAGCACTCCATTCTGTGTTCTGGACTCAAGTTTTTGAGCACATCAGACCAATCAAGAGTTGTGTCTTACACAAAGGAAGGGCACAGACAAAGCTGTTCTCCATTGCAGCGCTGACTGCGATTGTCCAGAGAAGGAAAGTCTCTCAAGCTGAAGCAACTCTTGCAAGAAAGTGAGGAAAAAGAGAGAAAACTTCTTCTAACATCACTATTTTAATAACTGAAGTGATTTCCTGAGCTAGTTTAACACGTATTTTGAACTCTATGAGAGTCGACTTGGATTTGCTTTCTACAAACCCCAGTGGTAGCCAGAGGAAAGCGGTGTGGATGGGAACACATTTGTGCTGTATCCTACGCAGCTGAAGGAGCAAAACATTCACAAAGGCCACATCCTGCACTGCCCACATCTCTTGTTCTGGTGATGCCATAAGGGACACCCGTGCTCCAACCTCATCAGCGTGGCCCTGTGCTGTCCCAAAGGCAAAGGGATTCGTTGGTCAACCTCACATCAAAGCAACAGCATAAACAGGAATGCAGCACTGATGCTCCAAAGGCCAAAATGAAGATGGTGCTGTTCTGAGCGGGACAGGCAGAGGAGTGCTGTGATGTCCCAACAGTGAAATCTGCTGCTCTGATAGAAGCTGTTGTCCCACGATGAACAGCAGCCAACGCAGTGCTCCCAGTGCAGAGCTCCCAGTGCTCCCATCAATCCCACGTGCCTCCATCACCACGAGGCCCAGCAGTGTTTGGGAAGCGCCAGGAGATGTCAGAGCAATGCAAGGCGATGGGTCCAGCAGCAGCACCAGGAGAAGCCAAGGGGTCCCAGCCCAGCACCCCCACGGGACAAACCCCCCTCCCAATGCTCCTTCCCACGGTTCTGCCTCCAAATCCCCCCGGGGATCCCATCAGATCAAACTCCCGCACAGCCCCGCTCCGCTCCGTGCCCGCTCTCGGCTCCAGGCCCAGCCCCGCTGCTTCCAGAGCCCCTCCGTCGCTCAGGCCCTCGCCCCCCACACAACCGGGCCCAAGGCCCGGCAGCTCCCGGCTCGGAGCCGGCCCCGCTCCCCGGAACCCATCCACGGACACTGCATCCCGCAGGGATCCAACCCGGCCCAAAAGCGATGCGGAAGACGCGGCCCCATCCCGGCTCCGGCCCGGCGCGACCCCACCGGCTCCGCACTCACCTCCGCCATGGCCGGGCGCGAGCGGCGGCGGAGGTTGGTGGGGGAAGGGGGGAAGGGGGGAGAGCGGGACCCGGATGTGGCGGCGCCCGCTGATTGGCTGCGGCGCCACGAGGGCGGGGGGAGCGGCGGAGGCGCGGCGGGGTCAGAGGTCAGAGGTCAGGGGGCGGGGCTAAGCGGAGCGCGGGCTGAGTCCGGCCCCGGTGCATCGCGGATCCCATTCGGAGTGCGGGGCCCGAATCCGGAGAGCCGCGGAGAGCTCCGAGCCCCGGCAGGCCGGAGCGGGCGGAATCTGAGCCTCAATCACAGCGCTGTGATAAAGGCGGGGCCGGGTCTGAGGCCCGGCCGGTACCGGGGTGTCGGTTCTGCTTTGGGCTCCGTTTCGGAGCTCCAAACCCACAGAGAAGCGGCTCCAGGTTGCCGTGTGAGTCCAGGTTCACTCAGACGCCTCCTTCCCTTCAGCCTGGAGGAGGCAGAGCTGCAGTGCCCCAAAAGTTTGGAAATAAGGAGTGATTGCAGCAAATCCCTTTTAGCTCTCCGTAGCCGGTGGTGCCCAGGGCCACGATTTAGCACTGGGTGGTTGGGGTAGGATGGTTTGGTTGAGGTTGGGCTCGATGATCTTGAAGGTCTTTTCTAACCTGAGCAGTTCCACGGTTCTGTGATTGCCCATCTCTGCTCTGTTGTGCAGTGCTGTGCCAGAAGCACAGTTTTCCAGTGACCTGGATCTGCGCCCATGCCAGCTTCCAGCTCTCTGCTTAATGACTGCTGTGACAGCTGCCAGGCTGTGCCTCTCCCAGTGTCTGTGCCCAAACTGTTACACTGTGTCATCAGAATCAGCACAGAATTCGCCACCATCCTTCAGCCACCTGATGCAGTATCGTCCTTGGAAGCTGTTGGGGTGGGCAATGGCAGCTGCTTGGGCTCTACAAAGCCCAAGTATTGGGAAAATGAGGTATCTAAATACGTACATTGACATGTGTGTATCTGACAGCCCAGCAGAGGGTAGGAGGTGGGTGAAGGCAGTGGGGGAGAAGGGATCTGTCCCCCTCTCAACCCCTCCCCCTGCTCTGCCCATCCATCTTGCAGGACTGAAACCCAATGGCATCTCTTTGCTCAGAGGATAGCACAGCCCTGGGGTGCTCTGGGAGTGGAGGTGGAGCAATACAAGCCCTGGGCTGGGGGCTGCAGGATGCCCCACACTTCTCCTGGTACCCCGTCTGTCTGTCTGCCTTGGAACTGTGAAGACAGACACACAGCAGAGGGATGGGGGGCCGTAGAGATCCTCAGAGCTTAATCCTCCTGCACAGCCTCCTTCCTCTGCTCAGATCATCCCGTGCAGATGCTAATCTGCAGGAGGGAAGAAAAAAAAAAAAAAAGGATTTCACATTTAATTGTGGAACATAAAGACGTTGCGGGGTCATTAAAACACCATGAATATGGAAATGAAATCCACAGGTATCCATGCAGGTAACGGCAGGGAGCCGCAGGTAATGCTGGATGGTGGAAAGGTTGGCTCTGTCCCAAGGCATCATTAACCCCTGCTATAGGGCCTCGTGTCACAGCCACAATCTGCTCTGAGATGAGCCCCTGGGTAAGCAGGGCTGCACCTCATGGGGTGCAGGCAGCAGGATCGGCCACTGAGCACTGCCTGGGTGCAGGGGAGATGCAGGCACTGCAGGGACAGCACTGGGTGCCACTGCCCAGCTGCACTCAGCCCACCTGGATCGATCCCAGCCACAGCTGGGAAACTTTCCTCTTCCAGTTCCCATGGAAACGAGGGATTTTCTTCTCCCCAAACTTGAGCCCTCTGCAGGGACTGCAGGGCCAGGCAGCAGGCAGTGCTCAGCAGGCACAGCCCGTTTGCTGGAAGCTGCCAATTTGAACACACAGAATCATAGAGTTGGAAGGGACCTTTAAAGATCCAACTCCCTTGCAACAAACAGGGATACCCACAGCCCCATCAGGGTGCCCTTCCAAAGGCACAGAGCAGAGGTACGGATGCTCCTCCAGGGCTGCTCCTCCAGCCCTCTACATCCCCCATTTCTATCTCAGCTCCAGTGAGAGATCTCATGTGCACAGAGAGAATGCAGCCATTAGAAAGAAGAAAACATTTAATACTTTTATTCAGAGATACAAGTTGAGATTTGGGAGTCTTTTTTTTTTCTTTTTCTTTTCCCCTTTACAAACCATTACAAAAAAGGTCTTGCAAGTTGTCCCAGCTGACAGACTCATCTCCATCCACCTGAGCAGGAGCCAGCAGCCCTGGGCCACGGCTGCAGCCCTCAGTGGGGCAGGGACAGGGCACTGAGGCCATCGGTCCCTTCGGCCCCCTGCACTGCTGGGAGCTGGGGGAGAAATCCACGTGTGCTCCCACATCCTGCACCAGGAGGGAGGGTCAGGCACTGGTGCCAGACGAGGGTCAGCCCAAGGTGTAGCAGGGGACCAGACGTACATCAACATGCATGGTTAAAAACATTAAAAACGTTCTGTGTAAATGTAACAGGAGATGGAGTAGCTGCAGTGTGGGGCTGGCAGGGAGCTAAGGCTTGCATGCGTGGCCAGGAGGTTGCTGGTCAAGAAATGCAGTGCCAGAGCCCTGCCAAGTGCTGCAGCAGAGGTGCCAGGCCCCCAGAGCAGGGAAACCATTTTTCTATCAACACTGGAAAAGCAAGAAATGGAGCTCAGGAGCTGTGGATGCAGCGCTGTGCTCTCTTCCCCAGGAGCTGAGCACTGTAGCTCCCAGCCCCGTTCCAAAACGTGTATGGGGAAAGAGGCTGGGAGCAGCCAGAACAGCCAGGAGCAGGGCAGAAGGGGTGCAGAGATATAAGATGCCTTTTCCACCAAACGCATTTGCAGGGTGCAGAAGCTGAAGGTCACAGAGCCCAGGGTGCAGCTTCTCCCAATGGGTGGAGATGGCCATGGGGAGGGGGCAGAGGAGGGGCAGCAGGAAAGGCACATGAGGATTAACCTGGTCCAAAGCAAGCAGCCCCAAGGAGCAAGCAGAGGGACTGCAGCTCAGCCTCATGGGGTTCTGATGGGGAGAACAAGCACAGAGCTAGCAGGTGAGAGGATCTTGCATGGGACCATTCTGCAATCTGCTCTGCCTCACCATGGGCAGGAGCATTCACCTGCCTCCCTTGTCTGGAGCTAAGAGTTGGACTCGATGATCATTAAGGGTCCATTCCAACTTGGGATATTCCATAGGCAGACCCTGGGCTGCAGCCCAAACTGCCCCTTGAGTCCCCCTCAGTTTTGCAGGTAGAGGCTGCAGCAGGAAAAGCCCAAACTTCAGAAGCAGCCCAGCTTAAAACATTTCCAGGGCAGAAAGGAATTGAACCGTGCCGTGCCACGGAGAGGACAGAGAGCCAGCACCATGCATCAGACATCTCTGCCCCTCTCCAGGGAGGGGAGGGACAGCACAGAGGCTCAGCACTGCCTTGAGCTGGTGTAGTGTTCCATCTGTGTCATAGTGTTGCTCTGCTCCGTGCTTTCTCCACTGAGCCCTGGCTCTGGGGTGCTGAGGAAGCTGAGTCCCTTCCCACAGCAGCTGGGTGTCAGATTGAGCAGGGGCTGTAGGCTGAGGGGAGGTGGGTAGTGTTCAGGGGCAGATGCCCACACCATCCTGAAGGAGGGGCAAACCTCTCACCCCTCCACGAGGCTCAGGGCTGCTCAGCACCGGGTGACCTGGGGTAATGATCAGCATGAAGGTCATGCACCCCGGCTCTCCAGCACAGCCAACCTGGTTCATACGGAAAGTGGACCAAAGGAAAGACAAAAACTGGACAGGGAGAGGCCTATGACCCAGCTTGAACGTACAGACTGGAAGAACCTGGCAGGATTCATAAAGTACCTAAGTTCAAGCACCAGAAGGACACAAAAAAAAAAAACCAAAACAAAAGACAAAACATATTCTCCAGGATAGGGCTGTCTGACCCTTCTGGCTTGTTCCCTGGTGGCAAACTCACCCCGAGATGATACAGGAAATGGCCGTGTCTTCTCTCCCCACCTCACTAGAGGGCTCGTGTCAGGACAAACGTGGAATGCAGGCTCGGCCCTGCGCTGTGAGGGGGCACGAGTGGAGAGGAACGGGGAGAGCTGCCAATTCACTGAGGTAGCGGAACCAGCACTTCCACGTAGTTGAGTGGGAAGAAGCCTGACTGGCCATTGATCATGCCCTCGTACCAGTTTTCATCGATCTGGTTGGTCAGGGTGATGATGTCGCCTTCCTTGAAGCCAAGCTCACCATCGTTCTCGGGTTCAAAGTCGTAGAGCGCCTTGCAGCAGGGCTGGTCCAGGTGAGCTGTGGGGAGAGTGCATGCAAGGGGTGAGGAGGCCGCCTACAGTCCTGCCCCAGCCCCACAGCTGGCAGCCAGCCGCTCACTCCAGTCCCAGACACCAAACCAGGTCTGGCAGAGCCAGGATTCACACAGCCCCAGTGACACAAGCGAGTGCTGGGGGCTCTGCCCCGCCTGGGAGAAACTGTTTGTTAGCTTTGCCCCCAGGATGGTGAAGCATTAACTCAGTTCGAACTCTTCGATGGGTTTTAGCACAATGGCTCCTCTGCCTTCTTGTTCCAAATGTTTCCCTTCATAACTTGCTCCCAGAGCACAGCCCCAACCCCTGTACCTTCCCTGTGCCCCCCACCCCACTCTAATGGGAGAAGAGCAGCCAGTAAACTTCGCAGCTGTAGAGATTCTACTGAGAGCAAGCTGAGCTAATGCAGACCACCACAGGCTCCAGGGCCCTAATTCCCTTCCCTGTTGCTCAGCACCTGGCATGGCTCTGTGCTAGGGCAGGAGGAATGGCAGAACAGGAGGCCCAGCACACCTGGACTGCTGAACCTCCACAGCACAAGAGGGCTCAGCATGAGGAAAGAACTCAGAAAACACCAAAAGCAGCAGCCAAGCAGGTTCATTTCTGAGAGAGCTTCTCAAAACACCACGCTGGTCCCACAACCACAGCATATAACCCTTTCCAGGCTCCTTAAGCCCTCCTACCCCACTACTGTACCACCACGAGCCCCTCGTTTGCCCCACTCTGATGCCTCCAAGACACAGATTCAGCCTGCCCCCGTACCCCAATGAAAGCCCCATGAGCTCCTTCAAGCCAACCTGTGGGCCCAGCCTGGGGACTTGCCACCAGTCACAACCCATCTGAGGCTGCTTGCTGCCCAGACACCACAAAACCCACATCGTGTACCAAAGCACCGCCTGCTCTGTCCCCAGCTCCCAGCTGCAGGGTAGGGGACAGCAGGCAGGAGGTGCAGGAGTGGGACAGATCAGAGCTGGGAGGCTCGTAACAGGAGTGAGGTGGTTGATATCTCCTGGTAGAGCTTCTGATCTTTGTGCTCTCAAGCAGGACGTGCCTGCATGACGATTGCTGCTACAACTCATCCAGGTGAGCAAAAGCTTTAGGGTGGTAAATATCAATATAGCATGGTTGGGTTCATTTGGGCCTCAGTAGAGGTGATGTTTAGCTCAGCTGTTCTGCTGGCCAGGCACAGTGGCTCAGCACAGGGGTATTAGTGGCTTACAAGAAGCAGTGTCAAGGAAGGAGGAGCAAGGAGGGGTGGGGAAAGATGGTCACACATCATGCAGTGCAGTGGGAGGAAACTCACGGATACTCCTGACGGAGGCCCGGGACGGCTTGTCGGATCGGAAAGAGGAGGAAGCTGCTTCCAAACAAAAAGAGACATGCTTAAAACAACGTGAATTGGAGTGAGGGGAAGGCAGGGCCCAAAGGGAGGTTCTGTTAGGAGAAACATGGCATCCTGCATGCTGTTAGAAAACCATCTGCCTCGCTGGGACCAGGGAGGGACAAATGCAGCGTGATGGAAGATGGGGAGGGAGAGATGTTGAATTTTTCCTTTCTGCCCTTGCTGTCACTGACTGGGTGCTATCAGTCAGTGACCCAGACTGCAGGCTCTGCTGGGACTTCTCCAAAGTCAAGAAAACAGAGGCTGTTGGGCCTCAAGAGAAAATAGCCTGACTCTAGAGATGTTTAAGACACTTCCAGAGCCACCAGCTTGTGAAGGCACATCCAACACATCAGAAACACAACTCTTAGGCAGAGCAGTTCCCCTCCATCCCCAGGACACTGCTCCAGAGACACCTGTGTGCACGATGACATACATGGGACAACTTTACCTGAGACTTTAGGGGTGGGAGCACAAGAGAAGCCCCCGTTAGATTGGTCACTCTCTCCAAAGTCATACGTCTCCCTGGGTTTGGGCTTGTATTCCCGCCTGGGACGTGAGGAGGCCTCCCTCATTCTGGCAGAATCAAAAGAAATGTGGATAAATTAAAGTGAAAACGAGTCTGAGAAGATCAGTGCACATCTTGCTTGTTGGTGTGAATGCTCTGGAAAAGGCATGATGCATCCAGAGCTAGAACATGAAGCTCTGTCCTCAGCTAAGCAAGGCAAACATAACTGACCCCTTATAACCATAGAGGGACGAGTTTCAGTTGCCTCCACCTCAGACCTACAACTCAGCTTTTGGAAGACAACACCCCTAGGTTTTGTTGTAGAGCAGCTCAGGCCACCACTGCTTTCAGGCCAGCAGAGGACACTCGTGCTGCACTTTGAAAGCTCACAGCAGTAGGATACTCCCAGCTCTTCCCAATTCCAACCAGACACAGCATCCATTCAGTGGTTTCTTCTATGACAGAAGAGCAGCAGGGCAGCAGTGCTAAATCACCAGGAACTCCAGCTCCCTAACTACAACTGAAGCTAATGGCACAAAGACACTAAGCTAGGAGGGGACAGGCACATTCAGGTCGTGACATCTGATCTATCTGCTCCAGCAGCACGGTCACTTGATCCCAGGTCTGGCTAAAAGATATTTCCTGGTCAAGGCCCAAGATGCAAGGAGCTGTGGGCACTGGCATTAAGGGTGCACTGCATATCCACCCTTTCTCTGCCAAATTCAATACCAAGTTCCCTGAGAACTGCACCCTCCAATTCAGGCATCGCTCAAAGCAGCAGAAACTGGCTGCCTGTGAAGCAAGGACAGACACGTTTTGTATGTCAGAATGCGCCCATCACTGATCTGAATGAGGTTTGGACCGAAGCTGCAGTGACTGCAAGCACTGGCTTTAACACCAGGGGGCAGATTCAGACAGGGAGCCAGGTATATTTACAGGCAAGTGCCATGCAGAGCTCATGGCTGTGAGAACAGAGTGCCCAAAGCCCCCAGGACTCACCTGCGTTTGAGCTTTTCTGCCAGTTCATCCAGGATCTGCACTGCCTGCCTGTGGTAGTCCAGCTGAGCATCCACCAGGGCCGACAGCTGGCTCACCTGCTCAATCTGAGAGAATCAAACCAAGGCAGGATGATTGGCTTTCCCTTGCTGACAGAAGACTCCCACTAGGGCTGAGATTATACTGGGAAACGTGCACAAGGGACAGCTTCCCCAGGGAAACGAGGATGAGGTTTGGGATTTCAGATACTTGAGACCAGGCTCTGGCTCAGACTCAGCAGAATGGCTCCCATTCTCCCACTGTCTCCCACCCTGAAGCCTTCCATTCCCCAGCTGGTCAAATTCTTCCCAAGGGTGCTGCATTACCTGGCCAAACTCATTCCCAGTGGCACCCTCACACAGATGGAAACACAAAATCCACCCCCAGCTCTCAGCCCCAGGAGCATCAAGGAGTCCAGGCGCCCTCTATGCACTTACATCAGTTTCTAGGAGGTTGTGCATACTGGTCTCTGCTACTTCCTTGGACTCTTCAAACTTCTCCATGGCCTGTCGGAGTTCCTCATCAGGGATTTTTCCCTGTCGTTTCTTCTTGTAATCAAAGTCCAAGCGTCTGCCTTCCAGCTTCTTGAGATGGTGCTGGGAAGAAGACGGTTATGAGCAGCAAAGAAAAAAGAGGAAAGAACCAGAGACTGGGAGCAACTGAATTTTTGTGTTGAGAAGGCAGCACTGGTCACAGGCCAAGCTCATTCGTTTCAGAAGCTTGATCTCAGAGCATACACTTCTGTGGCTCCCATGTTTGTTCAGGTTGCAGCACAGGATAGAGAGCTGCACATCAGGGGTGCTGTGAGATGATGCGGAGGAGCAGACAGTTTGGCAAAGCATTGCTGCTGTAGGTGCTTCTTACTAAGGAATAACCTTCAAGTATGGTATGGAAATATAGTTTCACCCCTTTCTAGCTGGGAGCTGGAGGAAAACAATGTGGTGAACAGCCCAGGTCTGTTCCTCATGCAAGGGAAAGGAAGAGCTGGCTCTCTACTTCGAGCTCCTCGTGAGTGACAGGGATCTCTACAGATCAGGAATTGGGATACAGATTCTGAATATTATATCCTGTAACAGCTTAGGGTCAGAACTGTTTAAATCAGCACCAAAAGCAAGCAGCCCAGAACATATGTTGGGATACACTATGACAGCATCCTCCATAAAGAACAGTGAATGAACTACTCCAACCTACACCCAGCTGTAGAAGCTGCTCAGGAGCAGTGGCAGTGATGCTGAATACACCGAGCAGGGGAGCAAATACTAGGAAATATGGAGAGAGAATGCACATCACATGCAGGGGAACAGAAGTGGTACCTCTGCCTGTCCACACTGTTTTCCACTGTGATGGAGCAAGTGGCTACATGCACTGATAGCCAGAACAGGCCAGCATCTAAGGAGATGAACAGCAGAGACAACACCGTGGCGTTTACCTGGATCTCTTTCAGGTCTTTGTCACACAGGTTCTGGAGGGGATCAATAAAATTTTGTTTGACTTCAATATCCAGTGAGTCCTTCACTTCAGCCAATCGTTTCATAGATTCCCCAGCATCAAGCAGCGCATCGCCTTTGAGTGAGAAAAGGAAGAGAAAGGGAGGAGGAGAACAAGCCAGCCGGTTAAACAGAGCCAAAGTCTGTGGCAGCTGCATGCAGAGCCATTCTGCCATGATACCCAGCATGTGCAACTTCTGTCCTATGTCAAAAACCTCCACGTTTCTACGTGGAGCAGCTTCCTGAGCTGAGCACAGGGAGCGCTGACTGGCGTGACAGCGGGCAACGGCGTGTTGGTGCAAACTCCACAGAAGACACTTCACCAATGTGCTTCATTTTCTTCCTCTGAACACAAGAACTACACAGAGGAAGGGAAAAGTATTTCATAAACAGCTTTGTTAACTCAGGGAGTCCCTGAGCTACTAATTGGCTGAGCACAGCTTTAACCTTGCTTGGCCACTGCTGGCAGCAGAAGCTGGGGGCAGAGTACATTTGGCCTGATTGAGCCAAGCCATCCTTTTGTTCAGATGGCTTTTAAGCCCAGAGCACTCTTGACCAACCTCTCAAGTTTCCCCAGATGTCAACAACAAACCTGCAGCCTTCTATTCATTTTGGACCTCTATCGAGCCAATCTTATCTCTTTTTCCACCTCTCTCTGAATTCGAACTCAGAGTCGCTTACTGAAACCTATTTAGCTTTTCTAAAGCTCCCTCTAATGATGACAGTTAAACCAGACAGCCTCGCTGAAAAGCACTTTTAGTCTGGGCTTTTTATTCCAGTGGAAACCATTTATAGGTTAAATTATTCCTGTGCAGCTTTGGCAAACCAATCGTTTCAGCACTGCATCAGCACAGGAGTTGATGCAAATGAAATGGAGAGTCAAGTGAAACCACCAGTCTGCTGTCCAGGTGGAAAAAAAGCAAACGACAGAGTATCTGCAGAATTATTATTTCAATGGTGCTAACTCTAGATAACCTGTCAAAATAAAAATTCATCAAGTTAAGTGTTTCTGTAAAGAGAGGCTATTAGAGGAAGCCAGGTTTGCTATGTTCTTCTAAAAACTTCCTTCCCCCTTGCTCTGCAATAATACTGGTTTCCTGCAAGCCAAGAGAGATACAGAGTTCTGAGTCAGCCAGAGATACCCTCGAGAATTCACCACTCCCACACAGCAGCCAGGGCTTTGTCATTTTCCTGAAGCAAGGCTCCTCCCTGCACTGGAAGGGATCAGACAGCTGTGCACTGCATTGGCTCTGTCACATGGGCAGGCTGATGTTTCACTGGATTAAGACTAATGTCATCAAAAAGCTTCACACCCCCTTCCTCCCTGCAAGCCACACGTGGCTTGTTTCATGATTATGAGAAGTCACCCCATGAAGAGGTTTCTTGGCTACAGAATCCCCATAGCAGAGCTCTATGGCATATTAAAGCACCTCATATTGCTCAGTCCAGTTTCCACATCACCACATTCAGTTTAAAAGCACAGACACAGTTTTTCCCACATGCAAGCTTATCCCAGTACTCAACAAAAAAGTATTAGAAGGTTTTGGACCTAAACCTAATGTTGATTACGATCCAGTCCCCTTGGGTTCTGCTTCTCCTTCCCCGAGTGGAAGCCTTCAGACCTCTTCTAAAGGCCAGTGTACAGAAAGGCAGTTGACAGCACAGACATCAGTGGTGAGCTGTGGATTTTGCCCTTGCTTTTGGTTTAAGGAATGAGGCTCAGCCGCTGCCATGCGTTTGCTCTGAGACTGCTACAGATCCGGCACTCGTTGGACCAGAGGCACACGCTGCTAAGTGATACAAAGGGTCCCAGAGCCCTTTGGGAATCCAAAAGAACACAGTTTGGAGATTTGGCACCGGGCTTTGCTGTCTTATCTGCACGCTGCTGCAGGGTGCAGCCCCACGGGGCACTCACCAAAGTTGGAGTCCTCGCCCAGCTCCTTGCCGTAGCGGATCATGCTCTCCCCCAGCAGCCCTTCTGACTGCGGGTAGCCAGGATTCTTCACCTGCCCACGGATCTTCGACATCGTGTTCAGCATGGTTAGCTTGGCTCTGGAAGCTGGCACAGAAACAGCCACAGCCGTGTTTGTCATTACTTGGACTTGCCAGCAGCTGCTGGCCACTGCCAACTCTTTTTTTAAGTGACTCCCAAAGCCAAGAAGTGCTATTGTCATAATCTACCAGAAATATCACTTGCTATGAAAAGTAAAGTTTCTTTTCCAAGGCAGCAAATAAATATAGATCCCCACAGCTAACTGGTGAAGGCCAAAGGAGTTTCCCCAGCCCTCCCGTAGTCCCTGGAGCATTCTCTGAGCAAGCTGCCTGGAAACACACAGGACAGCAGGCTCCGGAGGTGATGGTTACAAAGCGAACCATCCCTTTCCAAGCCAGAGATGACATTTTTTTGGGACACCCTGGTAAAAACAGGTCCCCTCCAGATCTTTCCTAGATCCAAGGTTAAAGATGCGTCTGTTTTATTCAGTTTGATAGCAACAGCAGTATCTTACAGCCCAGAAACACATCACTGGTCAAAAGGGCCGTATGACCACAGAGCACCTGCGAGCCAGGGTAAGACCCCACTAAGCTCAGCCAGTTAGCAAAGCCACAGGGAATGTACAGGACAGCCCAGCATACATCTGGTAAAGGTAGACAGCATACCTGGTAACAAATGTGGGCTTGGTGGCACACCTCAAGGCCATAAAGGTTCTCTCTGAGGTCTCTCTGCCTCTTTCTCTCCTACCCTCTTTGGGGGGCAGAGGGAGAAGTGGACAGCAGAGGTGCTGTCACTCACCTGGGTTTGGCTGCAGATATTCTATTGTTCTGGTCAATACTTCTGTAACTGCCTTGCTGGTCAAATCCACTTTCTGTAGGAAAACAAGATGATCCAGCAGCAGTGAAGATCAGCTCAGGGCTTTGGCAAGGTCACAGAAGGCTTTTACGGGTAATTTTAGGGGATTTCTCCTATCTCTTACTCACTTTTTCCATTTCCTTGAAGTCATCGTCAAGTTTGGTCCCTTCTGCCCCTCCAACCTTTTCGCTGACCAGCTGCAGAAAAAGAACAAGGCAGGAAGAATCAGGCATGGCAGTGGCTGCCCACTACCTCACGCAGAGAGGTATCGAGTCCTGGGGACAGAAAGGGAAGAGGGATGGTCCAGACAGCATCTGCAAGAGAAAGGAGGCAGTAGGAACAGCCCAAAGCATGGTAACAACATGCTGCCCTATCCTCCCACAGCACAGCTCAGCCTTCAGACACAGGCAGGATATTCCTCACCTGGCAGAAGCTACAAAGCTCTTTAAAATCATAACTCTCAGCTCCAACTCCGACGCTTTCTGGAAAAAGGGAGCAACAGCATTGTCTCTCAACTCTGCTATAAGAGAGGCTTCAATTTCACACAAGGCAAAATGCAAGTACACAGGGAATTAACATACTCTGCTTGCAGCAGCCATACAGAGCTAAGCCCAGAAAGAACCACTCAAACCACTCAAACTCCTTGCAATCCAGATGGTGAGAGCTTAGGGCTCTGTATTTCAACATTTTTTAAAGAGAAGGATAAAGAGACTTACAGAAGCTACAGGAAAATGTTCAAATCCAATTATCAAGGTATCTCTGATGTCTGTTCTAAAACAAGGCGAACACAAGACGTTTGACACAGCTGGGAAGGCAGGGTTGCTTTTGGCTATCTGCACCAAGGGCTTATCAGCTTTCTTCAAAATGCCACTTAGTGTAAGAAAAGACTTTTTCCCAAAGCTTCACCATTCACCTTCCCGAGCTGAAAGACACGTGCCAACAGTGCTTTATTAAATCCAACTGAAGAAGTGTCCCTCCATGCAGCTCAAATGGAGAGGAACATCTCCTGCCCTGCCCCATTCCCATGTGGCAAGGCCAGTGGCAGCACCTGGGGCTCAACAGATGGGCCAAAGCTACCTGCAGTGTGCCCACAAGCAACTGCCAGGCCCCAAAATGGATCTGTGCACAGCAAATTACCTCCACAGACATCAAAAGTGGTTTAGGAAATGGTTGCTGCCTCCCCAAGCTCTCGATGCCTGCCACAGGCCATTGCCAGGATTCCTCATGCTTGTAGTCAAAACTCCAGCTCTGGACAAACAATACAGGTTTGTTTACTTCAACATCAAATACTTGATTTTATCAAGTCTTTCTTCCTGTGGCGCCCATGGGGACTCAGAGTGGTTCCTTAGTTAAAGGACAAGGAGAAAAAACTCGTTAAGCAAGCATCCAGTTCCAAATGCACTTAGAGATACCCCATAAGCTCCATGCGACTGCGCTCCCTGGGCAGTGCTTAGTCCCCAAATCAAATGATTGCTGTAAAACAGGGAAGTCTGCAGGGATTCAGCAAAATTCTACACCCCAAACTAGGAAAGAGAAACAACTAAGAAGCTGCAAACCAAGGTGCTAGGCTGATCTCTGCTATGGCTGATGTGCTCCTCGTGCCTCAGTGGTCGGATGGATATCTGCAGCTGCTCAGAGCTTCAAGGCATGCAGACATTACAGGGAAGAGGCTCAGAGAGAGCAGAGAGCTCTTCTGAATGACAGCTCTGCACTGAGCAACAGCAGCATAAATCATCCCAAGGCCAAAATATCCTTTTAGAGCAAGAGTCTGAAAGAGCTGAGAAAGAAGACAGCAGCCTTTCAGGGCCTCGTTTTGCCTGGGCAAGGCTTTTTTCTCTTTCTGGGGAAGCAGAGGACCTCAGATGTTTCACAAAGAGATTGCTGTGGTTCCCCTGGGCATGAAAACACTGGGGGAAAGCAATGGGTCAGCGCTCTCCAGGTTCACCCAGCGCAGCTCTCAGCTCCGGATTTCATTCTCAGATGCACACCCAGATGGATCTTCACACATCCCTGCACGTGCAGCCCCACAAAGGTCCATGCAGGCTTCTGGGGGCAGCGCAGCCCTCTTGACCTCACCAGCTTTTTTCTAGCACCTGAAAGGACATGGGAAGTGCAGGGAGAGCAGGACTGTGGATTCAGCAAGCGTGCCAAGAGGGGCTCAAAGGGGTGCTATCACCGCAGAGCTGCCTGCAGATGGGCAAACAACCAAAAACTCAAATTCTTGCTTTTTTTGGATCCTTGCTCTGTGCTCGGGGTGCCAGCACACACTTCTGCCTGCCAGCTCTGAGCTGGGGAAGCACACATTCCTCTTTGGAGCAGGGAAAATAAACCACAAAGCGGTTGCTCTGCCTTGCAGACCCTGCGTGGGCACTCACTGCCAGCTGCCACCACCCACTCCTGTGCTTCCGTGCCAAAAGACAGCTCGACACGCAGCCTCTGTGGCCAGAAAGGGGCTTCTACACAGCCCAGAGCAGCACCTCCAGAAAGGTCCTTTCCTCTGCAATACACCTGAGAAGAGTACAATTAACCGGCGTAATTCCATCCCTGCTTTTCTCCACCCGCCCACAGATTTGCAACCCAGAAAGCTGCAAATACAGCCTGTGATGGAGAGCTCTGCTGTAATCGGGGACTGCATGCCATGCTGTACACAGTGATCACCACAGTGATTTTGGAGGCTTAACACTCTCTCAGAGAGCATAGAGATGTGGAGGGGGAAAATTCGCTTGCAGACTAATTTAATCCTCCTTTTGACATCCAAGAAATGCTACTGGTGCCCTGCTGTGAAGGACGAATACGACTGAGGTTTTCTCCCTGCTGGCTCTAATTAAGCTAGGAGGCTTCATCTCAGGAGGAAAGAAGGAGGGACTGTGTGCCATCTCCATCCCAACAGTCCCAAATCTGTCAGGCACAGGACAAACTAATGCCAGTTCCCCTCTGTGCCAGCAGGGATGTGAGCCAGGGACACAGCCAACATGCTGTTAGCCCAGGCCCACCCATCCTGGAGAAGGGATCTGATCAGTACTAATCAATATCCAAAGGGAGGGAGGTCAGGAGGATGGGGCCAGGCTCTGTTTGGTGGTGCCCAGTGACAGTACAAGGGGCATCGGGCACAAAATGGAACCCAGGACAGGGCATATAGCATAATGTTAAGCCTACAGGAGACAGTCCTGTAGCTTAGTGCGAGAGGAGCAGGACACAGTGGAAAAGCAAAAGCCCTCAGCTGCACTGCACAGCAGCCAAAGCTGTGTGCTTCCTGGAGCAAATATTAGCACAAGGCAATACGGTTGGGCGTCACAGATCGGCGAGATAAAACAGCTTCAAAACAGGATGGCTGTTTACCTGGCACTTTAACCACCAATCTGTAGGGTCAGAAAAAGGGACGAAGCAGACGGTGCACAAACAGTCCAGCAGAGAAGCGACACCCGTGTATAATTAAAGCTTGCTGGCAGTAAAAATGTGGCCCAGATAGCTCAGACCTGAGCTCAGGGCGTAGGGAGGTACGGTGATTGCAGTCCTGTTGGATGGCTCTGGTTCTGTGCCAGGGTGCAGCGGTGGATCCCACCCAGCAAACACCTCCACAGCACAGCACTCGTCTTTGCTTCGTCTGCCTCTTTGCTCCTGACTGTATTTTGCAGATTCTGCAGCCTCATTTTAACAAGGATCGACTCGCAGGGGCTTCAATCACACTTACCTTTGGTGTTCCAATGCTACCAAAGGGCTGTGCGTGGCAGAAGATGTTCAGAAATGAAAGCCCTTTTGTTAGCTAACTACTGCAACAGGAGCTTGGCAACAGGGAGGGGAAGGAATGAGCTGCGTATGCTGAAGGATAAGAAAGACAGGATGGAAAGGGGCTTCTCTTATAGCAGAGAGTGGGAGAGAAACGTAATGCCAGGGATGAGGGAGGGCTGTGCCGTCTCTCCAGACACAACACAAAATCCACACACCCCTCTCACCCTCACCAGCCCCCTCCAAACCCACCACTCCTTCCTTCAACCTACAAAACTGCTCTTCAACCCCAGGATGAACTCGTGGTAAATAACAAACCATCGGACAACGCTCTCGTCATCTGGTTCACCCTTACGTAAACCCGATGAATCAGACAGACCTAGCAGGCATCTGCTGCTGCCCACGCCATCGCTGAAACCTAAACAGATGCCAGTGGCATTAAGTAGGACCTTGGCACACCCACCCCAAAGCTGCACTCCCCTCATTGCTGGCTGGCTGCAGCACCACCCCTTTAACATCCCTGCAAAGAGATGGTGACATGAGGCCGTGCCCAGGGCATCTCTTCGCACAGCAGGTGCCTGTGGATGGAGTACAGAGCATCAAGATATTTTGCAAGCAGCAGATGTGTCCCCAGAGTCAACGAGTGGCAGCTCAGAGCAATGGGATGCGCTGTGCTGCACTGCAGCCTTGCTGCATCACACCAGCGCTGGTGACGGAAGAAGGACAGATGTGTAGGGAAAAAAAAGGGAAATCAACGTACAGTTCAATCACCAACCATGAAAACAGAGCCAAAACCGAGTGGGAAGATGCCACCATCCAAACCTTCTGCAGTTGAGGAGTGCTGGTGAAGCCCCTCCATCTCAAGATCCAGCAGAGGGCAGATGTGCAGCACTGCCCCTAAAAGTGAGCAAGTCTTTGTTGCCCAGCCTGTGGATACAGGAGGCTGAAATCAGTGCTGTGCCAACGAGCAGCTGCTCCACAGGGACCTCACACATCCCGCTCCGACACACTGCTCTTCAACTTTCAAGTATTTTCAATTGGGAAATTAAGGTAGTCAACTGTAGGACGTAACTTCCTCGAACAAGCACAGCTCATCAAGAATGAAAAATACCTGTTTTTTCTTTTAAAACTTGCATTTTTTCCCCTTAGCAAACAGCCAGCGCTATTTATAACATATCAAACACATGCAATCTCTGCATTCAAAGCAGTTGCCCACACTGCAATGAAAACATTATCCTTCCCAAAACTGATGTGCCAAAGCCTTCTCACTCCTCCCTGCGTCCTGCCTCAGCAGAAAGTGCTCTTTTGAGAAATAAAAACCACAGACAAGCAAACAGACGAGCAGCTCTGCCCTGGTTGCCTGCATTAAAAAAGAGCAAGTTCAGTGGGAAAGAAAAAAAAGAAGAAGAAAACAGCCCACAAACTAACTAAAAAGGTGCTGTAGGTGTTTTGAATCCCAGATGAACAGGGCTTCAAAATCCTGGTCGAGAGATGCAGTTAAGGAAAACGCAGCTGTAAGTGCTGGGATCGCTGGTGAGCAGTTTTGGTAGTGCACAACATTGCTGTGAGCTGTGCCCGTGGGAGCTAAATAAAGGCACTGCAATAGTGAGGCACAGCGCCCTGGAATGAACTGTAATTTTTGGTTGTCTTCACTAGTAGCTTCATCATCACAAAGGAGGAGGCAGCGGGGTGCTCACAGCTCCATGCAGCCAACACAGCTCGCTGCTGCTGCACGTATATTTAGAACAGCTGGGCAGCACGTGGCTCTAATCCCTCAAGCACGGTGCTGCACTCTCCTGCTGTGGGGTCTGTCAGCAGCAGGGCTGGAGAACCCCAAACTCTATTCCTGAAACACACTCTGCTCCAGCACCTACGAAGCACCCGTGCTGTCTCTAAGGTCTCATGGCAATTGTCACCTTCCCACCACGATCCTTGGCAGCGTGGCAAGATTGGAAGGTGTTCATCCAACAGCAGGCATCACTTCTTCTCCATCCCTGTTTCTTGCTGCTCACTGCATCCTCAGCTGTGGGCCAGGAAAGCAGCAGCAGCCCTCTGGGAGCACTGGCACTGCAAACACACCTTTTGCCCTCATTGAGCCTGCAGTTCTCTCTGGCATCTGCCCATCTTTGCTTCTTATCCTCGATCACATTCTGCCTCCTCAGAGGCTTTCAAACTCTTAGAAAACAGAAGGCATCCTTTCTTAAGGAATGACGCTGCAGAGAGGTAGCAGGCATCCCTGTTTA
Organism: Tympanuchus pallidicinctus; assembly: GCF_026119805.1. NCBI lineage: Eukaryota > Metazoa > Chordata > Aves > Galliformes > Phasianidae > Tympanuchus > Tympanuchus pallidicinctus. Next base: position 1,249,174 of record NW_026294765.1, read on the forward strand.
CCCAGTGATCAGCACACCCATAGCAAAGTGCATCCTAATCTGGGCAACTTCTGACCTACTTTAAAGAGAAGGAAACAGACAGAAGTGTTATTCTATGGAATAAGGGATGAACAATTATCGTCTCGTAACAAGGAGGAAGGCACATTCCCTAGCAAGCCTCCATGCTTTGAGCAGCCAAAGGATGCTGAGAGTCCCCACAGTGCTCTGTAGGTCCTGGCACAGCTCCACCACATCTGCCGGACTTCCTCACCCAAAAGTCATCACTCTAAGCAGAAAAGAGGAAAGAGAATGAGAGGAAGTGATTTGCCTACTGTCAAGAGCAGGTTAGCAGCAGAACCATAACCAGAAGTGGGATATGACTCGACAGACACTGCCCTACCTTTTCTCACACTCGGTTTGGCTGCAGAAGGGCAGATCAGAGGAGGGCAAACAGCAGAAGCTCTCACCTCCCTGTCCCTCCATGTGAGACTCTGCTGCTGGCTCTTAACATCAGTCCTGCCATTCATCTCATTTCTCTGGGCATTTGGACCTGACGGTACCACCTGCCACTTACCCCATCCCACCTCCCCACTCACATAAGTGTTTTCACTCTGGTATCCAGCCCTCAATCTTCTGCTGGGCTTTCTTGCCTTTACTGCTCCTTTCTTTTACAGGAAGAGCTACTCCCTCCTGAGACCAAGCACCATCAATGGACCTGTGCAAACACACACAGAGGTGCTCCTGCTGCCTTCTGCCCTGCCCCCTTTCCCTTCCTTTCCCTTCCCTTTCCTTCCTTCCCTAGCAAAATGCCTTCAGTGACCTCAGGTTGTAATCTTATCATATAGGAACTGCAAAGAAAGAGCTGTCATATGCAAAGACAGCTTTCTAGGGAGCCACCTGTCCAATCACCTACTCAAAGCATTATCGAATGACTCATCTCCATCCAGCAGATGGGCTCAGAGGAATGAGGACAGCATGAATTAGAAAACGTAACTTAAGCAGGAGCCAGCAGGTCTCACTCGCAGAGCTAAGGCCAGTGCAATGCAGACACTGCCCATTTGCTTGGGGAATTCATCCTTTCATTTTCTGCAGCTGGATGAACAGCATTTGAGTCCTAGCTTGTAGCAGGGGCACGCTGCTGCCCTGAGCACAGATTGGCACCAGAGAGGAGAAGTTTCAGTCCTTACCTCCTGCCACAGGCTTACCACATGAAAGCAGGCACCTCCCAGCAGTCAGCAACGAGGCCTTGCATCACATTTTCTCCTGTTATTAGCTACTTCTCACTTGCTTTATACCAAATGAGACATCATTTCTATTCAGCTAGAATTAAAAAAAACTGGGTCAAGCAAACAAGTGAAAACAAAACCACGGGGAAAAAGCAGCAGCAGTTTTCCCCTGTGCCACTGGCGCTGCCCATCTCCCCCACCTGCCACGGCTGCAGAACTACAGTAAACTGAGGGGAAATGGGGAATATTTGCCTTGCATTCAGATTTCCTGCCCAACCTCCCCACATCCTATCTCCAAAAGCCTTTGTTAATCACTGCCTGACTTGTCTGAAGTTGCTGAGCAATCACTTCCCAGCAGCTCTGACGCAGGGGAAAAGGAGCTGCTGCCATTTGACACTTGGAGCTGCTCAGTACATAGGGCAGAAAGGCACAAAGTGCTGAAGGGCCTCCTGGAATTTGCTTTTTGCCTCTTTTGTGTGACAGCAGCAAAGTCCTGATGACGCTGAAGCAGAGCAACCAGCAGCCTGTCTATGCTGCTGCCAGGGATTTCAGGATATCATGGAAAGCAATGGAAAAAAAATGAGGGTTTCTGACAACTGGAGGTCTCAAACACAGCAAGCATGAGGCAGCTTGCAAGAAGGGCTCTCGAGAAGTAGACAGGATTTCTGCTCCAGTGAAAAGTGAAACACAAGAACAGTACCACCCCAGGGCACAGGGCAGTGTGGTATCAGCATTGGATGGACATCATTGAATGGTATCATCAAAGCAAAAGCACAGCAGAGCTCAAAGAATGTCACAGGGCTGGGAATGGGGCTACAGGGCTGGTCAGCTCCAGGTCTGCAGTGTGATGGATGAGGCCAAGCCGTGCTGATGGGACACAGTGAGCAGTTAGGTAACGGGGTTCAGACACGTGTGTGCAGGTTCAGATGGAGACTGTGTTAAAGAGGACTGGGAGCTGAGTCAGCAGTCAGGCTCATGGACAGACCAGATCCAAAAAAGGCGGTGAAAGGACTTCAGCAGCAGCTCGGATCTGTAAAAGGGAAGGTAGTGATCCCCCTTCCTAAGTGCAAGGGGAGCAGAGGAGGACAGAGCACGGCTCACGTCCCTTCCTTAACACAGGCTGCGTCGGCCAAACGAGAACTACAGCAATCACAGTGTACACAAACATCAAAGTGGGAGAGAAATACTTCAGAAAATCATACAAACACACGTTTTCCTTTGTTAACGTGAATACTAGGAAAGGCTTAGTGGTTATCACACCCCAGCACAGCATCCTAAGGAAAAGGAGAGGGGGAGTGACATCTGTAAGGCTGCGGGGAGCCAGCAGAGCCAGGCCAGGCTCCTGCAGTTTGCTTTCACTCTGCAGATTACACTCTCAATGCATCACTTCAGCCTTTCTGCCTTGAAGCCAGAGAACCAGGTGTATCAGAAACCCCTTCTGTTTAAATACAGAAAGCAGATTCCTTTGCTCTTGGAAATGCATCCAATGCAATTAGGAGCTTTGCTACATATGAGAAGGGCTCCAGCAACATCTGGTGCTGAAGATTTGTGCCCAACAAAAGCATGTGTGCAGCCACACGTCAGCACCAAATGCAGTGCTTGCTAAATGCTTCACCACTTTGCTACACAGTGAAGATTAGGGAAAAAAATCCTTCTGCTAAGAGCAGCACCTCCTTACTCAGTAGCTTTGCTTTGTGGGTGGGTAATTATTCACCATTTTTCTGCTTTTTCGTTACGAAGGTGATAAGAATAACGTTAAATATAGCTGGTCCTATAAAATCAATACAAATTTGGTCAAGAAAGTGCCTGATATATTATAGTAGCCAGGTAAAGTCTGGCCCAACAAGCACATACAGCCTGGTTTTAAGTTCTGGGATGAATTATCAAGCATTTTCTCAATCAGAAAAAGCCCTGTAAAGCTTTAATCACAACACAAACTTTACCTTCTGTCTGAAAGACAGAATTACATTACGGAGACGTGCTTCACTTTTCTGAGCAGAAGCACAAGCTCATTAGTGACAATGCTCTGAACTTCATTAACAGGTGAGGGAGGAAGATTCTCAGATCCCAGTGGCTCAGGAAGGAAATCCCACCTGCACCAGCAGGTACTGGTGACGAAGCCAGTGGCACAGGCTGGGATGAGCGTGGCATAGGCTGTGCTCTGTGCACTCACCAGGAGGAGCAGCAGGGCAGGTCCTGACCCTCAGCCCCAGATGAAAACCATGCTGCTGCTGGAAGGGATCCAGGGAGCTGCTTGCTTACAGCTTCAGCCTGGATGGCTGCTGCCACGAAGCCCCAGCCTCCCAGCACGGCTGCTTCCTGTCAACAGGAACCTGAAAGTGATGGGGTTGCAGTTTAAAGGGATGGGTGGGGGCAGGTGGAAGAGGAAACCTTTCTTTCTCAAAAAAAAAGAATTATATATATATATTACTTTTATACAGGGAGAGGCCAAGGGGTGTGTGTGAAAATTGCACTAAGCCATGTCACACAGACCCTCACTAACAGAGAAGTAATGTGATGCTGCATGGCTCCTTCCTCTGCTGCTCCAGCTCTGCACAGATGTCACTCACCTGCCCCCAGCTCAGGGAAGCAGCATGACAGCGAGGGGCCAGAGCTCAGCAAGGAGCAGATCTGTAGAATGACATGAAAGCCACACTGCAGACAAGCAAGAGCAGAGCAACTCCCTGCGTGCTTCAGCTCTGGGCCCCAACTTCATCACTCACACTCAGGATTTGACCTACAAGCAAAGAGGCTGACAGCACAGCACTCTGCATGGGGCTCTTATGAAACAGCATGAATGTCCAGATGCATCACTGCTTTTCCATGTGAATGAGGCGAGCTGACATCACAAACCCAAGACCTTCTGAATTATGGATTTACTTTATTTCTGGGTTCATTCTTCTTTTCCCAGTAGTTTGGCATCTTGCTTGGCAGTGGCACACGCCAGCAGCCTTCCCTGGGAATACAGCAACATGGTGACACAGTGCAGCAGGTCCTGCAATAACCCCTCACGTTCCACTCCTGACAGAGCACAGAAGACCTTTTCACACTGCATTCTTCATCCATCTTGGCTCCCTGTAGGAACCCACTGCACGCCTCAGGTGGATGAAGCAGAAGTTGCCAGGAGACTCAGGGACTGTGGAAAGGTGCAGGTGAGGACGGTGCTCAGCACTTCCCAGCCCCCCTAACGAACCTACTTGTGAGCACGGACATCTGCTCAGAGGGGCACAGACAGAACCTCTTCCCTTCAGCCAACATCAGCTTCTGCAAAAGAGGCTACAGCTCTCCCCAGGCACACTGAGCCTGCAGCTTTGATTCATTTTTACATGAGTGCTCCTGCATCTCAAGCGAGGCAAACTGCTTCACTCCTTCAGCAGCACTTCCATGCTATGGGTCCATGTCCCCCCGGTTCTGCCAGGGGCTGAATAGAGCTGCAAGTCCTGGCAAAAGGTGCTGGAGTATGGAGGAATGGGGGAGAGAAGGAGCAACAAATGTACTAAAGGAATAAGTCAGCTTTTACAGAGCAGTCTGCCTGATCTCATCCCCATTTTGCTCTTTCCCAGGAGGAAAGTGTTGGCAGGGCGAAGCAGGAGGAAGGATTTCCTTCCACTTCTTCCAGCAACACCCCCCCCTCAGCTCTGTCTTACACTTTCAATACTTCGCCCTCAAATTAACCCGTTAGAACAGTTAGACAAATAGGGAATTTTAGACAGGGTGAGATGACAATGAGGAATCAGCATTCCTGGTGTGCCACGATTCCCCCACAGCTCTGAATCATGCATCCTGCCCGTGTCCCAGATTCCCCAGCTGTAAACATGGGATAACAGTGCTCTGTTTAACATGAGAAATGAGGAGGGAAGCACAGTGAGCTGAGTATGGGGGAGCCAGAGCTTCCCACCTCTGCTTTCTGTCTTTGCCTTTCAAGAACCAGAGCTTTAATTACAATGGGAACCTAAAAGCTGTAAAAGCAACCCTAAAAGGATGAGAAAAGCCAAGTCAACATAACTGACACAAAGATGTGAACCTGCACCTCCAGACAGGCTGGACAACAGTGAGAAAAGCTGAAAACTGCTGTATTCATGGGGCTGTTCTGACAATGATTAACCAGCAGAACAACGCTGCCATGCCAAGTATTTCATCAATGACAAATCATGCAAGAAAGGAAGGAAATTACTATTAAAATCTCCTGCACATGGGCATTTTAGCTAGATGGAGCAGCAGGCATCATAACAGCATTCAGTGAGGACAGGGAGAGGCACCCCTGGCCCCTGAAACCCATTGACTCTGAGGTTTGCTGAGAGCAGAGTACCTGCATTCTGCTTCACATTCGCACCTGCCATACTTGGACTTGCACACAGGCATCAATGAGACACTGGGCTCCAATGGCACAGAAAGCTGAGGCTCCAGCACGCTGGGCGAGGATGACAGCAGCAATCTGACTGGCTGCAGAACACAGTTTGCTCTCTGACAGTGCTGGCTGGCACTCTGAGCACCCAGGATCACATTGTGCTTGAGCAAATCCTCCTTTTCTCAGCCCTGTGACTCAGGAGCAGATGAATACTGAATGACAAACATGGGAGGCTGGAGGGGACTCTAACCTGGGTTAATACTAATAGAGGAAAGCCTGAGTGCCATGGGAGAGAAGATAAGGCTGGGAGGACATGGCAAATCCCTCTACTTGCTGGTTCAAGTTCATATTTTCAGATAAGGCACTTGGACATTGCATCTCAGCCTGCCTTTGTCACCAAGGTTCAACCCAGCAGCACTGCCTTGTGCCAGCCTCATGGGGAGACCTGGAAGAGAAAACTGGAGGATTTGTTCTTCCAACTTCAAAACAGGAGCAAAAGAGATGCTGCTGTACACACTGTCAGAACTGAAGGTAGCTTCTAGATGAATTTAATTCAGCCCCAAGCTGAATTGATCTGTAGGAGCTTCAAGGCAAAGCACCAGTGTCTCCATGCTGTTTGTGCCCCTTGTGTCCCAGCAGGGCAAATTCAGAGAGTGCCCTACTCACCAGGCCTCTTTGTGCTCCTCACATCTTGCCTCTGAGGTCCATTGCCATCCTTTTTCTGAAGGATTCCCTAAAAGCCAGTATGACATTTGCACGTCAGTGCACAGCCTGGCTTGTCTTGAGGTTCTGCACCCACTGTGGCACCGTGCTTCCTTTGTCCATAGAGCTGCAGCACATCGGCACCGGGGACACCACTGTCCTGACACCACTGTTCTTAGCCCTGCAATTCACATCCAGCATCTGCTATCAGTGGCTGAAGCTCTTGCAATGGTTGTCTTGAGATGCAGGTGTGGAAGCATCTAGCAGTGTGGGAACAGCTTCCATCTGGAAACAGGCACAACTCAAAACGTCTGCAGCAGGACGGGGCACCAACAGGCCAGGGAAATGGGCCTCTGTGGGTTTTGTTTTCAGTGTAAAAGGTTATCCTGCATGCTGAGCAGCCCATTTCCCTTCCAGCAGGAGATCCTGAACTGCACAGCACATCTGTGCCACTCAGAGCAGCCCAGTGCCCAGCTGCAAACAGAGCAAAGGAAATGAGCGGAGGGCCATCTCCTGCCTGGGGGAGAAAGCCTAAGAGTGCTAGGAGGACTGGCTTAACTTTAAAAAAAAAAGGAACTGTTAAAAGGTACAATGTGGGAAACAGGAGAGGGAAGAAGAACATCCAAAACAGAGCCTCAACAGAAAGAACTTCATAAAGGAAATCTCTCTGCGGACCAGACAAGAGGAAGAAAGACAAAAAAAGGGCATTGCCATCCCTCTCCTGGTCCTCACGCAGTGCCTGTGCAGTGTGTCTGGGCCAGGCTCATGTCTCAGGCCTTTAAGCTGATGCTGCTGCACCTCGGCACCAGGCACAGGTGATTCTTCAGCCATTGCTCAGGACAGTGAGCACACACTGCAGATGTACAGGGCGTAGGATCCGCTTGTTCCTGGAGTGAAATACTGTCACGGGCCAAAGAGCACAGCCCAGGTCCTCACATCAGGCACTCATGTTTTCAAAAATATCTTCAAGAGCCTCGAGAGCCATCATCAAACTCAGGAAAAAGTGTGTACGTTAAGGGCTTGGTAGTTTTAATTAGCACTCCCCTCTCAGAATACAGCTTTTGTCTTCTGCACACAGAGGGGGGAGGCTGCTGGTCTTTGTCTTGGGCCAGGGCTCTGTGTTCTCATTCTGCACACCCCAGGAAGGGAAGAGGATGTTATCCTACAGCTCTGAGGCTGCCGTGCTGCCCTACACACCGAGGGTTTTGGCATGGTCACCGAGTGCAGCCGTGACAGATTGCAAGCAGAAGGGTGGCTGGCAAGGAGCTCCTCAAGCACAGCAAGCACAAGAACTCGTATGGTGCTCTGGTTACTGAGCCTGAGCAGGACGAGCAAGGTTTGGGTTTGGTCCATGCAGAGAACGCTCATCCTGTTCCACGTGACAACGACATTTGAGGGCTGAGCAAAAAAAAAAGCAATGCCACTCTCCCACCTGGGTTGAATCCAACTCCACGCTGAGCCATCAGGGCAACGGCTGATCGATGGGAACACAAGACCGTGCTTCATGTCTCTGCAAAGGCCTTGTTACGCATGGAATGCCAGCAGTTGGCATGGCCCAGTGGGGACAGGGCTACCTGGCAGAGGGAGGGGACACGTTCACCAGTGTCACATCACAGTGCCTCCACCCTAGGGCTTGTCCCTTCAGTGGCAGATAACCCCCCTGACACAGGTAGCAGGCTGTTCTGTAGGACAGCAGCAAGGAACCTGCACACGCGCTCATCTCGGCACTGGGCTCCCCAGGGAACAGCACAGACACATTTCTTTGCCCTGCTTATGCACCAAGTGTATCAAATGACAAATTAACAGAAAGCCTTGCAGATATTAAACCTTCCACTTTAGGAATTGGTTTGTAGAAAGAGAAAACAGTGCATGTGAAGCCATCTCTGCACCAGAAGGTTTCTGCATCTCCCTGAGTACCCGAGAGGCCAGCAGTGGATCACAGTGATGACAGCCTCCCATGCAGCACCCAGCTCGTGCTGCTGGAGCTCCAAGCTGTGCATTTGGTTGCTTCTCCCCCACGGGAGAACACTTTCTAAAGGCTGGTTTTATTTTTGTACTGTCTTTTTTTTTTCCCCTCTCTCCAGAGGAACATTTTGCTGTGAACTAGCAAAACCTGTTCTGGATGCACAGGCTCACGTCCTGCAGCATTGCAAGCATGGCTTTTTGCAGGGTACTGTAGGCTCTCTGCTGCATACGGGTGCGAGGCAGAAGCTGATGCCCAGCTTTATCCCCATACCCAGGACTGAAGGGCCCAGCATGCCTCGGTCCTGGCTGTGCTCTTCTTCAATTAATAACAGACGTGGAACAAAACACAACGTTTTAGGAAAGATCTTCCACATGTTTGGCTTTGGCAGCATCTAATACCTTTAAGAGTGCCAAAAAATAGCTAATCCTCCTCCTGCTTCAGCCAAGGAGTGGCTGAAGATTGGGACCAGGGGAGGGAAAGGGAAGAAGGGTGAAAATGAAAAGGAGAGGAGAATAACACAGAACAGGGGCAGAGCTAGAACCAGTCACTCTCGTTTCCAGACAAAGGACCTCTGCAGTGTGGTTCCAGCCACTGGAACCATGAAGGCAGAAGCGGGGTCCACCCTGTGACTGCGCTTCTCCAGATCCTGCAAAGCAGCTCTGCAAATACCAGCAGAAAGGCTTCTTCAGATTTCATCACCTTCCGAAACCCTGCAGCAGCAGGAGCTGCACGAGAGCCCAAGATGCAGCCACACACACACACAGCTTTTCCCCCACTGCAATATTCCTTGAGCACAAGCTAAGTGCTCAAAACAAGTACATGCAAGCATGCATGCAGATAAACGGGCTTCCAAGTTCGGACACTGGGCTGCTGCTCATCAGAGAGCTCACAGGGTTTAACTTTTCCATGAGCAATCAGATTGGTTCCTTTAAAAAAATAAAACACGGCATCCGTAAGAAAAACGCCCACCAAAGACCACATATGAATTCACTTCAGTTTACAGTAATTCCCCACAGAAAAGTTTCATCAGATGTTTTAGAAAGATGTTTCCAGGCTTTGGAAACACGTTGCTTCTGACTCATCGATGCGCTTTCACCTCTAATTGCCCTGCTACAACAACACTGCACATCTGTGCTAGGAAAGCCTTCCTACAGTTTCTTTTTCAGCACAACCTTCCCCCATGGAAGCCATAAAAAAAGAAGCCATAATAATGATGCAGAGATTTGTTTTCCTGTTGTAAGGAAGGGGGTGGGGAATGACTTCAGGAATGTATTACTTTGCTGTTTAAGCAAAATGCTTTTTCATAAACATGGCCAAGGAAGGAACCCATCCACGCAGCAAGCGTACGCAGATTGAGATTAGAAGGGTTTAAACTATGAGCATGGGAAGCAGAGCCCGTTGGTGGACCTGTGAGAAATTAACTTGCCTTAAATTGAAAACAGGGGCACAAAAGCAGGGACTGGGGGACCCAGAGCAGTGCTCCTAAGGGTGCGCTCCTAAATCCAGATTTGTTCCAAAAATGCATTAAAAAAACAATAATCCCAAGAGTTAATTTCAGGAACAACACCGTACTATAACTGCAGGAGGCACAAAAAGGCTTCGTTTGCTAAAAACTGCTCTTCTGACAGTCTTCCCAAAGAGCAGAGCCCTGCCGCACACAGATGGGGAGTTGTGCTTCTGCCCTGCTGAGCACAAAACCCTTCTCCAGTCCCAGAGCTACCACAGCAGTGGGAATTTCCCAAGGCCACAGCAAACATCGCCCTGCAGACTGCATTTTATGCAACTCTTTCCCCTTTAACACATTGCTCCTAAAATCCCTTTATTATTATTATTATCCTTAAATTTCTTTACTATCAGAGCGGTGAGAGGCTGGAACAGCTGCACAGAGAGGCTGCGATGCCCCGTCCATCCCTGGAGGTGTTCAAGGCCAGGTTGGTTGGGGCCCTGGGCTGCCTGAAATGTGGAGGTTGGCGGCCCTGCATGCAGCAGGGGGTTGGAGCTTCATGATTCCTGAGGTCCCTTCCAACCCTGGCCATTTTGTGATTCTCACTCTGTCCAGGAATTCCATAAAGCACAGGGATGGAAGCTCTTTGCCACACAGCTCTCAGTGAAGCCGCACAGATCTCTGCATCATCGTGCTGGAGCCAAGTTCCTTTTGGTGACTGTGTCACTGTGCTGGCCTGGATGGAGAGCTGTGCTCATGTCACCACAACACCGATGGCACGCAGAGCTCCAGAAATGCCTCATCTCCATCCAACACAGCAGGGAGGGCACCTGACGGCAACGGTGGGCTTGAACCAGGGGTGCTGTGACCCATTGCCACAGCAGTGGGGGATCAGTCCAGGGATTGCCATAGCAGGGATGGCAATGGAGCCCGCAAGGGGTCTGCGTGAAGGGAAGAGGCTCCGGCCAAGGGATGGGCGCCGGTAACGGGATGGGAAAGCAGCACAGACCGGGGAAGGGGGGGACGGGACACCTGGGGGGTCCCAGGGCGGAACACCGAGGCGCAACGGGAGCTCGGCTCGTTGGCACGGGGCTACCGGATGGAAACAGCGGAACCGCCATCAGCCGGAGAGCGGCGAGGTCGGTATGGAGGGTAGGAACGAACCTCCGGGTGCACCGAGAGCGGACGGACAGCAGCGGCTAAGGGAAGGCGCGGATCGCGGTGCCTCACCTGGCTCGCTTTGTAGAACTGCTTCTTCAGCCCCGCCACCGACATGCTGCCTCCTGTGCCGACCGGGGACACGCAGCGGGCGGCGGGACGCCGAGGTGACACTCGGCAAACACGGAGCCCACCCGCAGACCCGCTCCGCCGCTGCCAACGCCGCCGTTTCCGCCGAGTCGCCGCGGCCAGGAAGCGGCTCGGCCCGCCCCGCCCCAAAGAGGGAACACAGCGCCCCCTAGCGGTCTGGCGGAGCGCCACGGCGGCACCGCTGTTACGAGGGGGGAGAGGCGGACGGAGTGGGGGGGTGTTCGGCCTAGAAGAGAGAGGGGCTCTGGGGAAAACGCGTGGCGGCCTTCCTGTAGCTGAAGGCGGCTCATAAATAGGAGGGAGAGCGACTTGGTACACGGGTGGGTAGTGACAGCACGAGCGGAAATAGTTTTTGAACGAAAAGGGGGGATTTTAGGGAAAAGAAGAGCCGGCACTGCAGCCGCTGGAATGACGCTCCCGCTCCCAGCACCCCATGCGCCAGAGGCGGACTACAACTCCCAGCAGCCTTCGCGCCAAAGCCGCCCACTGACCGGGCCTCTCGTTGGCCACACGGCCGCCATTTCGCGCACCGTCTCGGCCCACTCAATGACCTAATGTACTGGGCGGCCCCGCCCCTCTGCCCACCACTGCTGAAGGACTGCCTTGATCTCCACAGAGCCGCACCGCCCTCACTCCCGCCGGACAGCAACACGGCCTCAGGCCCGGGGGTGAGGGACCTTCCGCGCTCCTCCTTTCTCGTCATCTTCATCCAATCAGCGCTTCCAGCGAGCGAGAGTGACAATCCTGACCGCCAATCAGCTCTCCTTCTCGCTCTGACCAATGCGGATGTAGGGGCGGAGCCGGCGCCGAGCCTCCCGCACAGGCTCCTCGCGAGACGCGGGCGGAGGCAGGGCGGGCGGAAGAGCGAGTCACGTGGGCGCTCTCGGCCAATCAGCGCGGGCAGGCGCGGGGTCGTCCCGGCTCCCGCCAAATACGAGCGGGAGGCACAGGGCCGGAACCGGACGGAACGGGTTGGAGCGGGCCGGGTCCGCTCTGGTCTGCTGCCGCTGGAGCCGTGGCGCCTCGCCATGGCAGGTAGGGGAAGGCCTGGAGGCATCGCGGGGCTTCCGGGTCTCCGGGGGCGCGGGTTCTTCCTGAGGTAACAAAGGAGGCCCAAGAGCGGAGGTCCCGTTTCGGTGTAGGCCCCGAGCGGTGCCGTTTCCTCAGTCGTTGGGTTTCCCTCAGCTCTGGAGGTCAGTCTGAGCCCGGCTGTGCCTGTTGGGTGCTGCTCAGGGCCGGTGGTGGGGCTGCAGCGTGGCCCGGCCATTCACGGGGCTCTTTTTGTTTCCCTTTTGTAGCCATGGAGTGCAGAGACAAAGCGGTCGTTCCCCCGCGGAGACTCGTGCAAGGTAAGGCTGTGGGAGAGCCTCTGTCACCTCTTGTAAAGCCCCAGTGCCTTCAAAAACCACCAGGCCTGGGAGTATTTGCAGCAGTGAACTGCCTGCAGCTGTAATCTGGTTTCGTTCTGCTGTTTAACAGCAAAATGAATGCGTTAAGTTTTATTTCTCCTTATCCTGCTGCTTTGTTTGCTGTGACTGAAATAGCCAAATGTTGTTTGTTGCAGCTCGGTTGCCTTTCAAGCGCCTGAATCCTGTACCAAAGGAGAAATGTGATGCAGAAGCAGAAGGCAAGAAAGGAAAGAGTTCTAAGAGTGGTTTGGGCCAAAGTAAGGATTCTTCCACAGCCACATCGTGTGCTTCCACGGACAATATGGAGAATGACTGCCAGCTGAATTCAGATGTGACTTTTGTTCCGAAACTTGTTAACGGGAAGGGTCCTTTAGACCACTTTATACAAAAGGGCTCAAAAGATAACAGAGATGAAATCATCGTCATTATTGACTCTGTAGATGAGCCTAATCAAAGGCTCAGTGATGATGTAGACCACGTTAATTTTGATTCAAAAGCATCTTCTGCAGCTCTGACTAATGGTGTGCTAGGAAAAGATACGAACAAGCTGAGTTGCCTGAATTCCACCCAGAACAGCCAAACTGATGATTCAATGGAGACTGATGTGCAGTGTGAAGCTATTGCAAATAAGGGTGAAGATTTGGTAGATGGAATCCAGTCTTGTTCTGGGTTGACAAAGTGTAACAACTTGGAAAACACGAAGGTTAATCAGGGTGAACTGAAGGACGTCATATTTGAGGGGAAGATGCCTGTAGTGCTTCTTGAAGATATTATGGCTGCTAAATCTCCCCAAGTCACTTCTCTGGATGGAAGTGTCACATCAGAAAATGAGACCGTAGAATTGTCCCATGAAGGAGACTCTGTACTTACTAATTCCTCATTAAGCTCCCTCTCTGTGAGCTCCCCTGAGGCACAGCCTGTTGCAGAAAGCAAGAGAAATACTAGTCCTTTAGCTGTCTCAACGCCTATTAGGAAGGTTGGTCTTTTTTCTTGGTTGTTTAAGGGTTATTACACTGTAGATGGACTGTCATGAAAAGGATAAACAAGTTATTCACAAAGATTGTGGGACCTTATGGAAGGTGTTGTCAATCTATTAATAATGTAACTGAATGATTACCCTCTTGAATCCTCCTTTAAATTGTGTAGCTAGACTATTTAAGTCTTTTTGAGTTTGGAGTTGCTGTGTTTGAATAGCATGAGTGCAGCTTTAAGCTCCTGTTGCAGGTTCTTTTCATTATAGTGATTGTGAAGTGTGTGCCTTGGGATGTACACCTTAGTAACTGGGATAAGGACAGAGCTCAAAGCGTTGTGTCCAGCAGGTGTTGTTTTATAACATCCATTCTGTTCTCTCTGTTGCTGCTGTGGGGTTGTTTTTGTCAGCTTCCACCACCAGCTTTGAAATCTTGAATCTGGGCTGTTAAAAACCCTTTCAGTGAAACTATAGGGCATTAGCAGAAGTGCAGTTTTCCCTCTGAAGACAGAGGACAAGCCAAATGGGTCTCCATAGGAATGAAGTGTGTAAGGCTTGTGCTGTCAGCCATCTTGTGTGCCCTGTCCAGCAGGAGGCTGCTTAAGGGATAATTCACTGTGTGTTCCTGTGACTATGAGATGCTGCTTAGGGCTGGAGGGGATGGGATACCTCTGATCTAACAGCCCTGTGTGTGCTGGGGCTGGGATCTGGTTTAGCTTCTGGTCACTGCCTGTCGTGTAACAAGAGACACCTGTGATTGGACTTCTGGTGCTGTGCTGAAGGGGAAGCTTTTAAAACCAACAGTGTCCGTGCAGGTGGCTGAAATGGTTGTGAGTTGAGTGGTTGGAAAATGCTTGGTCTTCCTGGGGAACAGAGCAGTGGAGGTATAAAGAGAGGATGCTCTGGTTGGGAGCACAGCAGTCAGCAGTGAAACCCCTACAGCAGAGCTGCCCTGGGGAGTGAGTTGGATACTGTAGCCAAGCCTTGCCCAAAGTTCAGCTGAGCTCTCTGACTGCTGTGTTGCTTGCATTTAACTGCATGATTGGAGGGGAAAACAAGGAGGGCTTTTTCAGGTGTTCAGATGCTGTGCTGCGTGAGCTGGGCTTGCAGTTCTCATTGTGGTCTGCCTTTTTTCTACTGTTTGAATTTTCCTGGGGGGAGTTACCTGGTCCTGACTTCTGGCTGTTAAAACTTGTGGTGTCACTCTACAATACACGCACAAACTCAAGTAGGCATGAAGTATTCCTAGTACAACACAACAGAAGAGAGCACTTGACTTTGGATGTAATATATTCACGTCAACAAGTTATTGGTTTTGCCTGGTGTGAGGCAAGGTTGGCACATCATTCATTCTGTTTGCCAGAGTGGGATGTCTGTGCTGATCTGCACCATTGTCTGTGCTAGAATGTCTGCTTTCTAAAGCAGAAACACTTCAAGAAAGTAAAGCTCTGAGTTTAAAGTGTTCTTGTTTTGCATCACGTGAGTACAGAGCCACCTGATGCATCTTTACACTCTGAACTTCCGTGCCTGAATGTAGAAAATAAAGCAGACCAAATGCTTTAATCGCAGAGATAAATGCTCTGCCTTTGCCTGAGGATGGCAGGAGGAAGAAGAGGATACAAGAAAGCAAGCCAGAGTGAGCTGAAATATAGACTGCTCAGAAGCTAAGGTCAATGAGTGCTACTCTTTAGATACTGAGTACCTTTGTGCCTTCTTTCTTCCTTGGGAATGATGGCTTTAACTGAAAGGAAGCTGTGACCCATAGGGTTGATAATAGTGGAAGAACAGGAGGGCTGTGATCACCAGCAGGAGCAGCAAGGGAATATTGAAAGTAGTCCTTGTGCTTAGGAAGCTGTAGCTAAATAATCTGGCATAACAACAGTAGCATAAAAAAACAGAAGTTTATGTGGCAGAGTTGCTTCCTTTGAGTCAATGTTGTGCTCTTGTGATTTGGAGCAGCTGTACCTCCTGTTTGTTTTTGTACTCGTGGTGTTACATTGCAAATGATGTTTTAGGGCTGAGTAACAAGAAGGGTTTGTTTATGCAAAGCCTGGTAATAGGAGGACCTAATGTAAACTGAAACAATTAGTGTGTTCAGGCTTATTATAAATCAGTGAGATTGGATCTAAGAATAGAGTTCAAGCATATCTAGTGCTTGAAGGAATGCTTATGTTGCTGGATACATTAACCTGAAGAAAAAGTTAATGTAATTTAAATGGAGCTTGTTGCTCTGTTTAGTAGTTTCAGCATCTCATGAGAAAGGAATGACACGGATCTCTAAAACTTCCTTTTTTGTGATTTCAGGTATCTCAGAAACTCCACAAAAGTTCTGCAGAGAAGGAGAAGCTGAGATTGCAAAGAGTAAGGCTTTTTCACTGACATAGAAAGTTAACCTGCTGTGCTTTTTGCATTGAATAGTAAGCAAAGCCCCGTGCGTTTCATCTCAGTCTACTTATAGCACCTCTTTCCCTGGCTTTCCTCACTGATGAATATGGAAGAGTCTTAATGCATGTGGTTAAAGCACTCAGTTTGTTCCAAAAATCTCCTTAATGCATACCTGATGGTTTGTGGGTGGCCTGCACTGCATTTCTGTGCACTTCAGTAAGGTATTAAGAGACTGTCAATGTTGCTGACTGCTCATCAAAGGGCTTTTGGGAGCGTTTTCAAACCCTTCCTTGGAGAGTGGAAGCCTCCAGAGTGGACACTCGCAACCAAAATCCTTGAGAGGCTTTTATTTAGGGTTCCTGCCTTACTGTTCACACTCTTCTCCCTTTAAAACACAAAAAGTAGCATCTGTTCTTCAGCAGGTGAGGCAAGAGGACCAATGGGTTCATGGAAACTATTGGACATCACTGCTGGGAGTGCTTAAGGCTGCATTATGTGTCCACTCCAATGCTGGTAGCCAGAACATCCAGACGAAACAGCAGTGTGATTTTTGCTGTCCATTCACTCTGTTTTCAGTCATGCAGTGCTAAAAATGCAGAGGAGGCTGATGGATCACACGGAGTTCTCAAGCAGCCAGCATTGCATGAGTGGGCTCTGCGTGCTGAAAAGCTGGCTGTTATTTTACCAGCAGTTGGGAGGGGCTGTGCTTCTGAATCCTTGCTGTGTTTTGTAGTGACTAATTTAGAAATTGGTTGGTTGCATTTTTTTATATCAGCTATAAGTGGCTCAGTGAACTCCCTGAGATGCTGGCTTTTCACAGTGCCCCATGTAAAGCTCCAGACTGTTGTTTTTTTTTCCTGTAATTCACTTCTAATGTTTATTTATGTAAATAGTTACATTTGAAAGAGATGAGAATGTGGAAGCTTGGTGTTGAAAGCTAAATCAGCCCACTTCCCCTGCTGTCTGCTTCGTATCTCTTCCTAAAGCTACCCAGCAGATCTTTACTGAGTTCCATGACTCAGTTCTGGCAGTGTTGCTTTTTACCTCTGGCACAGTTCTGGCATTATTTGTACACTGTGATGCTGTTCAGTAATTTTTCATCCTGCCAGGAAGACTTAGATGTGAAATAAACAAAAAGAAATTGGAAATGTACCAGAAGGCTGTTTATATCTCTGAGTTCAGACATATCCTAGTTTCCTTGTGGAGTTACCAATGTCTACAGTGTAGGGAAATTACTTCCCTTAAGTTTCTTTTTTAATTAGTCAGAGTACCACGTTCTCATTTACGTCAGTAGACCCATAATGAGACTTTTAGTTGCTTTGAAATGAAATAATGTGGAAAAGCAACACTTTGACTCTTGTCACCTTCCCTCACTGTTCTCATGCTACCCTTTAAGTAAGCACAGAGTGCCTTGCCTTGTCTGATTATCTGAAAAGAAATTAACTAATAAAATGCCACGCAAGACAGGTCAGCTAGCTGAGGCTGCACCCAGGATGCAGTTCCTAAGTGCAGCTATAGGAGCTGGAACCTTGCAGGTCTTTGTGGATGGGTGAAGAATCTCAGGTGGAGAAGTTGTGTCCTTGTTTCAGTCAGCTGTGTGTGCCAGCAGCTGCTTCTGTGCACAAAGACACTTTCTTAATGGGTTTTCTTGAACTAGGATCAGGAGCGTGCTGACAAGCTGCAGAAGTTACAAGCAGAAAGGGAGGAAAAAGGAAGGCTGAAAGAAGAGGCAAAAGCTGCAAAGGAGCGAGCCAAGGAAGAGGCAAAGAAGAAGAAAGAGGAAGAGAAAGAACTGAAAGAGAAAGAGAGAAGAGAAAAGAAAGAAAAAGAAGAAAAGGAAAAAGCTGAGAAGTTGAGAGTGAAGGAGGAGAAACGCAAGGAGAGGCAGGAAGCCTTGGAGTAAGTGGCTTGGCTTCTAAAGGCCATGGGGAATAATGGATGATGATGTGGTAACCTCTGCAGACCCACCATATTCCCCCTGTTTTAGAGCACAGGACAGCACGTGCCTGTTTGTCACTGAATATATTCAAAGTGGTGGAAGGATGTCAGATCTTCATGCCAGCCCTGCTTTTTCTTGCTGGCTGAGCTGGCTTTCTGATCAGAAATAGCTGAAAAGAGCTGTTGTGAACCACTGAGTTTTCCCTTCCTGACCACTCTTACTATTAGCTTTGCATTTGCTGGTACTGCTGTCTTCTGTTGAGGAAGTCATTTGTATTGTGGTAACTCATTAAATACCTTTTTTTGTATTGAGGAAAATTTGAAGCATCCTCCATACTCTGTGCCCAAATCAGTTCAATATTTGATTTAGAAGGAGTGAGGAGAGTCTTCTATACGTTTCAGTCGAGTGCCATGCTTGTTTAACAAATTATCTTAGTGCATAATGTGATGTGCTCTTAATTAAGGCCTTTCACCTGCCAAAGTCCAAGCAAATACTTTGAGTTGTGACCGGTGAAATGAACTTTTTATATTTAAGGGCAAAACTTGAGGAGAAGAGAAAGAAAGAAGAGGAGAAACGGTTAAAAGAGGAGGAAAAGGTAAAATGCTCTCTCTAAGCTCTTCTGTTCTTGTGAAATGCAGTGAATGGACTCCCTGGCACCCTGCTGAGTGCAGCTGAGCTGTTAGCTGTGGAACTGCTGCTTTACCCTCCCTGAAGTTCTCTCAGTACAGCAGTACACTGCCTTGCTGCCCCTGCAGCATCTGCTGCTGGGAAGTGAGCATGTCCCTTTGAAACAGAGTCAGTCCCATGGGATCAGGCAGTGCCATTCCACCAGTTAGACCTTGCAGTTCTCTTGTCTTGTTTAGATGCTGCTGTCTCTGTTCTATCTGTTAAATTCTTTCTGCATTTGTTGTCTTAGCAATTACACTGGAATCTGTGTATGTGTGTTAGAGAAGGCAATTATTTTTTTTATTGCATCACAGGAGCTGATAAACAACTGAACTTTGTTTTATGCCTCATTAGTTTTGAAGTTGGGTCATGCTTGAGTTCACTTTAAATGATGAAGCCTTGTCATACCTTTAATTACAATTTGCATTTCCATTCTGACCTTAGCGTATTAATGCTCAGAAAGCAGAAATTACAAGATTCTTCCAGAAACCAAAGACTCCGCAAGCCCCAAAGGTGAGCTGTTGCTATGCCTGCATGTTGTTGGGTTTTCCTTAGTCATCTTCTTACAAACACACTGGTTTCCTTCTCGCCTATCCCTTAGAGCTCCTTAGGTGTAAGAGGCATTAGTGCCTACTTCCTCATTTTTAAAGCATTGAATGGTTTAAAACAACAACTCTGTGACCAGGGGAAAGATGACAGAAGTCTGCAGTTGCTTGAGTAAAATCTCATCTTTGTCTCCTGCTGTGTTGGGTGTACAGACCTCAAGAGGATCTGTTGGGGTCTCTGAGAGGATGTAAATCCTCATTCAAATATCAGTAACTTTCTTTTTTCCTTAGGTTTGTGCGTTATGAAGATGCTGGTACTGCAGTTTCTCAGGTGTTCAGGCCCTAACGATCCTCACTTACCATTTCAGATTCTTGCTGGCTCTTGTGGGAAGTTTGCTCCTTTTGAAATTAAAGAGAACATGGTCTTAGCTCCCCTCTGTCGTATTGCCCTTTATCCAGACTTCTTAGAACAGCTGGATCGGCTCCTGCGCGCACAGAATAGTGAAGTTTCTTTCTTGAGAGACCTCAAGTGTCGTAAGCCACGTAAAACTGGACCCACTTTTGTCAATAGCAGTACCACAGTGAACAGGTCAGTCTGTGTCTCGGGGCTTTTCTCCTCTTGTTTTTGTGATGAACAGAGGACTGGTTTCAAGGAAGCTGTAATCAAATGCTGTGGGTAATAGAAAGGTGCAGCTTTGCTTTTGATACTTGTCTGACAGTCCCCTCAGAGGGAGAGTGTGTTAGGATACAGATTTCCTTCATTCTGTAATGTTTCTTAAATGCTTATTTGCAGGAGGTCTTTTGTTTTAGGCAGCTGCATTTCAGCACTGGAAACTACTTGCCTTTGAATAGTGTTTATATCATAGAATCATAGAATCACCAAGGTTGGAAAAGACCTCAAAGCTCATCCAGTCCAACCGCTCACCTCTTACCAACAGCTCCCACTGAACCACGTCCCTCAACACCACATCCAGCCTTTCCTTGAACACCCCCAGGCTCGGTGACTCCACCACCTCCCTGGGCATCCATTGCAGTGCCTGACCACCCTTTCTGAACAGTAACACTTCCTCATGTCCAGCCTGAATCTCCCCTGCCGTAGCTTGAAACCATTCCCTCTGCTCCTATCCCTGATGACACGAGAGCAGAGGCCGACCCCCTCTCCCTTCAGGAAGTTTTAGAGAGCAATGAGGTCTCCCCTGAGCTCCTCTTCTCCAGGCTGAACGTTCCCAGCTCCTTCAGCCTCTCCTCATCAGCCCTGTGCTCCAGACCCCTCACCAGCTTTGTTGCCCTCCTTTGAACAAGTTCCAGGGCCTCAAAATCTTTCTTGCGGTGAGGGAATCTGTCTATCTTTGATAGATGTCAGTTGTACTCCTTGAAACTGAGGCAGGCTGCAGTTCTTCATAGTATTGTTAAGAGGGCAGTAGCCTCTATGAAACTCCTGTTCTTGCAACCCAATTGTGAGTGTTTGTTCTAATCAAGTTCTGTGTTGATATCATGGCTGAACTGAAACTTTGTAGAAGATGATATCCTGAGCAGCAGGGGAGCATTCTGTGGGTTCTGAAAGGAGTCTCTTGTTTTAACAGTGATGTGGTAGTGGTGGATAACTGCAAAACAGATGCTGTTCCTGAAAGGGGGAAATTTGGTAGAATGAAACTTCTGCAGTTCTGTGAAAATCACCGTCCTGCATACTGGGGCACATGGAACAAGAAAACCACTGTCATCCGTCCCAGGAATCCTTGGTCAAAGGACAGTGTGAGTAACTTAGAGGCAGTGTAGTTGGATTCTCTTTTTCTTAATGATCTCAAAGTGAATATGTGGTGGTCAGGTTTACCTGTCCTTTGGGACTGCTGATCCACTGGTGTGCTCGTTCTTGCTGTTGAGTTATGAAGCACTAGGTGGACTCTGGCATCGTGCTTTCAGGCTAACAGAAGTGGCATATTGGCATTTCTTCTTCTAGAAATTACTGGACTATGAAGTAGACAGTGATGAAGAGTGGGAAGAGGAGGAACCTGGTGAAAGCCTTTCCCATAGTGAAGGGGTAAGGATTCTGTGTGCTGAAAGACAGCTTCTATAAATGACTGCATCTGGCAGTGCCAGATTTCTAAAAAGCTGAGTTTATGTTTAGGATGATGAAGAGGAAGGAGAGGATGAAGACGATGACGATGGGTTTTTTGTACCCCATGGGTACCTATCTGAAGATGAAGGAGTGACAGAAGTAAGTGAACCAGGATTTCCATCTTTTGCTTCTATCAAGTGCTAAATATTGACACATGAAATCATGTGATCCTGGCAGTGACGTAACTCGTATTTGCTTAGAGCAGGAGAGAACCTGTGCAACTCAGGGGGCACAGCAAGAAGGTGGCTTTTTTTTTTTTTTTGAAAGAAAATGATTCATCTGGAATGGTTGTAACAAGTTTTTTCACCTGTGGCTTTTTAGGAGTGTGATCCAGAGAATCAGAAGGTTCGTCAAAAGCTGAAAGCGAAGGAGTGGGATGAACTGATGGCCAAGGGGAAGAGGCTCCATGTTCTACAGCCTGTGAAAATTGGCTGCATCTGGGAAAGTGCACAGAATGACAGTGGCACAAATGCAGACCTGAAGGTCCTCCAGCAGTTCACAGCGTGTATCCTGGATTCATCTCTTGCTGAGGAAGAACAGCAGATACAGAAATGTAGCAAAAAAAGAGCAAAAGATCAGCAGAGTAAGACGTGAAGGGCTAAATAATTGTATATATGCACTGTTGTACTCCAGTTTTGAGATTTTTTTTTTTTTTTAAATCAAGTTAAAGCATCAGAATGGCCTGCTTATTACTGTCTGAAATTCAAGTAATCTTTATGAAGTCTCCTGGGATTCAGTTTTCTGCCATTGCACAACTCTGTGGCCTTGGTTGCTGTCTCTAAAAGCTCTTGCTTCAGGTAATCCAGGAAACAATGCCAACAAGACTTCATTCAGAAGGCTCAGATTTAGGACTACTTACTGGAGGTGCTTGAGCTGACTTAGCTGTGTGTTGCTCAGAGAGGGAGGATGTATTTTGTTTGTAATTTCAGTATTGAGTACATCCTGTGTGTGATTAACACGAGGGTATGAGTAATGCCCAAAAAGACCAGAATAGAGATTGAAATTCTCACTTCACATTCCTGTTGTGCTTGACTATAAAGTTTAGGTCCGGGGCTGCAACAGAAGCTAAAATTAATCTTATTTGTCTTCTTTCCTGGGGATGTGTACACTGATATTATGGCAGCCAAGCTTTTCTTGACCTTTAAATAGTTCTCTACAACCTTTATGCAACTTCTCTTCTCCGCAGTCCTTGGCCAGCTTCTACCACTGCTCCATGGGAACGTGAACGGGAGCAAAGTGATCATCCAGGAGTTCCAGGAGTGCTGCAGGCAAGGACTGTTCAGTGATGTGACTGCAGCTGAGAGTGGAGACACGAGCCCTGTGAGCCCCAACGCCTCCCGACCGCAGACACCAGTCGGTGAGGACAGCGGTGTCCCTTCCAAAGCCAGGCTAAAGAGAATCATTTCTGAGAACTCTGTGTATGAGAAGAGACCTGAATATCGGATGTGTTGGTACGTCCACTCGGAGGTGCTGAAGAGTTTCGATCAAGAGCACCTCCCTGTCCCTTGCCAATGGAACTACGTCACCCAGGTCCCTTCTTCAGGAAAGGAGGACGGTGGTGGGGTGCCAGGTGTGGCACCTGTGCAGAGCACCCCTGTGTCAGTAAAGAGGAAGTCCACTGGAAGTATGTGCATCACTAAATTCATGAAGAGGCCTAGGGGTGCTGAACAGGTGAGCTTTCACAGCCCTCTTCCCCTATTATGAACAGCAGGAATGTAGCTGTGCCTCTTCAGTAGGCAAGTATCATGGCACTCCTCCCAAACTGACCTAAACCTGCCATCAGCAGAGTCAAAATATTCAGCTACCAAAACCATTTGTCATACAAAAAGGTCTTTATTCGTGGGGAAGGAGTACAATTTCCCAACTCTGAAGAGACGGATTTCTTTGCCTCTGACTTGGATTGTTTCACTTGAAACATTAATCTTCTTCCATTTTCTGCTATTTGGCAGTGATTGCTTCCAAGCTGTGAATAGTTTTGAGTGTCTGTTTGTCCTTGGTTTTCCAGCTGTATGCAATTTGCCTGCAGATTTGTATGGCTGCCAGATGTATAGCCTGCACTGGTGACTTGCATCAGATGCACATGTACTGGTTAAATCTGGTCTCTGAGTGCTGCAACTCAACTCTTAATAGTCTGCAAAGTCTCAGGCTCATAATATTATATATATATAAAAGCTGGATTTCAAGAGCTGTTCAAAAAAAAAAATCACAGGAGCAGAGTTGATGCTTGGAGTAGTCACTATTCCAACTAATCTGTGCTCTTCCTGTTATGTTTACCTGAAAAGCAGAGGCAAACAAGTAGTATTAAGAGCTTAATTATCCAAAAGTATGGTTGAAAAGCATGTGATCAGTGCTTTAGCTACGTGAATCTCTGCCCATGTTCTTCAGACAGTAAGGCTTTAGGTCCTGAAGCCTGCTGTGATCAGCTGTGTGCTTTCAAACCTGCAGACAGGAGTGGTTTGCACTCTTCAGTGGATTTATTACTCTCCTGTGTGTAAGGGGGAGGAAGGAAGCCTTGCTCAAGGCTTTTTGTGCTTTTCTTTCTAAGTTTACTCCCTACTTCTTCAACTTTTCTACTGAAGATCTGTAATGAAGTACAAATATTGATAGGGATCAGAAAGCTGAGAAACTGTTCAGTCCCCAAACTGCATCTGCTTGGTTTTTTTTTCTTGTATGCTAAATAAAAGCAGAGATTAAAAAAGAGAGAAACAACTACAAAGCTCTGCTTATATTCAAGCACTTGGGCAGACATAGTGAAACTAACTCTTTGAGTAGAATTACAACGTTGGCCTGAGTTCTTCTAAGCTTTTGAAAGCATCTTAGTTGCCCTCAGATGTGATGGCTGAGAACAAAGGTGTCAGGTTCCTGAAAGCCTTTCATGCCTGTCATCTAAACCAGCAGCAACTGGGGATTGAGATCCCATCCTTCCAGCTGTGCAAGGCTGGTGGAGAAACTGGAGAACCTGACAGCCTTGACCTGCTGATGGTTCTCCTGTGTGGCTCTGCCACAAAGCTCACGCCAGGACCCTTCTAGAAGTGAAGGTGCTCTCACATAAGCTGCAGAGAAAGAACCTGGTACTGAAATACCTCAGTGTGTGTAGGAGGGGAAGACTTCTATGTGAAGATGTGAACATGAAACTTCTTGTCTTGAAGCAGTTAGGATAGGCAGGGACCAACTTCTGAGACTTCAATTTCACTGTTCCAGCTGAAGAAAGTAAAGGGGGGGAAAAAGAACTTGGAGATATTTGATGCAGAACAGCTTCAGTTTGCATCACTCCTTACGTTTTGTTTCCTTTCCTGATTCAACGTGAGTGGATTTGCAGCTCTCAGGGCAGCAAAGTGTCACCAAGGAAAGACCTGTCATCCCTCCCTGAAATGAGTTTATTGACTGATGAGTCAGGGGAGAACAAGGTTAAACTTGACAAGCTGAAGTTGCTTTTTGTCTTCAGAAGCGAGAAATCAAAAGAAGGGGAAGATTTCCCTGAAGTATGTATAAATATAATAACAAAAAAGACAAAACTGAGTCAGACTCTAATTGAGGCCTGAACTGACTTCTAGGTGTGTAATTGTGCTGTGTAACATGGAGCACAAGCACTTGGCATGCTTCCTGCTGCATGGGCCATTGCAGAGCAGGCCTTTTACCAGAAGTCAGTGTCTGCTGTTCCTTGCAAACATCTCTGCCTGCCTATCTGGACTGTGCTTTGAGCACTAGTTGTGAGAAGCCTCCGTTGCAGTCCTTAGCATTGGCTGTGCAAGATCTTGCACCTTAATGCTGTCACCTTGCTGATACCTTGTAACTTTTCCTCCTCTTCCCCTTAAGGCTGAAGCCATGGAGATGGATGGCTTTCAGGCAGACACTGAGGAAGATGAGGACGACGACGACTGCATGATTGTGGATGTACAGCCATGCAAAGGTGGGGAAAAATACTTGTTAGCCAGCTCTTGGCAGACAACCACTAGCAGATGGGGGAGTAGAAACTGTAGCTAAACCTGTCACTGTTTGGTTTTGCTTTGTTTTTGCTGCAGTTTTACCAAGCTTTGTGCTCTTCTCTATAGATGTTTTATGCAATATATTTTTCTGCTTTTACGACTTATTCTAGATGCTTCTTTATGATCTTTGCTAATCTGCTCTTGCCCTTCTTTTTCCCTCCAAGTGACTAAGCAGAGCAAAGTGTTTGTGAACAACAATTATCTGCCAGCATTACAGTTTGTTTCTGATAAGGAAAGTGAACATCTTGCTATCAGTAGACTTACTAACATTAAGTGGATGTTGCTGAGAAGGGCTCATCTCAGGGGGTTGCATACTTCTGTTCAGAGCTTTCCCAGAACTTAACAAGGTCTGGAGCTTAGCTTTGCTGCCTTGAAGTCTGAAGTGCATGCTGAAGTGTCCATTCTGAAGGAAATAGCAGCAGATAACCAAGCTCTCAGCTGTGTGACAGATGGATGCTTTGATCAGCATTGCACAGCTCTGTGCTACAATCCAAGCAGTTGTTTATATTTGTGTCCCAGTTATCGCTTGGAAAAAGGGTTTTCAAAAGCTCTGTCAGTGTAGCCTTTCAGGTTACAGATTCTGGAACAGGGAGATGAGGAAAGGAAAAGCTCCTTTCATCTCAGTGAGGTCTTAACTACACATTGATCATACAGATCAATGACTTAACACAAACCACGTGCAGCTACGTCCTCTAAACTGCTTTTAAAACCTGCAAGCTTTACAGCTCTCACAGTGGCTCTATCACAATGCTGCATAACCTGAATTAAGTGGCTTTATTATTATTGTTACTAGGCAGCTCCTTTAATTGCTAGATGAGGGCTTCTGCCTCTCTGTTCTGTTCCCAAAATACTCAATTCTACAGAGGTTTGAGACATTCTAGACATGTCTTGGTTCTCTTTCTATCTGAGCTGGTGTTGCATTCCCCCCTCTCACCTTCCATAAGTGACAACACAGCTGTTTGGCAAGAAGCTTTGCATTTCATCTTAAGCTGCTTTTGCTTATTACATGACTGCAGCAGGATGAAAGCCCTACTTCAGGTTCATAAGCTCTTGTTCTGAGGATGAGAGTGCTGTTTGGTAGCAGCTCTGCCTAGTTCTAAAGCACTAACAAGACTTGATTCTTAATTAGAATTAGTTTTACTCTGTATTAGTGTAACCCAGTGCCGAAATCCAGTGTTAATACCAAATGGTATTGAAAAGGAGACTCGTAACTGGATTCGTGGCTGCATGCATAGCTGGCAGGGGTCAGATTTGACTGGTTTAATGAAGATGCTTTAAAAAGAGCAAAACCACAAGGTGACAGTTTCTACTTTGCAGATTCAACACTGACAGTCACTGAAACAGCTCCAGAATCCAGTGGTACAGCTGCTGCTCACCAGGATGCCAATGTGGTCAGCCCATCTAATACAGTTTGAGACTTCAATGCCTACTAACTTCTCTTGTATGTATGTAGAATTATTTAGAAAATTTAAAACCCTGTGTATCTTTGAACAAGATACCTGAAAGTATTCCATATTTCTTGTAAAGAGAAGACAGCACTTTGTTCTGCTTCAGACCAGATGGAAGCTTAAATCTTCTAGTTTTTAGCTTAAAAGATATTGCATATTAATCTGTCCTTAATAAAGCATTATTGAAATTTTGGTACTTCTTTGTAATGGAAGGTATCTGTGTTAGTGGAGGGTTTTTTAAATAAGCTTATTGTGCTGCTTCTTGAGGCTTCCTCTGTTCATAATGTTGTATAGCATGCCCTTGGGCATGAACGATGTACAATTACATTTGATTTTATGCTATCTGTATTATCCTGTTTGTGACTTTACTTGCTATGAGGAGCAGCTCCACAGCTCTGCCTTTGGAAAAGGAAGCACCTGTCAAGCTGTTCCTCCTATTTTGTGATAGTCTGATATTACAGGCTAGTGACAGTGAGAGACTTGTGATCTCCTGTGTACACTGCAATAGAAAGGAGGGGGGGGTAAAAAAGCTGATCACTGTCCCTAGGAGAGCTTTAGGATTTAAGCATGTGGAATGGAACCAGCATCACATTTGTTCCATACATTAACAAGCTTGCTGTGGTTTTTAACTTTTTATAAGGCTTCTCAGCTGCTGAGGGATGAATTCCCTAAAATACTGGCTGTAATCTGGAGTTTTATCTCTCATCAGAGGGCAAATGGAGCCTCGGTAGCTCTTGCTTGTTGTTTGTGTCCCAGGCTGGCTCTTCTGGCTGCAGGTGCCTTAGGAAGATGAGGACTAATGCCCCAGCAGTGACTGGAACTCAGCTGTACTTCAAAACTGTAAATAATACAATTCAAATAACTTGAAGCAGAACTGAATCTTTAAATAATCAATTTAATTAGATTAAACATAATGTTATCTAAATATACTCTCTCCAATAGGAGTTACAGTGCACATAGAAACAAAAGGAAAAGCTGAATTCTAAGCCCAGCCCAATATCCAGGCTCTCTCAGTTTATCATCCAGCCTTCTCTTAGCATCTCCTCCCTCCTCCAAAAGAGGAAAGTGGTACTTCATCATGGCCTTAAAAATACCTTCAGCAGTCATTGCTAGAACTTAGTTCTTAAAGCCATTAAGTGCAGCCTTGAAAGTTTTACTGGGTAAGACTACCTTGAATGGCTACCGAGTTGTGGAAATGGCTGCAAGGCTGGTTTTAAATGGCTGAAACTCCAACCTCCCATGCTGCAGTGCTAGAAGTCACTTGAGATCCCATATTGGAAGCTCCAGCCTAAGGGAACAATCTAAAGCCACCAGTGCTGAATCCATTCCCCTTTATTTCAAGATAGTGTCTGGACGTTGGAGAGAAGTTCTGGTTTCAGGGGGCTTGCTGGCTGCTCCTGTCCTGATGCCTCAATGTCTGACATGACTGCTGCATCCCAGGCAAGAGTCAAAAGAGCTGAGGGGACCTGGAACAGAGAAAGAGTGTTACTAAGCTACACTACTATACAGATATGCTCCCTGGGGCACACTGCTTTGAGCTTGCTCATGGAACCTTTATGCTAGAGCTGTGCTTGGCTCGCAGTTGCTGCCTTCCATCTTTTCCCAGAGTGTGTGCTAGCCCTCTGCTGGCAAATGCTGTAGCCAGAGTTTCCTATAAGTCCTTTAGGTCTCTTTGATGAAGGCCTCCTGGCCTTGAGTTAGCCTTCGTGCAATTGCCTGAGCTTAAAGAAGGGACAGAGCACTACTGTGCTGAAGATGCAATCTAAGTTATGAGCAGCATCTGACCCTGACAAGTCGAGCTCTGTTGCCACCTGAAGACCCCTGTGCAAGGTGCCATCTCTTACCAGCCCACACTCGTTGAAAGCCAAGTTCTCCTCTGTCAGTTTGAGACCTCCAGGTCCCAAAAGCTCGAAGGGCAGCCAGTTATCTCTGAGTGCTTCTCTTACGAAGCTGTAGAGCACAGACACGGGTTCGCGTGCATAAAAAGTCCCTGCCATGAAGAAAAAGTGACATAGAGGAAGTCTCTAGTGTTTAGCAAATGCAATCTTTAGTGGTAGGTTTCACAGGGCTCCAGTACTGATGCTAACTTTATAAACTACTTCAGTGGCATCGGAAGAGCCTGATTCAACTGAAGTATGAAAGCAGCATTCCTAAAGAAAAGCGCTGCTTCGCACGTTGCAAACCCCTGCCAGCCTGTAACAAAGAACTGGAAAAGCCTAAACCTATTTCTGGAGTTCTACTGCAAAAATTGAAGAGGATTTGTACCGTTGTACAGCCTGCCACCACGCAGGCAATTTCATGCTGGTTACTATAGCAAACTCATCTAATGATTCCAGCTTGCTAGCAGTAGCCTGGGAAGAGCACATTTAATTAGTAATGCCTTGAGATTCTTTCCTCTACAGTGAACCCTGGCTTACAGTTCCAGCCCTGTGCAGCTGAGGCACACAGAAGGCTCAAAGATTGTAAAGATTCACACTGAAACATTACTCTGCTTCTTTCTGTATTCATTCTAATGCTTGTCTTCTGCACGTCTTATCAATCTCTTCTGCTACAAGTATTCTCAAAAGCTATTAGGGGTGCACAAAGAGAGGCTAAGAAGTCTTACCTTGGAGAAGGTAGCCATCAGGAAATCTAACTCGTAACAGGGTATAGTTGTACTTCCTCATTTCCCTTTGTTCTTCTTTCTCTCTCATGGCTCTTGTCCTCAGCATTGAAGCCTTTTCCACTGCTTCTGTCCTTTAGATAAAAAGTGAATTTTAGCATGAAGAAGAGGCATTGAGGGAGTTACAGCAGGCCCCCCAGGTATTGGAGGCCCTCACTTTAAACCTCCTCACCGGAGCCGCTGCTCTCGTTTGATCTCTTCTGCAGTGAGGTTGTAGAAGTCATTTGGCAGCTCAAATCGAGCAGCTTCAGCTGATGGTTTAAATACACAGAGCTGCCGATCCAGCTGGAGTCTCAGTGGCTCACAGCTTAAAAGCTGCTCTTTGTAGTCCTTGAGGTCTTCCAACTTGGTCAGCATTTCTTCCTTTAGTACATAGTACTCTTCAGTGGTGTCTACAACCAGAAGCACATTAATGCATAAAATATAAGGGTGATAATATGCAGAAAAACTGTTTTAACAAGGAAAATGCAGGGCAAAAGGCTGTTTGTATAACAGCCCTGAAGCGTGGAGCTCTCAGAACAACCAAGGCCTCCCCTGGGATGCCCCACCACTCAGACTGCTGCCTTCACTTTACAAGACACTTAAATATCTTGCCTTGTCCTGGAACAGGAAGTGTTTTAGTCTCAAACCCAACAGACTGGAAAAATCTATGTATGCCTTCCAGGCAGTTTATCCTTTCCTGGAAGGGAAAAAAAAAGATAAATTAATTAAACATAGTCTGCTCCAGGCAAGGAGTTCCCTAGGCAGAGCACCTGCAGCAATCCTGATCTCACCTGAAATACTTTGTTCTGCAGTTTGATTTTCTGGTACTTCTCTTCCTCTGGATGCAGATAGATGTTGTCCAGGTATCTGCAGAAAGAGGAATGCAGTTCATGGATCAAAGCAGGCACTCGAGGACACGCTGCCCCCACACAGAATGATCACGTATGAGAAATACTGCAAGGTCTCAGATAGAAGCTGAAAAAGTGAGGAAAGCAAGCGAGGCAGAACGTGGCGGTGGTTGATCTCAACCACCAAACCTCTTGGACCAGCGGATCAACTCAAAACACCTCAGAGAATCTGGCCTTATTTCAACTGACACTTAATGTGTTTCAAGCATTTGGTTTTGTTTTTCTTCAGGCATTGCCTGGAGTGCAGCAATGCCTGTTAACCTTCCAGGGAAGGGACAAGCTCCCCAAGTGCTCCATCCTACTTACTTGGCCATGGTTTCCACACCTACTCGGACTTTCTCTCGATCCTTATTGAAGGTGTGAATCTCCATGATGGAGGCAGCCACTGGGTCTACAGAGAAATACTGGAAAAGAAGGAGAGAAGCTGGTCAAGGGGGAACTGACTGTTCTGTACAATCCAAGGGGACATGTAGGTCGGAGCTCCCTGCCTCAGCATTAATAGCAAAAGGACAGGAATTTGTAACATCTGAACAGAGCCTGCAGTCTGGTAGATGAGGGAGAAGGCAGAGAGTAAGAGGTCACTGCTGCATTGCTTGAGGGAGATTCATGCACAAAATGAGTTTAAAGGGAAGGAATAAAAGAAGCACAGCCAGCAGATGTGGAGCTCACCGACTGGATGGCTTCTCTGATATGCTTCTCTTTCTCATCTTTCCTTACAACTGCGCTGGTCAACGGGCAAATGAAATAGACCCCTGAAACAGAGGGTTCAGCTGCAGCTTCCCTGTCTGAGAAGGCTGGGTCCTAAAAGAGACAAAAGCAGGCGCAACTGAACGATGGTTGCTTCGTTTTGGATTGTTGTGGGTTGTTAGCATATCTCTCTATAGGACAGGGACAACAGCACTCTCAAAGCATGCATTTTAACATGATTAGGAAACAGCAGCAGGTCTCGTACCTCTTGGTGTGCAGAAACCCCCTTCTCACTTGCAGCTGCCTCAGCCATCAGCTCCTTTCTCACTAGGAGAGAAAAAACCCAGTTATGGCAGCAGGGGCACAGACCCCAGGTGGTTCCTCAGAGGGCTTTGCACAGTGCAGTTCTGCTCCAAGGAAGCAAATACTTCTGTGGGTGCTCTGCTTCTGGTTCAGGGTGTGCCTTAGCCCCATTTCTAAGAGGCTTGTCATCAGCAAGGATCCGGCTCCAGCTGCACAGCTGCCAAGCTGGGAACTCTCTTTCCAGGCTCAGACCTACAGCAGCTGCAGGAGCTATCTCTGAGCTTGGAGCCATCACCAGCAAAGCCTTGCAGCCCAGCCAGGCTCTCACCCCAGCTGCATCTTCGAGGAATCTCCTACCCTGGTTCTTGATGGCCCCCTGGGAGGAGGGTGGCTTTGCCTTAGGCTTCAGCTCCATCCGGGCCAACGCTGCCGCCGCTGCCATCTGTGCCTCATCAGTGGGTCCCTGCCGAGGTTTCGGTGCCGCCTCCGCTTTCGGCTTCTCCTTGGGGACCCTGCGGCAGGACACAACGCAGCTCAAGAGGCAGCTCCCGGGGCACCGCGGACCGGCAGCAACCCGCTTGCTTTTGGCGCCCGAAGCACCCCGTGGAGGAACTCCACGTATGTTCCCTAATCACTGCAAGCTGCATTCGGGCCATCCCGGGAGCTCAGCGTCCCTCAGGCCGTGACGCCCCGACCCGAGCTCCACCGCCGGGCCCAACAGCGGGACCTGCGGTTACCGGCGGCGGCGAACCCCGTACCGAGCCGGCTCCGAGAGCTTCTGGCCAGGCCCCGCGCTCCGAAACTTCAGGTCGGACTTGATCTCCTGGAAGAACTTGCGCATAGCGACGGAACCGGGACGCAAACTCCCACCGGAACGCAACCAGTCGCACCCACCCTCTCACTTCCGGTCTTCTCACGTGACCGTGCCCGGAAGGGGGCGGGGCCATTACCGCCCTCTTGCCGCTCTATCCCGCCGCCTCTGTGCGCGGTCCTCCAGGCTCTTGAGGAGCCCGCGGGCCGACAGAGGTATCCTCACCGACACGACTTCAATAGTAAACAGACCGCGAAGCCCTCAGATCACCCGAAACCCACCCTTGGTTTGTTCTGCACAGAGGAGGGGAGGCTGAGGGGAGCCCACACGGTGGCCTACACCTCCCTGATGGACCCCGAGGCCTGCAGCCCCTCATGGTGGCCTGCAGCTCCTCACAGCGTTCCGTGATTCTGTCATCCTATGATAACCCGTGATAACTGCAGGCAAACTGGGTCGAGGTGTAGAATCACAGAGTGGTTTGAGTTGGAAGGGACCTCTAAAGGCTATTTGGTCACACTCCTCTGCAGTGAACACAGGGACGCCCACAGCTCCGTCAGGTGCTCAGAGCCCCATCCAGAGTCCGAGTGTCTCCAGGGATGGGGCACCACCGCCTCTTTGGGCAACGTGTGCCAGCGCTCCCTTATATTAAAAAACTTTTTCCTTATATCCGCTCTAAATCTTCCCTCTCTTAGTCTGAAACCATTCCCCCTTGTCCTATCACACAGACCCTGCTAAAGACCATCCCCTTGTTTCTTACAGCCCCTTTAGGTACTGACAGGCCGTTCTCAGCTCTCCCCAGAGCCTTCTCTTCTGCAGGCTGCACAGCCCCACCTCTCAGCCCGTCCTCACAGGAAGCTGGTCCATCCTTCACATCCCTCTCTGGTCGCACACCAACAGGTCCGTGTCTCTCTTGCACTGAAGATTCCACATCTGGACACAGGTAAAGTCTCCCCAGCACAGGGCAGAGGAGCAAATCCCCTCCATGACTGCTGGCCACGTTGTTTTGGATGCAGCCCAGGATACAACACAGCTTCCCCTAGGGGCACAGAAGCAGATGCTGTTTGGGGCAGCTCCTTTGTCCCAGGTAACTCTGTCTCCATCACACTGATCCTTGGCTGCTGCATGCATCTGCCACACCTCAGTGGATTCCTTCCACACAGCCTGCAGTCATTTCCCCTCGCCACCAAAGCAGCCACGCACGCCCCAGCAGCGCCGCAGGGAACACAGCACACTCAGCCCATGGTTTGTTCTCACTCGCCTCTCCCAGAGGTGTAATTGCACCGTAGGTAATCTCTGAGACACGTGTGGGCTGTGTTTGGTAACAGCCTCACCCTTGCCAGGCGCAGCTCAGGCTGTCACAGCATCGCATGCAACTTCCATTTGACTGAAGTTTCTCACTTTGGAGACAGCAGCAAATTGTTACTTTTCCATGATTTAACCGGGAAAAAAAAATCAGATTGGTATAAAACCATGTTTAAAAGCTGAGCTAAACCAGGACGAAGCTGCAGACAGTCTGACTTGGTTTGACTTGCATTTAGTTCAAGTGAAAAGGAGTTTTTACAAAAGCACAGAAATCAGGTCATGATTCTAAATCAGGTCTAATTCCTCCACGTGCTTCCCGTTCCTTTCCTGTAGGACCTTCCCCCAGGTTAAGGGGAAGCTCTCTCCACAGCCGCACTGTTTGAGGGATGCCTTCCAGCTACCCCCAGCCCTGCTCTCATGGTTCTATCAGGACAGCTCCAGGGAGCTGTTGGGATTTAACCTCTCCGGAAGGCTCAGGCTTTCTGGGCTGCACTTCTGCCCCAAGCGAGATGGCTGCCCATGGCTTTTTCCCCTCTAAATCGTTCACCTTCGTGCCGCGGGGACCCTCTCCATGGGGCTCTTCCTTTCATTTCTTTCACAGTTCCCGACAGCCCACGCCCCCACCCCACAGATCTGCCCCAAACCGCAGCTCCCGACCCCTTTAAATCCAACCCCGAGCCCCGCAATTCAGCCCGCAGAGGCCCCGCGCCCCTCCACATCTCGGCCCCCGCCCCCCCGGCCGTGCCCCTCTTTGCCCCCACCCCGCCGCCGTTGGAGGCACGGCCCAATCCCGTTATCCCGCCGTGCCCTCGCATCTTCCCATTGGACGAGATGGCAGAGCGGCACAGCTAGCAACCAATAGAATCGGGGCCTGCGGGAGAGGCGGGACATCCTGCGGGCCGGGCCGGGCCGTCCCCGCCCCGTTGCTCGCTGCTGCCCGCGGCCTGGGCCTCCGCCGCCGCCCCGCCCCGCGGCCGCCATGCCGCACAGCTTCAAGCCCGGAGATCTCGTCTTCGCCAAGATGAAGGGCTACCCGCATTGGCCCGCCCGGGTGAGCCCGCGGGGCCGCTCCGCGAGGGGAAGGGCTCGGGAAGGGCTGCCCCGTGGCGGCGGGGCTCGGGGCGGAGCGCGCTCCGCAGCGCGGGTTTCTCACGGCCGCTAGCAGCGGGACCGGAGCCCGGCGGGACGCGGGGACAGCGGGGCTGGGATCGGGGCGGGCCGGCATTGCGAGCCCGCGCTGCGCTTGGGCGGAGTGGGAGCTGAGGTCCCTCATTGGCAGCGGGGCTCTGCTCGCACCGGGGCCGGCTGGGAGCTGCGGACCCGCGCTGGCACCGCACCGCGCTCTGTTCCCGGCCGGGGATGGGGCTGTGATCGGGAACGGGCCTTGTTCTGCCCCCCGTTCTGCCCCCCGTTCTGCCCTCCTGCCCCGCTCCCGTCCCTTGGTCACCCCTGGGGCTCTGTGCCCCCGCCGCTCTGGAGTCCCGCGCTGGTGCTTGGGCTGAATGGGAACTGAGGCCCCGTGCTGATACGTGGGTCTCACGCTGTCACTTGAGCCAAAGCGGGGAGCTGAGGTCCTGTACTGACACATGGGCCAAACCCCAACCCTGGCTGAGATGGAGAACCGCTCAAGAAAGGCTCCCGCTTTGCCCTACTCTCCCAGACCTTTGCCTGGGCTCCTGCTGGGTCTGTACTCCCGGCGCCCATCCCCTGCCCCATCCTTCCATCTCCAGCCTCGTCCTTCCACCGCATTGCACAGCCTTGCAAACTCAGAGGACTACAGGAGGAGGGATGGGGGCAGAGCTGCCGTGGGGCAGTGCCGTTTGCTGGGACGTGTTGAGGTGACACCGATGCGTGCAGGGGGCTGTGAGCTCTCAAGGTGCAGGAGCGGAGCGGTGCTGTTGTGCTGCGGGCAGAGTGAGGGGCGATAAAGTTCATGTGGTGGGGATGGCCGTCCTGGT
Source organism: Tympanuchus pallidicinctus (assembly GCF_026119805.1). Lineage (NCBI taxonomy): Eukaryota > Metazoa > Chordata > Aves > Galliformes > Phasianidae > Tympanuchus > Tympanuchus pallidicinctus. The sequence continues at coordinate 1,284,224 of NW_026294765.1, forward strand.
GGGCAGTGCTGTGCGTCTCCATCCCGAATGGCGGTGCCAACACGGGGCGTGCGGGGCTCAGTTGGAGTTCTGCAGTGCTGAGGGTGCGAGGGCTCAGTGGGTCGGTCCGATGGTGAGTGATGCTGTGCAGGACCGGGGTGCTGGAGACAACGCTGCTTGGCTGCACCACGCCAGGAGATCTGGGATTCCAAGCCCTGCACCAACGCGGGGCTGGGGCCCGGCGCCGACAGGACTCAGCCCTTCCAGCGGGGCGCTCGCATTGCTCTCAGCATCTCCTGCTTTAGCTGGCTGCTCCTTTGGGAATGCTCCTCCCGAAGACTCCCCAGCGTGTTGGGGGGGCCCCCGAGGCTCCTGCTTGTGCCCCAGCCCAGACCATGTGGAGCAGACCGAAGGGCACCGGAGCCGATGCGGCGTGTTGGGAAGAAGACTGGGGTGCCCGTGCGTCCTGCTGGCGGCTGGGCTTTGCCTGTGGCCCGTCTGCAGCCAGGAGGGACCTTCAGGCCACCTGCCGGAGCTGCCACCCCTGGGCTCGGAGGGGGTTTCCCACGCATCCTGACGAGGGGCACATGGTGCCCAGCTATAGCCATAAAGCGTCTGCGCCGGATCCCTTCTGTTCCTCTTCTAGAGCTCCTGCTTGGCCGTAATGCTGCATTAGGACTCTGTGCGTAGCAAGTTCCCTGTCCGGGTGCTTTGTTGCCGTGCTTGCCTCCAAGTGTGTGTGTGTGCTGGAGTCCGACGCTGCTAGCCGGGGCTAATGTGCCTTGCAGAGGATGTGCCCAAGCCGCTCTCTCTGACCACCTCCTGCTTTGGGTTTCCTTTCAGATCGATGACATCGCGGATGGTGCTGTGAAACCCCCGCCGAACAAGTACCCCATCTTCTTCTTCGGCACTCACGAGACGTAAGCGCTGCCTCGCCCCTCCTCTGGGCTTTGCCCTGCTGCTTCTGCTCTGGGCTCACCTCTGCTTTGTTTCTCTCCAGCGCCTTTTTGGGCCCCAAAGATCTGTTCCCCTATGAAAAGTATAAGGACAAATATGGGAAACCAAACAAGAGAAAAGGCTTCAACGAGGGATTATGGGAAATCCAGAACAACCCTCATGCCAGTTACAGTGCCCCTCCGGTGAGTGTGGGCCTCGTGCGGCGGGGGGTCAGCAAGGATCCGGGCTGCCTCCAGCTTTCCTTTCCTCCGAGTCGCTCTCCTCCTTTTTCTGCTTGTCACTGCTGTGGTGTCTCTGCGCTTCCATCTCGCAGATTGGCTTTCTCGGGTTGAAATAGCTTCCCCCTTCCTGCCTCTCCTTTCGGTGAGTCGGCCCTCCTTGTCCTCTGCGAGGTAGGCACCTCTGCCCCATCTTTGAGGTGAGACAGGGATGTGCTGCGTGTGCCTTGCCCAAAGCCACAGAGGATTGCTTTGTCGGAGTGAGAATGGAGGCTTGCTGGTCCCTGGCTCATGGACCTGTGTGCAGTCCCTCTCTTCATCCGTTTCCAAGGTCCTGAGCCAAAAGCCACTGATTGCTCCTTCAGAGCAGGCTGGGGAAAGGCTCTTTGCTGTCAATTGTTCATGTGTACGAAGGGCATTTTGTAACCATTATTGTATGATACAATTTATTGTATAGCGATCTTCAAAGAAGGCGTCCAAAGCAGCTTCATAGGCAGTTGGTCTGAAGAGGCAGAGGAAGGTTTTTAAAGGTGAGCTATGAAGACGAGATGGTCTGGAGGTAGGCAGGCTCAGATGTGCTGCTGGCATTGCAGGAGAGGAGCTGTGGTTTGAGTAGCTGTGGGAGAAGGCTGGACCCAAGGATGCAGTTGTAGATAAGGTGAGACCCTGGAGATCTTTGAGAACCTGGAGAACAACTTTGCTTGTATGTAGTGGCGGGAGGGAGGATGGCAATGGTGAGGAAGGCGGCACCTTCTGCTCAAGAGATGGCTCAGCATCACTGTGAACTTCCAGCAGACTTCAGAAACTCATTCCTGAAGGGTCTGCTGTGACCGAGGCCATGGCAAAGATCCCAACGAGGCCACAGGTCTCACAGAAGAGACTGAAGTAGAGGCTGTTTTGCTTTCGAGACCTAAGTGAAGCAAGGTGTCAAGAAAATGAGGAGAGTCTTTCCAGCAGCAAGGCTTCAGTGCTGGAAGAACCCTGGCTGTAGGGTCAGCTGGTCCTGCTGTCTGTGAAAAGAATGGAAGAGCCCAGAAGAAGCAGCTCAGGTGCTTTCTTCCCCTTGGATGCGATGTGCCTGTTTGAGGAACCTCTCGATGGGCTGATAAGAAGCTGGGAGATGTTCCCTGCGCGGGGTGGTGGAACAGCATGGAAGAGATCCCAACTGGGTGACGGCAGGGCTGCAGTGCTGGACTCCTTTTGCAGGCCATTCTGATGTGTGAGAAGAAAGAGGCCTGGCACGAAATGAGCTGCTGGAGGAAGGACTGAACCACACCACCCAGCCCTGCTTCTCTGGCACCTGCAAGGCAGAGGAAGGCTGGGGTGCGCTCGCCCTTGGGGGATGTCAGGCTCAGGCTTCTCCAGGGGTCTTTGGCAGAGCATGAGGATGCTGGGGGGGGGAGCAAGGAAGTGGTAGGTGGAGCTGAGCCAAGGGAGCTGGAGGGAAGGTGTTTCTGGTGGTCTCGGGGTGGTGTGGAAGGGGCTCTGGGGAAGGGGGTGCAGGGAGACAAGGAAGGGGTCAAGAGCACGCTCATCCAAGGGCTGTGTGACATTGTCCTTCTGCCCCAGAACCATGCTGAAGGGCCCTGGCTCCTGTTGGGGACCTTACCTGTGCTCTTCTGTGTGTGCTCCTCTCTGCTCAATGCTGCTGTTCGTTGCTTGTCACCCTTTTGTCCCCCTTTTCTCCAGCCTGGCACACCACAGGCCTGCTGGTGCAATAACATCATTGTTATTTCCACTATCTTTAGCCTGCCAGCTCCTCTGACAGTGACATCCCCGAGAATGACCCGATGGGGGGAAGTGATGCTGGTGATGATGAGGAAGATGCTGCCATGGCTGCAGTCACCACAGAGAAAATGGAAAGTGATGAGGACTCAGATCGAGGCAGCGACCACAGCGGGCTCAAACGAAAATCACTGGCAATGAAAGTGAGTGTGGGCTGAGGCAGTGGGGATGGGGGGCTGTCCCAGAATGCGGGGGGGTTGCTGTAGTGTGGTTGTGGGGCCCAGTGTGTGTTCAAGGGTCTTGCAGGTGTTGTGCTTTGTTTGTGAAGTGGTGGCACGGCCAAATCCTGGTGCACGTGGCCATTCCAGTGGGGCTGATCTGGTAGAGCTGGGCAACCTCTTCCTCCCCTTCTTCTGTGGGAGGAAAGAGGGCGGACTTCTCACTTTGTTGCTTCTCGAGTATCAGATGCCAGTGGCAAAAAGGCCTTGGAAATCTTCAAGTGAAGATCAGGGCAGCCCTTCCCTGACAGAAGAAGAGAACTCAGAAACGTCGTCTGAGTCAGAAAAAAACAGTGACCAGGTAAGAGGGTTTGGGGTATGGCAGGATGCTACTGGAAGAGCAGCACCATCTGTGGAGCCAGGGGCACTGAATCAAGGCCTGGAGAAACTGACTGGCTTCACCTTCGTGAGATCTTTCCCCATTTTTGAATATCTGGGTTTTCCTTCAGGATTTCACTCCTGAGAAGAAGCCGGTGGCCAGGGCTCCCCGGAGGATGCCTGCAGGGGGAAGGAAGAAGAAGGTAAAAAGACTCCTGAAGTGGTTTGTCGTTGCTCCTTTGCTTTCCTCCAGACTCCCTGGGTGATGAGGCAGCTGGCTTTTGCCAGCACTGCCTAGGAAGGTGCAGGGGGTGGCTCCTCTGTTGAGCAGGGAGGCTGAGCTCTGTGCTGCTGTGTTGGGGCAGGAGGCTGTGAGACTTGGCTTCTGTCTCAGTGACCTGGCTGGGCCCTGCAGTGCTGCTTTTGGGGACGTCAGCTGCTCCTGCTTCCCACCTCCAACTCTGCTTTTTATCTACAGAAAGTGGAGTCTTGCTCCGACTCTGACTCCAAAGTGGACTCAGACTCAGAAATGGGAAATGCAACTGTGGACATGACCAAGTCAGACTCCAACTCCGATTCAGACTCTGATGTGTCTGTTAAAAAGCCTCAACGGGGCAGAAAGCCAGGTAACACCAAGGAGACTTCACCTACTGCAACTGAGCCACTGCTGGCTTCTTCAGGATACTGGAGAGCACGAGAAATTGGGTGCTCCTGAGGTTCTGAAGCCCACTGTATTGTGGGCAGCACCTAATGCATGTCTGAGCACCCCCTGATTTGGGGCAGTTCTCACAAGAAGCTACCAGGGCTCTTGCTGAACATCTTCTTGTCTTGCAGCTGAGAAACCCCCTCCCAAGCCCCGTGGCAGGAAACCAAAACTCGAGCGTGTCCCTATCAGCTCCAGCAGCGACAGGTGAGATCAGCTGCAGTGGGATTGGGCTGCTGTCACCCGCTGGGTTGGGGGGAGTCCCTGGCTTCACTTCTCACAACGAGGCTTCCAAACACACTCCTTGTTGGTTTTTTTTGTAGTGATAGTGACAGTGATGTGGATCGTATCAGTGAATGGAAGAGGAGAGATGAGGAAAGGCGACGGGAGCTGGAAGAGAAGAGGAAGAGGGAACAAGAGGAAGAAATCCGTCGGCTCCGGGAGCAGGAGAAGGAAGAGAAAGAAAAAAGGAAGGAGAAGGCAGAGAAGGGCGAGGAGGTGCACTCAGACAGTGACAGTAGTGCAGATGATGAAGTGGCCAAAAAGGGCAGAAAGGGCCGGGGTAAGGCCCCGTCCTCCTCGGACTCTGAGCTGGAGATGGAGAAAGAGGTGAGTACAGGAGGAGAGCTGGTGTCAAATGACAGCCCACCCTCTCTTGTCAGGTCAGCAGGTGCCTCCAGGAGCAGCAGTGACCTGCTGCCTTGGTCTTCTGTTACATTGGAGTTGCAGGAAAGGGATGTATCCGTGGGGCAGCTGTTCCCTGGGCTCTGGAGCCCTCACCCAGCTTACATCCCTGTGATGCTCTCCCTCCCACCACAATCATCATTTTGCTCTGCAGATAATGGAAAGGGTTAGCGAGGCTTGGGCGAAGCACTGAGAAAGGTTGCAGAGGGCCTTTGGCAGCTGTGGTTCCTCACTGACAGAGGAAGGGTTTCATTCTGATGCCTGTTTCTCCATGCAGAGCTGGGCTATGAAAGCATCGTGCAGATCTGAGTTGTGAAAGGAAGTGTGGGTCTGCCCACACAGGCAGCCAGGTATTGCAGGCTGGGTGGGCTGTTTTAAGTGCCAGCATATTTACTTCTGAAGCAGCAGATGGCTGTGCTGTAACTCAAGTCTTTTTTCATCTTGTGCAGGGGACAGCACTGCACCCAGACCAATGGTGCTGCTTGCCTGTGGCTTGCAGCAGTGATATCATGGGTGCTGGCTGTTGGATTTTCTGGATCACCCCCATATGGGACTGGGAGGATCAGAGTGGGCCATGGCACTGTCTCCCTCCTGCAGTGGTTGTGGTGGGGGGGGATTTCTCTGCTGCAATCTGCTTTTGCCCGCATTGTTCTCTCCTTTCAGGTAAAGAAACCAGTGAAGAAGCAGCCCTCAGAGTTGTCAAGGAAACCAAATCAGAAGGAGAAGAGAGGCCGAGCAGAGGAGAAACCACGAAACAAGTCAGCATCTCCCCTCCCTGCACTCAGTGCTCTTTTATATGTGGGGACAGATCTCCTCTGCTGGTGCCCAGTCCCTTTTGAGGACACCTTGGAGTGGGGATGAACATCCTTGTGGAGCTGTCTGTGACAGCAGCACCCACGGAGGGGGTTTCTCCTCTCCTTTCTCCTAGAGCTGAAGGGGCTGATGGAGGTGTCTGGAGGGCACCAGGCTGAGCTTCCTTGTTTTATTCCAGCCCACAGAGGGGAAGATCCTTGGGGTATCCCCAGGCACCTTGCTTTGAGTTCTGCCTTTCTGCAGTTCTGGAAAGCTGGGGCATGGGGGAGCTGCTGTCTCAGAGCTCCTGCCTGTGTGATCTTGGAGATGTGTCTGCAAGCATGGGTGGAGTGTGGCAGGGCTCATGCTGTTGAACAGTCTGGAGGATGCACTGGCATGAGCTGTCACCTTGCTTGCTTGCCCAGCAACAGGCAGGTGGTTTCACCTGCAGGCTTCCCTTGAATGACTTCTTTTTTTACCTACAGACCTTTGAAAGTGGAAAGAGGCCGGAAGAAGTCTGACCTGATCCCTGAAAGGAGAATGGAGAAGAAAAAGGGTGAGAGAGCTTTTGAGAGGAGTTACAGAAGGGAGAGAAGGGAGCCAGGGCTGGTTCCTTTCCTAACTGAGCTGGGGGAGGGTTCTCTGCAGTTGGGATCGGTGTGGCTGTGTTTGCACCTTTCCAGCATGGCTGTGGTCCCTGCATCAAAGTATTTACAGAATGTGTAGAGACCACCTTCCTGCATAGATTCCTGCTAATTTTGGCACACCTCAGCCCATTCTCCTCATAGAAGCCCCTGAGGCTGCTTTCAGCCTTGGAAACATGAGAAGAAGCCAGTCCCCTTTTGGGGGAGAGATCCTGGGTAATGGCGTGCTCCATACTGGTGACCTGTTACATTTTTCTGTCTCTTGCTGCTCCAGAGCCCACAGTTGAAGAGAAACTTCAGAAACTTCACAGTGAGATCAAGTTTGCCTTGAAGGTGGACAACCCAGTGAGTGCTCAAACACATTGACCTGGCCTGGGAGATCCCTGGTTGTGTCCTTGGCCACCATGCAGGCCTTGCCAGCTGCTCAAGGCAGATGCCTTGATAGCAGGTGCTGTGAGGGAACTGTGCTCACAGCAGTGCTGGTCCTGGGTGCCCACTGGAAGCTCAAGGCTGCCCTGGTTGCCCCCTTGGGAGCTGGCAGGGACGATTCTGTCATTCCCATTCCTGTCCCCACAAGTTGGGGGTGGTTGTCCTCTCACCTGAGCTGAGCTGGTGGAGTGGGGTCTGCAGTGCTGTAGGGTTGGTTTCTCCCTTGAGACAGATCCAGAGTTTTGCTGAAAAGCCCCATAGGGGTTTAGCAAATGAAGTCCCTCTGCCTCCCAATTTATTCCCCCTGCTGCCTGTGCAGAGAGAGAGATTACAATCCACAGAGAGACTTCCAGGAGGTTTCTGATCTTGGTGCCATCTTTGCAGGACATCAAGCGGTGCCTGAATGCGTTAGAGGAGCTGGGTGCACTCCAGGTCACCTCTCACATCCTCCAGAAACACACTGATGTGGTGGCTACTCTAAAGAAGGTATGGCAGGTGGAGGATTGAACGCCCACTGAGGGCACAAACCTGCTTAGGGCACTGCAGCTCCAAGGTTGTCCCTGTTTCTGTTGCAGATCCGTCGCTATAAAGCAAACAAGGACGTGATGGAGAAAGCTGCTGAAGTCTACACCCGCTTGAAGTCGCGTGTCTTAGGACCAAAGATGGAAGCAATCCAGAAAGCCAACAAAGCTGGGCCTGAGAAGGACAAGGGGGATGTGGAGAAAGGCCAGGAGAAGCTGTCGGGAGGGGAGGCACAGAATGAGAAGGGAGAAGAGGAAATGAATGCTGGTAATGTTCCCTGCACGTCTCGGGGTGGTTCCATGCTCTGTCTGGATGTGTGGCAATCCCAGGGCTGTGCTCAGGGCACAGCTGGTCCCCCTGTGGACCTTTGTGTAGCTCATGTCAGGGCTGTGGAGCTGTCTGGAAGAAGGGGCAGTTTCAAACCAGCTTCCCCCACAGAGTCTAGGGACTGCATTTTTAAGTGAGACTTTGTGAGATGAATATCGAACGCTCGTGGCAGTAAGAGCAAAGGGCAACCTCAGTGTCCACACCCTGATCTTGAGTGCCTCTGAGGCAGCTTGTGGGCCTGGCTCACTCTTTGAGCTGTGGTCCAGGGCACCAGGGAGATGAAGGAATGTGGAGACACCCATAGGGGGGATCTTGTACAGGCAGCTGGTGGCTGGGATCTTCCTTTGTCTCATGGCTGCGAGCCCAGCAGTCAGTCCTGGCTGAGCACATGCTATTAATGGTGTAAGAGTTTTCCTGGAGGGGACAGTGGGGAAAATCCATGCTGAGGTCAGCCTCTGGGCTTGGGCAATTGAGTCTTGGGGCCATTCTAATAGCTGTCTTGGTCAGGCCAGAGCTGGGATAAACATGCTGAGGGCTTGGCTGTGTACCGGGACAACCTGCTGTGCTGGTCCTGATGGTGCCCAGCCTCTGGAGTGGGATGGGGTGGGTGAGAACTGCCCCAAGAGCCCCAACCTGTCTTTTCTCTGCAGACTTGTCAGGTCCTGTGAATGGCGAATCCTTGTCCCAAAAAATGGAGGGCACAGAGGAGCAGGAGAGAGACAAAAGCCGAGGGCCAGGAGCTGGAGAGCCGGAGGCACCTAGCGAGGAGGCCCATAACAAGTGAGTGGACGAGAGGATGGCATCTGCCATACACCCAGCCTCAACTCTGCAGGAAGCCGAGCTCCCGTTTGGCCACATCTGGGGGATTTTATGGGTTGTAGGACTTTTCCTGGCTTGGGAAGGGGATGCTGGGGGGTCAGGGCAGGGGGGGGACGTTTGCTGAGGTGGTGCCTGTGCTCTCCTTGCAGCGTGCAGGATTATCCTAGCACCGAACGGGAGAGGGCTCGTGGGGAGTCAGAGTCTGTGGATGATGCAGAGGAGAGCTGAGGATGCGGAGAGCTGAGCACGTGGGACTGCCTGCAGGAGGATGTTGGAGGGGCCACACAACCTGCTCCGAAGGGAGACCGGCCTCTGCCTTGCCCATCTTTGCGTTACTTCACTAAGTCACACAGTAGCTGATGTCCTAGGTCTTGTCCTGTGCCCCTGACCCCGTGAAAGCACTGAACGTGGGGGGAAACTGTGCTGTTTTGTCTGTATTTGTCCCCAGTTATTTTTTTTTTTTCTTCCTTCCTCTCCCTCCTCCCTCCCCCCCCACCTAATTTCTTGTGATTTCAACCGACATGAAATGAATATAAAGGGTTTTTTAATGAAAAACACAAAGAGCCATAGTGTCTATTTCTTAAGGCATCGTTGACTGTGACTACGGGTGGGCAGGAGCTTCCCTCATCCCTTTGTCCCTGCCCAGGGCTGGGACCAGAGCAAATCCCCAGGGGTCTCTATTCCCTTGGGCCCTGAACTGGGCTGAGCACCCAGAGTTGGCCCTGCCACAGCTGTCCCCAAAGGGTGATGGTGGGGCCTGGCTGCTCTCCCAGCCTTCCTTCTTCATTTTCCAGTGCTGGTGCTGGGTGCAGCCCCACTAGGGAAGGGACACAAGGACTTTTCCCCTCAGTGGCAGATCTGTGTTGCTCTGAGCCCTTTTCTCCCTCCTGTGGTTGCAGCTGCTGGAGCCTCGTCCCTCCACTCCAGCAGATGCAGCACCTGCCTTTGGATAAGCACAGTGAAATTGTGTATTTCTCCCCTACGTTGGCTGGGGGACTCACCAGTGGCAGCATCCTGCCTTGTGCTGGGCAGCATCTTGTTTGTCTTGTCTGTCTTTCTGCTCTTTTGCAAGAAATCTGAAGCTTTTGTACATGCAAAATAAAGATGTTCCCAGCTCAACCAGATGCTGCGTCCTCGTGTCCTGTTTGTGCCATGGGTCAGGCAGTGCCAACGCAGGGTGGTGTGCCCTGATCCCAGGCTGGTGTTGCTGTAACCGTACTCTGGGGAGTCTGTGCTCTTTCCCAGGCTTTATTTCATGTTCCACCCCTCCATAAACAAAGCCCAAATAAACCTTGCTTCCTTCTTGCCCAATTTTTGGCAACAAGTCAAGCCTTGGGTTGGCCAAACTGTGCGTCATCCCAGCAAGGAGCTTCTGTGAGCACCACTTAGGGCATCACTCTGTATGGATGAGCTGAAAGTCAGATACAGGCTCTGAACCAGATCTCGGCAGGTACTGGGAGATCAGACCCAGAGGTCAGCGCTCCCCAGGAGCCCCTGACCTTCAGAACCCTAAAATGGCCTGGGTTGAAATGGACCATAATGATCATCTAGTTTCAATCCCTCAGCTCTGTGCAGCACTGGTGGTGGAGGAGCATGGAGCTCAGTACCAGCACAGCCTCTTGTGGTGCTACTATTGGAAGCCCCCCACCCTTGGAAGACCTCATAGGACCGCGTGCCCTCATTCCTCCTTCCAGTAAAGACCCCAGGAAGGACTTCAAGTGGCAGCAAGGAGATCAGCAGGGCAGATCCTGAGGTGAAACTGAGGTTCCCAACCCCACCAGCCCCAAGAAGGCTTAGACCATTGCAAAACCTAAACAGAGTTTATTGCTTTACCCACCCCAAGCCCCAGCCCCCTCCCCACCAGGCAGCACCACTGGGGGCAAACAAAGCTGCAAGGATGGGAAGAGCAAGGGCCTGAAGGCACCAGAGGTGACAATTGGAGGCTGGAGAAGATGGAGAGCTGGCCAACAAGGGCTGGAGCAGCCATAGGCACTGGGGGAAGCTAAGGCACGTTGCTGGCACTGCTCTGGCCAAGGGGAAACCCAGGATGGGCAGGGAGGGAAGTTAATGGGTACTTGGGCAGGTTAGTAGGAGCTTTGATTTCAGCTTGGAAACGCTTCCATCCTCCCCCCAGGGGCTGCTATTCCCCCTGCACACTCTGCCCCTGCTGCACGGAAGGAGCAAAGGGCCCCACCAGCCAGGACAGGGGGGTGTTGTGTGCCACGTGCTCCACCAGCTCATCCATCAGCTCACGGGCTTTGGTAGCGTGGGCACGTGCCCGTGTCACTGCACTGCCTGTCAGCTCCTGCAGGGAGGTGGCTGAAGTCAGGTTGGCACGGAGCTCCTCCACGTTGTGTCTGACCTGTGCTGCCGTGTCCTGGATGCCAGCAGGGAGGCCCTGCAGGCTGCACACCAAGGGCTGGCAGGTGCTGTGCAGCTGCTGAGCCAAGCCCTGCAGCAGGGCCAGCACACCTGATTCCACTGTCTGTGTGGGGACAAAAAGTGGGGTGAGCACAGAAGGGAAACCGGGGCAGCATTGGGACCCTCCTGCCCTCTGCTTACTGCTGGTGGCACCAACTCCTTGCTACCACTGGGCTGCTTGGTGCTCCACTCCAACCACAGCTGCTGCAGCTTCTCCTGCCCTCCCTGCAGCTTCTGGTCCACGCCTTGCTTGAGTTGCTCCACCTGCAGCGGGGACAAAGCAGTGGGTGGGTGGCTGATCCCAGCCCAGCGGTGGGGGTGGGGATGGGGATGGTGCTACCAGGTCGAGGGCACGCTGGAGCTGGCCCAGCACATCGTGGCTGCTGGAGCGGGCGCTCTGCAGCTTGCCCAGGGAGTGCTGGAGGGCACGGTGCTGCAGTTTGGCTGACAGAGAGCCCAGGCGTACAAAGTAGCTCTGCTGCTTCTTCTGCTGCTCCGGTTCAAAGCCCTCCACAGCTGTGGCAAGCTTGGCTAGAGGAAAGGAATCCATCAACTGAGCCCCTGCCCCACCACTGACCTCCACACAGAGCCAGTGCGGGCTCCATCTGCCACATATTGGATCAGATCCTCACCCAGCTCCTCATCTGTCATAGGCAGGTAGTGGTCCACCAGCTCCTCAGACTTCTCCAGCATGGAGCCCACCCCACTGGCCACCATCTGGCCCACGGTGGAGCCCATCACGGTGGTGACACCGCTGCTCACCGCCGACTTGGTCAGTTCCACACTGCCCTGCACGGCTCCTTTGGTCATATCCATCACTCCTGTCACACGGCTGCTCACTGCATCCTTGGCTCCGGCCACAGTGGAGGTCAGGACATCCCTGGCCCCCGTCACTGTGGACGTCACCAGCTGCTTGGTGTCTGAGATGAGCTGGTGAGAACGACAAAGCCCTGGTAGGCAGCACTGGGGCAGATCCCGATGCACCACGCACCCCACGTTACCTTCTCAGTGGGCTGCTGCAAGATGGGCAGCTTCTCCTCCAGCTTATCCAGCCCTCTGCACGCGTATTCGTTAGCAGTGGATACTAAAAGCCCCCCCCCAAAAAAAAAAAATCAGATGTGGAACCCCACAACACTCCCCATCCCCAGACTTGCAGGGTGCCCCACTCACGCTGCGGCTCCAACTTGGTGAGGATGGGCTGCGCTCCACTGACCGCCACTGCTGTCAGAGTCCTCACCCCCTTCTCAGCAGCATCACACACAGAACGGACGTAGGGGTGGCTCTCCTTGGTGGAGCTGTAGGCACTGGACACGATGCCGCAGGCGGAGCTCACCAGGGGCAGGCTGGCCACCCGCGTCCCGATGCTCTGTGCGTGACAATGGGGAACAGTGAGAGCAAAACGCAGCCCTCGTGGATGGAAATGGGGTCACTGATGGAGTGGGTCACTGTCCCTCCCCGGTGCCCACAGCCCCCATCGCCATGCAGGCGGACTCCTCCGGCCCCACTGACCTGCTGCTGCTCCTCAGCTTTGGGCTGCGCTGTGCCATCCTCACTAGCGGCCATGGCGGGGCAGAGCAGGAGGGCAGCACCCCCAAAAGTCTGCACAGTGAGGGTGGAAGGGGGGAATGAAAACCCCGGAAGAGGGAACCCCACGTTGCCCCCTGACCCCGGCGGTCCCCTCCTTTCCCCCTCCTTTCCCCCGCAGCGGAATCCCGGACTCGCACACCCCAGGACAGGGGGGGTCCAGCTCCCCCCGAAGCTCCCACCACGACGGGGCGGTGCGATCCCGGCCCACCCCCAGCACGGAGCGGTGGCGGCTGTTTCCCGGAGGGGATGCGGGGACGGGGGGGACACACAGCAGCTCCGGACTCGGACCGGGACACCCCCACAACCCCCCCCGCCCCACTCACCAGCTCAGCGCTACTCGCGACGCTCCTTTCGAAGCCGCTCCCCCCTTCGCTTTTATGGCCCCAGGTCCCGCCCCGTGCGCATGTGACCGCGTCCCACCCTACCGGGGGCGGCCCGAGAGCAGCGACCGACGGCGTAGATCTTCCCCAGCGGAGCAGGCAGTTCCACGCCTCCCGACCCCCCTCCTCCCCACGGCTGTCAGACGCTCCCCACCCCCCCCTCGCTGCCCCTCGACGTGAGGATGCCCGCACAGCTCCGCGCGCTCCATGGGACGCGGAGACGGTGATAACGAGGCCGAAGTCCGCTGCCACCCGACGGCGGGGCACGGCCCGGGGACACTCGGCCACCTCCGCACCCGGATGGAGCCAAGCCCGGCTCTACGCGTCCCCCTTCCCTCCCCCAACTCAATGAGAAGCACAGAGCGAAGGGTTGGGATCGTTTGGTTTGTTTTTCTCTTTTTCATGTGCTCCGAAAGATGCTAAGATAAGGAATCCTGATGCCATCTTGGCTCAGGGCAAGACGGGTGTTTCTCACGTGCCACCACCCCCTTTCCTTGCATCACAGGTCCCACACCGGGCGATTGAATCCATCCTGCTGCTGACCCCACTGGGGTTGGCTTCCTTCTGCGCAGTCACCGTGCACAGTGGTCACCCCGTGTCCCACACAGTCACAGCCATTCCACTTGGCCATCTCGATGGGACAATCCTCCGGGTATTCCACGAGGACGGGAGCAAAGGGTCCCACAATCCATGGCAGGGCTGCGTGCTGCCCCACGTACTCCAGGAGCTCATCGATGCTCAGCTGCGCTTGCAGCACGCGCTGCCGGCTCTGCTCCAGCACCATGCCAGACAGGTCGTGGAAGGAACAAGCACGGGACAGGGAGCTGTGCAACCCTTCCACGCCGTGCCTCACGTGCCCCACCGTGTCCTGCACGCCGCTCGGCAGCCCTCGGATGGGGAGATGGGCGCAGGCAGCCTGCAGCTGCTTCAGGAGCCCTCGCAGCATGGCCATGGTCCTCATCTCCACCTGGAAAGCAGCAAGAAGGCAGCGCTGCTGGGGCACAGCCCCGACCCCATTGCCTTACACCCTGCTGAGGAGCGGCCCTCCCCTACTTGCTTGTCCTCCATGGGTGCATCATCCTGCAGGCTCCACTCCAGCCACATGTGGTGCAGATGCTGCCGGGCGCTGTGCAATGATCCGTCCACGCCGTGCCGGCCCTGCTGGATCTAACGGATGGAAAACACCAAGAGTGCACCGCTGCGATCCAGTTGGGGATTTGGGGATGGCTGCAGCCTTACCAGCTCGATGATGCGGTGCAGGCTGCTGAGGGCTTGCTGTGCACTGTGCTGGGCCCACTGCAGCTCGCCCAGGGACCGTCGCAGCGCGCGGTGCTTCAGCTTGGCTGAAAGTGAGCCCACGCGCACCATGCAGCTCTGCCGCCTCCGCCGCTGCTCCCTTGAGGTCACCTCGGTGCCATCTGCTGCAGAGCGATGGTGAGAGCTGCACAGGGTGCAGAGCATCCCCAAGGATGTGCCCTGAGCTCCGTGTCACAGCGCAGGGTGTTTGGCTCCCAGTCATTGGAGGTGTCCCCTCCGCCCCTGCGGTCACCTCTGCGGTGACACAGTGCCAGCTCTGCCCACCACTGCCCTGTGCTGAGCTATAAATACTCAGCTCGTGCAGGCTGGTGGCACACAGAGCTATATTTGCTCTCTGCTTTCCAGGTGAGAGTTCACCCACTGCTGCTCTACATGTTTCCCCATGCAGGGAACATCCTCTGGGTTACGGTGGCTCAGCGCTGCCCTGGCAGAGGGCTGGAAAGCAGCAAGAAGGCAGCGCTGCTGGGGCACAGCCCCGACCCCATTGCCTTACACCCTGCTGAGGAGCAGCCCTCCCCTACTTGCTTGTCCTCCATGGGTGCATCATTCTGCAGGCTCCACCTGCTCTGCAGGTGGGGACTTTCAGTGCCCACCCCCCATCGTGGCACCCAGAGCCCACGGTACCAGAGCAACGCTGAGCCCTGGGGATGGGGTTCAGTCCCAACAGGGGGTTACACCCCGTAAAAAGAAGGAGATGGCTCAGCACAGGGCGGTGGGCACTCACCCGGCCCCTCGTCCATCCCAGGCAGGTAATGCTCCACCAGCTCCTCCGACTTCTCCAGCATTGTCTCGGTCCCGTTTGCCAGCAGCTGACCCAGACGGGTGCCCACAACGGTGTCGACGCTGCAGCTCAGCATCCTCTGTGTCCTCTCCACTCTGCCCTGCACGGCCCCATAGGCCATTCCCACAGCACTGCTCACTGCTTCCCGCACACCCATCACTGTGCACAACACCAACTCTCTGGTCCCTGCCACCACCTGGAGGGCACAGAACGGAGCAGTTTGTCCCAGCAGTGCACCCAAGGCTGCCCTGCCCTATAGGGACATTACCTTCTCAGTGGGCTGCTGCAAGATGGGCAGCTTCTCCTCCAGCTTATCCAGCCCTCTGCACGCGTATTCGTTAGCAGTGGATACTAAAAGCCCCCCCCCAAAAAAAAATCAGATGTGGAACCCCATAACACTCCCCATCCCCAGACTTGCGGGGTGCCCCACTCACGCTGAGGCTCCAACTTGGTGAGGATGGGCTGCGCCCCACTGACCGCCACTGCTGTCAGAGTCCTCACCCCCTTCTCAGCAGCATCACACACAGAGCAGATGTAGGGGTGGTTCTTCTTGGTGGAGCTGTAGGCACTGGACACGATGCCGCAGGCAGAGCTCACCAGGGGCAGGCTGGCCACCCGCCCCACTGCGCTCTGCTGTAGGGTGGCAATGGGGAACAGTGAGGTGGGACCCCGCAGTGCCCCCAGCCCATGGACCCTCCCCATGGCTCTACCTGCAGCTCTTTTCGTGCTGGCGCCGCGTTGTTGGCTGACATCGCTGCGGTGGAGAGAGAAAGGACACGTGGTGCTGAGCACTGCAAACTCATGGCACGAGTGGAAAGCACCGGGAGGCCACTGAACCTCTGGGGATGGGGATTTTAGGGGGGTGGATGGGGGATTGGATGGGGTTCCGTGCTGAGGCTCACCTCCCACCCCACCAGGACGCAGTGGGGTTGGGTCTCGAGGGATGGAAGAGGGGCTGGATCCCTGCGGAAGGGGGTCCTTGGGGAGGGGGTTGGGGGGTGCAGGACTCCCTCCGTCCTCTAGGGGGCGTTGGAGGGGGGGTGGGGGGGGAGATGTCCCCGCCGGGGACTCTTATGGGTCCTATGGGACATTGCAGTGCCCCCGCCGCCCCCATCCTCGGACCCCCGGAACCCCCGTCCCGCTCTCCTGCTGTTGCAAAACCCCAGCTTCGTACTCACTGCGGGGAGGGGGGGGGGTGGGATATCTCCACCTCCGGTCACGATCGAGATTCCCGGTCGCGATCGTAACCCCCCCTCCTCGTCCCCGCCCAGCGTCGCGTTCATAGAGAGGCGGGAGCCAATCAGCGAAGGGGTGGGGCGCTCCGCGGCCAATCGGGAGGGAGGGGCGGGACTTTGGGAGGGTTGAGGGGATACGGCCACGAGGGGACTTATGGCCGTTGTCCCCCTACCCAGTAACCCCGTGCCAGGTGTCCCCTTCCAGGTGTCCCCGAGCAGGATGTCCCACAACAGGTGGCCCTGTGCCTCCCTGGTGTCCCCCCCCTCCGGCACTCCTCCCCGTTTGTCCCCATATTGAGTGTCCCTTTGCTGTGTGCGTCCAAGTGTCAATTGTCCCCATAGCGAGTGACCCTGCACCGAGTGTCCCCATGTCACGCCTCCCCGTGACAGCACCCCGTGACCCCTCTGTCTGTCCCCAGGGCTCAGTGTCACCTGGGGGAGATGATGGGGAACTCGGGGACGTTGTGTTGTCCAGGAGGGTCACCCCAGGGGATCGGGCTGGCCTGGATGGGAGCAGGCAGGGGGCATGGAACATGGAGGGGATGGGATGGACTTGGCCAGAGGACATGGCAGCCATCACCGCCTTTCATTCACGAACTTCACAGGACAGCGCAGGTGGCAGCACAGCAGAACGAGGAGAATCCATTTAATGCGGTTTTTTGTAAGGATGGGGACAGAGAGATGGGACAGGGGATGGTGTGAACCAGGCGGGGTGAGGCTTTGGGATGGAGGGGTAGGATGGGGATGGGAATCGCTGGGATGGGGACAGCCCTGTTCTCATTGCCTCAATTTCCCTGGGAGGGTTGGAGGGGTGGGGACACGGTGCTGAACCCCTTCCTTAGTGATCCAGGGGACTCTGTTTGTTCCCTCCGTGATCACAGCCAGCCTGGCTCACAGCAGCCACCTCCTGCCCCCGGTGCTGTGCAGGGCTGGCACAGCGTGTGTCATGGGCAGCAGAGAGCTGCGGGGCTGCATCCTGCAGCAGTGCCAGCAGTGAGCACTCACAGACCCAGGGGTTCCCTGAGATGTCGAGGGACAGTGGGGGGCCAGGGGAGCGTGGGGGCAGCTGCAGAGCCTGCAGATGGTTGTGTGCCAGATCGAGGACACGGAGATGGAGCAGAGGGGAGAAAATGCCATCGGGCAGCACCTGCAGGGTGTTGCTCTGCAGGAAGAGCAGGCGCAGAGCAGGGGTGGGCATGAAGAGGGCTGGCGGCAGTGCACGGAGCTGGTTGCCTTCCAGGTCGAGCCTCTCAAGCGTCTGCAACCCCATGAATGTATCAGCATGGAGGTGATGCAGGCGATTGTGTGCCAGGTCCAGGCTGCGCAGGGAGCGCAGCGGGCGGAGGGCAGCAGGGGGCACCTCGAGCAGAGCATTGCCTGCCAGGTTGAGCCAATGCAGCTGGGTCAGGTGCACGAACCAGGCTGGCTGCAGTGCCTGCAGGAGGTTCCCTTGCAGCACCAGGTGCCGCAGGTGGATGGAGTGATGGAAAATGCCAGCAGGGAGGTCGGGCAGGAGGTTGTCGGTCAGGTCGAGGATGCACAGGGTGGGTACGGGTTGCAGCAGGGCCTCTGGAAGCACAGCCAGGCGGTTGGAGGAGAGGTGCAGCTCCTGCAGATGGGGCAGCCCGGCCAGCGCATTGGGGGATATGGTGGTCACAGCAGTGAACTCCACTGAGATGGCCACGGTGGTAGGGGGAAGTCCGGAGGGGAAAGTGCTGAGAGTGGGATCCGTGCAGATGAAGTGCGTGGTGTTGGGCTGTGGGTGGCATGGTGCAGCACGGCTGTATGGCAGCAGCAGCAGCAGCAGCAGAGGAGGTGGTGGTGGCAGGATGTGACCCAGCAGTGCCATAGTGCTGGTGCTGTGGGCAGGCAGCTTAATGTCACCCCAGGCGTTGTGCCCTGTGCTGTTCCCACCACCACCCCTGTGTGCCCCCCCTGGGCGGCGGATGGGCTGCAGCCCCTGTATCTCCCTCCTCATTCTGGCCCAGGGACTCCCAGCCCCCTCCTCACCTCCTCTTGCAGCCAACTCAGCTCCCTGGGGACGCTCCTTCCTCCTTCGTCACCACGCTGCTGGTTTGGCCTCACGTCCGCTCGATTGGGAAACCATCGCCTTCGCAATCACTGCAGCTCAAGGAAGTGCCAGCACCCAAGGCAGGGGCTGGATGCTCCTCATCCCCATGGCCCCACACTGAGGCTCTGGGTGCAAGGGTGGCACAGCACTGAGCTCTCCCCTTCCACGAGGCTGCAGGGGAGCGGTGGGTGCCCAAATGAAGGTGTGAATGCACAGATTTGTGCACGCAGTGGGGCTCTGCATGGTGGCACAGCACAAAGCCCCACATGCTCCCCTGCCCCACAGCCTCCTCCAGCCTGCTGTCCCCCCACCTCTGTGCCCCACAGGCTCTGCTGAAGCAGGGACCGCTTTGCCTTTCCTCATGGCACAGCATCAGAGGCAGCGGTGGGGAGGAATTCACCTCTTGTAAACAGAAGTTTATTGCGGGGCTCCGGGGTTATACAGAGACGTTACCGCTGTCGCATGCATGAACGGCCCCGGGGCGATGGGGTGCCCGCGGTGCCCCGGCACCCTATTTACAGCATGGGACCAATTGCCCTCCACCCTGCAGTCAGGGGGCAGAGCACCTGCAGCGCCCACATCCCTGCACCCAGCCCTGCGGTCCTGCAGAGCCCTACTGTCCCTCGTGCCACCTGCAACTGGGTGGCACCGAAAGGGCACCCTTTGCCAGCAGAGAGTGGGTCTGATGGGATCCCCCAGCCTCCTGCATCCCAGCGCCCAGCTGTGCTTTCAAGGAGAGGGGAATGGAATGCTGGGATCTCGGTGGGAGCGGAGGTGTAAGGGGACAGATGACAGCTCACCGCTGGTACCAGGTGAGGGTAGTGGAGGTTTTGCCCAGTCCTTGGCAGACGATGCAACCTGATGGCATCCTCTGCTGGGTGCTGTCTGGCTGGGTGTTTCCAGGGTGCTGGCACGCACCTAAAGATGCCGAGGCACGGCTGATGGGACTGAGGGGCTCTGGGCAAAGGGCACTGCTTTGCTCTGCGCCAGCTGTGCCCATGTCTGTGTGTCCATCCTGCTGCCTCCCAGGGAGTCCCGCCCAAGGCGCAGCAGTCCCTGGGACCAGCCTGGGGAAGGGACAGGGCAGACAGACACTCAGAGCCTGTGCAAAGCAGCCGGAGCATGGGGCACTGCCCCGTGCCAGCCGGGGACAGCAGGGACTCTGTGCAGCTCCGGGGGCAGGAAGGAAAAACCTCAAACCCTTCCCATGGGAACCCAGGGGCTGCCAATCCCCCATGCAGCATCTCAGCCCCATCCCCCCAGAGCTGGGGCACCGTGCCACGGCACGGCGGAGGAAAACGTCCACGGTGGCAGCGCCTGAGTGCAGGAGCCTGGCAGCGAGCTTCTATTTGCCCGAGGGAGTCCGCTCCATGCCATAGCGCAGGAGGTGGTGCAGGTCCGTGAGTGCCCGGGGGGGTCCCGCACCGGGTGCCCGTGGTGCCGTGCCGTGCTGCCCATAGCCGCCTGCCGGCGCTTCGCCGCTGTTAAATGTGTGGTTCCTCTTGAGGTGGGCACCGGGGCGTTGGGTGCCGTTGTTGGCATTGAAGTTCAGCTGCTCGGGGCGCCACGGCGGCCCCTCCACAAAGTCCCCCCCTTCCCCACCAGGCGCCGAAACCACGCGCCGACGGTCAGGGCTGGGGCGCGGGGTGCCCCCAAAGTCGCCATAGGAGCTGCGGGGAGGACGGCGGGCACCGGCGGGGGGGTGCTGTCGGGTGCGGGGACCCTCGTGGTGATCCCGACCCCAGTGCCCGTCACCCGAGGAGTCGCTGAGTTCGGCCTCCAGCTCCTGATCCACCAGGATGGCGTGGCAGGAGAGGGGAATGCCGCGGGCGGAGCGGCCGGCGCCGGCGTGCAGCCGCGTGCCGCTGGCACCAGGGTCCCGCAGCGCGGCGTTGATGATGTTGTGACTCTGCTCCCAGGTGCAGTTCTGGAGGGCACCGGGGCAACGCTTCTGCTGCAGCGGGGTTTGCTCCGGTGTAGGCAGGACGCCCGAGTCCAGGTCGTGTTGGCTCGCCTTGCCCAGCTCCTTGGGCCAGCCGTTGGGCATCAGCGGGGCCAGCAGCGCTCCGGGCTGCCCGCCACGCGCTCGCCGCTCTCCCAACCGGCTGACGCTCACCACCGACTCGCTGTGTGCCAGGATGGTCTCCTTGTCCTTGCGCCTCGCCAGCTCCTTGCGATCCCGGTGGCCGATGAACCAACACACGCTGAAGCCGGAGATAACGGCGCCGATGACGAAGGCGGCCACCGAGGAGATGACCAGCAGGTTGACCGATACCAGCCCGTCCGGCTCGTCCACGAAGCTCTCTGTCACCAGCCCTGGGTGAGGGTAAGGGGGCTCAGGGGCCAGCTGTGATGTGCCACACGTCCCCGTGTGCCGTCCCTGTCCCACACTCACCCTCGCACTCGCCCAGATGCGATGTGCTGCCACCAGAGATGTCCTGTTCGAAAGATGTCCTGTGGGGGAATGCAAAAAAGAAAGGGTCAGCTGGCCTCCGACAGCCTCCCAACCTGCTGTAGCTGGTGATGAGTTTGTTGGGGCTTAGTGGTGAGGAACTGATGTGGCTCAAAGTTCAAAGGTCCAGGGGAGACCCCAGGACCCTGATGTCGCCCCAGAGAGTCCATCCAGCCCAGTCAACATTACCTGGGGCTGGGCTCCAGGAAGACACAGGAGCCCTCAGATGTCCAGCCACAGTACGGGTCCCGGCTCCCAAGGCAGCTCCTGGTAGGGAGCAGAGAGATCAGAAAACCCCCAGCCCTCAAAAGGGACCCTGGCCCAGCACCGTGCCTCAGTTTTCCCCATCGGTGCTCCTGGCCATGCCAAAACATTCACAACTCAACTCCAGCGTAGAGCAAATTCATGGCAAACCCTCTCTCCTTCTACAATCCCTCCCGCAAGCCCTGCCCTCTCGGCACTCACTTCATGCAGCCTGAGTGCTGCTGGCAGCGAGCCACGGGCACCCTGGCCACACAGGGGGGGAAGGCCAGCAGCAGGGACCCAGCTGCCTTGTCCAGCTCCAGACCCAGGAGTCTCCGCTCATCCTCTGTGTCCCGGCCACATCTGGGGATGAGAGCAGAGCTCAGTGCAGCCCCAGCTCCTGTCCCCACCTGCCCTGCTGCAGGCTGATCCAGAGAAGGGGGCTCATCCGTTGCCCCTGTCTCATTCACACATCCAACCCATTGATCCCACCACGCATCTAACCTTGCATCTTTCTGATCTACTCGTTCCTTCCATCCATCCAACCACACATCCATCCATCCATCCATCCATCTGTCCGTCTGTCCATCCGTCCATCCATCCATCCATCCATCCATCTGTCCGTCTGTCCATCCATCCATCCATCCATCCGTCCATCCATCCATCCGTCCATCCATCCATTTGTCCGTCTGTCCATCCGTCCATCCATCTATCCATCCATCCGTCCATCCATCCATCCATTCATCCATCCATCCATCCGTCCATCTATCCATCCATCCATCCATCCATCCATCCATCCATCCATCCATCCATTCATCCATCCATCCATCCGTCCATCCACCCACCCACCCATCCCCTGCTCACCCACCCACCCACCCGCTCACCCCTCTCTCCCCACCCCAGCCCACCTCCCAGGCTGGTAGGTCTCAAACTCCTCCAGGAAGACACTTTGGCTGCCGGGGGGTGCAGGTGCCGGGCTGCTGGTGGCATTAGGATGGATGAGGAACTTGAGGATGGTGCCTGTGCTGGAGCCCAGGAAGACCACGGTGTGGTTGCCCCATGGTCCTGCTGCATTGTCCACCACAATCTTGCGGAGCTGGTACCTGCATAGCATGAGCAGAGCAGGGTGTTGGGGCCAGCAGTGTTCTCAGGAGGAGAAACAGAGGCAGGCTGGGAGCTGAACCCCAGGACGTGGACGAGCACAGAATGCAGGGGAAAGCAAAGATCCTACATGGAAACTAGTTCAGATCCCAGGCAGACTGGGCACGGATCCCCATCATGATGCAGTAAAACCCATTCCAGAGCCCACTTAAGATCCTGCCTGGATTCCCTTCTAGTTGCAGCTAGTAGTTCCCAGCCCTGGGATCCAGCCCTGGTCCCCCTGCAGATCCCCAGCTGATCCCCAGCCCTTGCTCCATATGCCAGTCCCCATCCCTGTGTCCCTGTCCCCATCCCCACAGCCCCATCTCCAGCCCTGCATGCTGTCCTGCTGGCTGAAGGCTGTGGTCCGAGAGCGCAGCTTGATTAATTCCCCATTAAACAGCAATTAAGACAGATTTAATTAGGATGAGACAATCTCAGCTGCAAAGTTTATGACATTTATCAGGTCTCATGGCGCTCTCCCATGCAGGGGCAGTGCTGGAGGCAGCGACGTGCTGAGGCACAGCAGTACAAGCCATGCACACGGATGGGCACAGCTGCAAGCAGGCTGTGCATGCACCTACACACGTGCATCCCAAAAGCAGCCAATCTCCTGCACTGCTTCGTGCTGGGGGCCCCTCTGCAGCCTCTCCAGGCTCCATCCTACCCCCACACTCACCGACTCATGGTGCGGACAATCCAGGGCGCGTTGCCCAGGGACGGCACCGCTTCATCCATCAGAGGATGCGTCTTCACAAAGGTGAGGATCTCATCGGGGAAGGTGCTGGAGGAGTTGTAGCGCATCCCCGGGGCCGCACAGCACCCGGGTCTGACACCACAGCATGGCAAAGCTCAGCACTGCCACGGCTGAGCCCCGTCCCATTTCTGTCCCAGTCTTGTCTCCAGCTCTGCTGATACTGGCTCTGGTGTCACCATTCCAATCTCTTTCCCCGTGCCACTTCCTGACATCCCCATTCCCACTGGAGGACATCCGAAGGTCCCTCCCAACTCCTCCAATACTCGCATTCTGATCCCTACCACCAACCTTGGTCACTTCCATCCCTACCCGCCTCCCCACCTCCATCCCCAACCCCCTTCCTGCCACCACCCACCCGGCTTTCCCCTGCCACCATCCCTGCTGTCCCTATGGGTCATTCTCTCACCGGGGCTTTGGCACCATGTCCTCAGGTACAGCTGTCCAGATGGACTCTGGCGATTTCTGCTCTCTGAAACGCCCCTCGAAGACAGCAGCCACTTGGGTCATGTCAAAGGCACACACAGCCGAGCCGGGGATGCTGGGGAGATGCAGTGTGGGATGAACACCACAACCCACACCCACATTCCCAACCCTACTGGGCACACCTCAGCTCGGTTCTGTGGGGCCAACCTGTTGGTGGGCGTAGAGAAGACGGCGAGCACCACGGGGCGCCCGTTGAGCTCCAGGATATCCGTCACAGCATGGATGACGTTGAAGTAGAAGTGTGAATCACCCGGCACGGAGCAGTTGAGCCGAGCCTTGAGGAAGGATGTCCACTGCTTCTCCAGCACTCTCTGTGACCCCCCCATGTCGTTCTTGCACACCCGAGCCACTCGGGATACCACCACCTGCAAGGGATGCCCGTCACCACCCAGCAGGGGACAAAGGCACAGCCCCCACCCCAAGTGCCCCCCTAGGCTCGGGTCACCGCAGGGACCTCTCCAACCTTCTCCAGGTAGTTGAACTCCATAGCGATCTCCCGGAAGAAGAAGTAGACGTGGCTCCTCCACTCCACCGCGTGCACAAAGTAGGGCTCTGCAGGGACAACAACGGGGTCAGGGCTACCCCAGGACAGAGCAGAAGGGGACAGGGAGCGGTGCCACGCACGCCACGCTGGAAGCACCTTTGAACCACTTGGAGTCGTGTTTAACCGTGCGCAGGGTCGGGCTGTCACCCAGGCTGCGATAGATGACGGCGTCGATGGCCAGGAAATCTGTCACTGTGGCTGTGAAGAGCATCCCCCCTGCACGGGAGACACAAGCATGGGGATGTGGATGGAGACAGCACACAGAGAGCACCGGGAGGAGCAGTGCCCAACCGGTGGTCCCCACTGTGACAGCACTGACCTGTGAACAGTGCCACGTTGGCGTGCTTGGGGTCGTAGGGACACCGTGCCATGCCGCTGATATTGTCCCCAACGGGCTCCAGAGTGTCCATCTGCAGAGGGCAACACAGGGCTGTCAGTATGGCCAGGGGGTGCCATGCCAGAACGCAGGGTCTGGATGGTGGCATCACCCTCCTGACGAGCAGGAAACCCCCAAAGGGGAATGCTCTCCTCCTCAGAGCTCCTGTCCCTGTTGACACCCGCCAGCCCCATCCCAGCAGCAGGGGACTCACGCTGTAGTTGGCACAGATGGGGTTGAAGGCATTGGTGCCACACACGAAGAGCAGGTTCTGGTTCCGTACCAGCATCACCTTGATGAAGTTTCGGCACTCTGCCTGTGCCAGTGAGAAGGGGCCGTGAGCCTCTGCATCCACTCCCCAGCACCAGCCCCAAAAACAGCCCCAGGGAAAGGCGGGGTGAGTGGTCTCCTCTGCCCCCCTCACCACAAGAGGCTGGGCTGGGGGGGTGAGGGGGGCAGCCCCAGGGGACACGAACGGGACCTGGAAATTGGATTTCTCGCAGATTATGAGATGTGTCTGTTCTGATCAACGGGCCAGAAATAATTAATTACAAACCCAATTATACCAGCGTCCAATAAATCACAGTTGACACAAGCGTTGGCAGGGAGCCGAGAGGCACAGGGTGACACTGGGGGACGGTGACACGTGACGTGGGATGCAGGAGGGTGAGGGGGGCTCACAGAGCTTGCATGGACCCCCCCCATACCTCGTGTTTCCCCTTCATCCGGCAGATGCTGATGTCGTGTTGGTTCGACCTCCAAGTCAGCTTCTGTGGGGGCAGAAAATCCAACATTGGGCCAGGAAAGACCCCCCCCCAGTGCCCCACAAGAGCCTGGGGGTCTGCCCTTACCCGGTGATAGCGCATCTCACTGCCAGCAGTGGGCTCCAGGCTCACACGGTAGACGTTGTCCCTGCGGGGAGGACATGGATGTCACCACCTCATGGGTGCCTGAGGACACCTCAGAGATGTGCCCTGCAGCGTGGGGTTGTGTGTCCAGCCTGTCTGCCCCATGGGGATGGAGTGGGGTGGGCAATGAACACCTCTGGGGCACAGCCAGCCCAGAGACCCCCAGCATATAGAATTGGGGTGTCCAACAGCACCCCGCTATGGGATTGGGGTGTCCAAACTCAAAGGCTGGGGAAGACTTTTAGGTGCCAGGAGGGCCCCCAGGGCAGGAAGCAGGGTCCTTCCCAAACGATGTGGCCCATAGATATGTTTGGGGCGCAGAGGTTGAGGACCACATGTTTCACACCTGTCTCCAACGAAGAGGGTCCTGTTGACCTTGAGGATACGTTGGATGTTGAGGCGTTCGGTGCCACCACCCTCAGGGCCGCCCGGCCGGCTGCTGCCATGGCCCACAAACACAGCGTAGTGCTTCACATCTGGGGACACCAGGAGGGGGACACGGACACAGCATCACACACAGCTCCATGTCCAGTCAAGCCCCAACTCACATTGCACCCCAAGCCTCCCAGCCCCGTCCCCTCTCTGCGCCAATCTGTGCTCCCCTGGCCCCTTCCCCAGGCACTCACAGTCCTCGTTTGCCACGGCGATGGGGCTGGGCTCCTCGGGGAAGGTGCTGTGAGCCGTCCTCTCCGCCGTGAGCAGGAGCAGCAGGATGAGGGGGGGCCACATTATCTCCCCTGGTGCAGGCAGGCACCCACAGCACCTGCGGATAGGGAACAGGTGGGACGGGGCAGCACCTTCCTCCCTTCTATGCCCCTACCTGCATCCCAAAGCCATTGCCAGTGCTCATGGGGTGCCTCGTTGAGGCTGGGGGCGCTGGGGGGAGCCCTGATGTGAAGGGTGATGGTCTGAGATGCTGGGGCTGGGCCAGAGCCAGCAGCCAGCGGTGTGAGACCAGGGGTGTGTCTGGGAGATGGGGGAAGTGAGTCCTTCCCCAGCTGAAGAATTCCAAATATGCTGGGAAAAGCAGCTCCTACGCCCTCCTCCAGCCCGTTCCCAGCGCCTGCACTGCTCTGCATTGGAGCTACTGGGTACAAACTGGGTGCAACCTGGGCTCCTGGCTGCAGGACGGAGATGGGGACGTGGGGACATGCAGACAGAGGAGCACAGCCATCCCGCAGAAGGGAAGATCCCCCACTGCAGCCCTGCAGCTGCCACTTGCCTTCTGCCTGTCCAAAATGCAATCATACCATTTTGGATAATCAACAGGAAAGTGGTGGTGTGGGAATCAGCCCCACATACCCCCCCCAACCCCAGCAGCACAGCCCTGCTGTCACCATTGTCACCAACCCCCACTGTTCCAGGCACCGGTGCCATCCCCGCTGTGTGCCTGTGGGTGACACGGCGTGGAGCAGGGCTGGGTAATTAACAGGAGGCGATTTAATTGATTCTCAATCTGGCGAGGGCAGCGAGTGGGGATGCGGGTGCCATCGAACCGTCGCCCTCCTCTGCAGGGAGTGAGGGAGGGTGACACTGTGGGGGGACAAGGGACACAGGCACCGCAGCCGTTCCAATGCTGAGACCCGACCCAGTCCCCATCCCAATCCCCTCCGTGGTGACAGAGCCACTGGATAAGAACCAGCAACCCATGACTCTGTGCAGTGTCCCGGCTCAGAGCTGGCACTGTCTCCATCCTGCCTAGCTCTGGGGACACCCGACCCAAAACGCTGCTGTGCCACAGCCCCTGGGCAGGAACCGACCACAGAGGACCCGACCACGATGTCACAGCTCTCAGGGACGGCAGATGGTGACACTGTGGGCTCTCTGAGCCACAGCTCTCCCATGTCCCCAACGGCAGCTGCATTGCACCTTCACCCCATCACCAACAGGACAGGACCCCCTCCCATGGGAGCCAGCCTGGAAATTATCTATATTTAATTTTTGAGTGTTTGGGTTCCTGGGCGATTTTTTAATTTTTTTTTTTTTTTTTAAGCCATTAAGAATTAAATTGCAATCATTAAAGCCATCTCCCCCCCCAGGGCAGCTGGTGGAAGCTTTCACCCCCTGTGCTGAATGGTGACCCCCCCCAGGAGAGTCCTCCATTTACCTGCAGCTTTAGGAGCCACTGGGGACCTCTCATGCAGCCTCAGCCTGCAACCTCCCCAATGCCTTTGTGCCCCCCAGAGACTTTTGGTCACTGCAGGAGGCTGTTCCCAAAGCAATTCCCAACTCCCCTCTTCCCCCCCCTACTCAAAAAAATCTCACAACGGGGCACAAATCTCCAAATCATGGCATCCCCATGGAGTTTGGTGACCAGAGGATTTAGCAGGGGACATCACCCACAGATAGGGCTCAACCCCTATCAGCCACCTGAGAATCTCCCCCCACCCCTCCAGCACTGCCCATAGCCTCCAGTTGCCACGCAGCCACTTTCCCAGTGGGATCTGGGGTGCAGGGACCCTCAGAAGCTCCATGCCATTGATCCCAGTGACTGTAACCCAGCTGGGGGGCTCCGGTGTCACCGTCCCCCGGCGCTCAGCGGTGACAGTGAGCGGGTGCCCAGCACAGTCGGGGTAACTCGAGCCTCCGGCTGCATAAATGCCTCCGATTGTGAGGGTGAAGAAAAGGCAATGGCTGAGAGGGGCCGGGGAGGAGGGGGCTGGCGGCGAGCGGGGGGCACAGCGGAGAACAGGGCCCCATTGATGGAGGAGGAGGAGGAGGAGAAGGGGGAGAGGAGCGAGGACGGCTGTAGGGAGCTGCGGGGAAACTGAGGCAGTGAGAGGGGGTGCCCCCGACATTGGAGTGGGGTTGGGGTCCCCGGTAGAAGCTTTGGGATGGAGCTGGGAGATGGGGAATGGGGATGGCTGTGACCTGGAGGTGCCGAATTACTGTGGGTGAGCTGTTCCTGTGCTGTGCCTCAGTTTCCCCATTTGATAGCAAGCTCAGTGCCAGGCACCACCCATCCGCACCCACAGCCTCGGGGGGGGGCTGATGCTCACCCCATCCTTCTCCACCCCCTCCAGCATCACCCCAGGCATGGAGGGAGGGGGGGAAAGGGGAGGGTTAGCTCTGTAGCTTTGCCCCCACCCTGGAGGCACCTACATGCCCCCACAGCCATCCCTTCAGGGACAACACTGACTGCATCCCTTCAACCCCTTGGTTTGGGATGCGTGTGTGAGGGGGTGGTGAGTGCTTCCCTCCCAGGAATGTGAACCCCTCACCACGGCACCAGGTCACCCCGCGACCCCCGCTCTGCCCACCTCAGCTCCGCTGCCACCGCTGTCCCCACCGCTGCGAAAGGGTCCCCCTGGAAGCTCCTGCAGCATTGGGTGCATGTCTGGAGCCCGAGAGCCGCTCAGCTGTCACTCTGTCCTTCCCCCCTATCCCTCCCCCCCTCCCCATCCCCATGGGACCCCCATGGGACAGGGCCCGAGCCCCCCACGCCAGGTGGGAAGGTAGAGCTGATGTCACCGTAACCGGAGCCGGCACCGCTGCAGCTGTCACCAACTGGAACCGCTTTGACTCTGGGTTGTTGTGTGTCCCCCCCCCAACCCCCCACCCCCCCAACACAATCCAGAGCGTCCCCTCTCCAAGGGTGCCACCATCACAATGAGTTACACTGGGGGTGGGGGAGATCCCAGAATTGGGATATGGGGTTCCCCATGGCGGTGGCACTGCGGTGGGTTCATTACCCCAAAGCATATTGGGGGAGGGGGGGCCGGGGGGTGTCATCTCAATGTCTCCAAGGCGTCCCTTTCCATATGGCTAACGCTGGGTTTTATTTGATGTTTAGGGTAATTTTCTTTACAAAGTAACTAATGCCAATAAGCAATCAGCACAAATCACTATAGAGAGAAGGCAATTAGATATGTTAATGAGACCCCTTCCAAGCGGCGGCATAAGGAAATGCTGACAACGTGCAAACCTGGCACGGGGAGGGTGGGGGGCACAGGGTCTCCCCCCATCACCTCTCAGTGATGCACTGAGCGATGCAGTGCCCATCAGATTGCATTGTAGGGTCAAAACGGGGATGGGGTGCAGTGCCTGGAGTGCCTACAGTGCAGCCCAGCTGCTGCTGCCATGCAGCCATGAGGGCCACCGGCCCCACATGGGGGGGGGGGGGGGGGGGAGGGAAGGAAAGGGGGGGGGTCACCCCCACAGGTTTCCGTCCTGCCAATGCTTTGCTTGCTGGCCGGTGGGTTCGGGTGGCAGAGGCAGGAAGCAGCTGTCCCTGCGGCGCGGATGGAGCAAATGTCACCACCGCCACCTGGCACCACACACCACCCCCCCAGCCTCCCCCCCCCAGCAAACAACACCCCCCGGGGCGTTCAGAGCCTCCGAGTGGGTGCCAAGAGGATATCTCCCCCCACACCATCAGCAGGACATCAAGGAGAGGGGGTGGGGGGTGACACCACCACGGCCATTTACCTTTCGATGCTTCCGCGGCCACGTCCCTGTCGGCTCAGCTGTCCCCCCCCCCTCCTCTTCACCCCCCCTGCGATTGCTCTCCAGTTACCGGCTCTGCTTACAGCTGCTGTCTATAGCCCCCTCCTCCCCCCCCCCAGCACCCTCCGCCCGCTGCCTGCCCTGCTCTGAGACCTTGTGGTCATTGAGACCCCATCACCCCCAGAAGGATGGACGTCATCCCCCCCCCCCCCTCCCCCCCCCCCAGTTCTGTCACCCACCTTTGGGTGCACGTGAGGTGCCACCGACACCCAGCGCTGGCGGCCGGCCAGAGCTGTCTCAATTTGCATATTAAATATGTCCCATCTGCATATTAAGGACGTTGTCCTATTTAGGAGGCGTCTCGTTTCGAGCCGAAAATAAACCCCACGGAGGGGACGGGGTGGGTTCCACTGTGGGGTGGAACTGTGTGGTTCCGCTGAGGCTGAACCCCCCCACAGTGCCTCCACCCCACAGCAGCGCAGTGTCCCTCATCCCTTGTCCCATACATGTGCCCCCTGCGCAGGCATTAAGCTCCCCCCAAGGCACGTCCCCCCCCCTTGTACCTAAAGGCACACACATCCCATGTATCCCCTTCTGTCTCCTTTACTCCCAAAGGGGCGCAACCCCTCTGCTTCTTCCTGTCCCTTCAACTGTCCCACTTGTCCCCAAAGGTCCTCACCCCTCCTTAATCCCCTTGACCCTAAAGTCACACAGCTCCCACTTGTGCCCCCCTATAGCTCCCTGCCTGTATCCCCTTCTGCTCCCCATTGCCCCCAGCGCAGTGGCCCCATGACCATGGAAGAAGTGCAGTGGCCATGGTGACAACCTGGGGATGGGATCTGCCTTTGGCCATGGGACCCCATGGCAACCAGCACACAGAGCCTCAGAGCTGAAGGGGCACCCTACAAAACCAACCCCACTCTTAACCCCAGCTCCAAGCAGCATCCCTACAATAACACCTCTGTTCCCACAAACTGCTCCAGGTGCCAACCCTACCCACAACAACAAAGCACAGCCCAGCCATTACGAGGCCACCCCACGACACTCCTTTGGGGGATGTAAACGCAATGTTTAGGAGCAACCCTACAAAAACAAAGCCGCCCCAGCCCTGAGCAAGCAGCCCTACGACACAAACCTGCAGGTCCCAGCAG
This sequence comes from Tympanuchus pallidicinctus, assembly GCF_026119805.1. Taxonomy (NCBI): domain Eukaryota; kingdom Metazoa; phylum Chordata; class Aves; order Galliformes; family Phasianidae; genus Tympanuchus; species Tympanuchus pallidicinctus. Next base: position 1,314,911 of record NW_026294765.1, read on the forward strand.
GACAGGAGGAGGCGGTGGGGAGGAGAGCAGCTCAGTCCATCCGCCGTCTCAGGTTTGGGGTTTTTTTAAGCCTTAATAAAAGTTTATTTGTTGTTGTTGTTGTTTTTATTTCCTCTTTAGTCTCCCCCGCATCTCCGCCGTGCCGGGATGCGCTTGGCTGCTTTGCTCTGCTTGGGAAAACGTTACCTTTAATTGCTCCAAGCTCAGGCACCAGAGCCTTGATTTCAAATGCCTAGGCTTCAACAAACTGATTTATAGTCAAATAAGATGAAATATCCGCTGTGTGCCGGGGTGAGCATGGGGAGAGAGGGCAAAGGGACCACAGTGCCCATACACACAGTGCCCTTGTGTTGCTGGTGGCCCCCAGGGCCTCACGTGGGTCTTCATTTCACAACCCCCCTCCTCACCTCCCTGCCCTGAGGCATGGCATGGAATGGCACTGCATGGCTCAGAATGGCACGGCACAGCTTACCATGGCTCAGAATGGCATGGCATGGCCTGACACAGCTTTGCACAGCTCCAAAAGGCACAGCACAGCTCTGAGTGGCTCAGAATGGCGTGGTTGAGCTCAGAATGATGTGGCTCAGCTCAGAATGGCATGGTTCAGGCCAGCGTGGCACAGCACAGCTCAGCATGGCTCAGAATGGCACGGTTCAGCACAGAATGGCATAGCACAGCTCGGCATGACACAGCTCAGCTTGGCACAGTATGGCACAGCATGGCATAGAATGGCACAGCACAGCTCAGAACAGCACAGCACAGCCCAGAATGGCACAACATGGCACAGAATGGCACAGCACACCTCAGCACAGCTCAGAACGGCACGGCTCAGTGCAGAATGGCACAACATGGCATAGAATGGCACGGCACAGCTCAGCACAGGTGGGAATGGCACAGTGCAGGATGGCACAGCACAGCTCAGAATTGGCACAGCACAGCTCAGAATGGCACAACATGGCACAGAATGGCACAGCACAGCTCAGCACAGCTCAGAATTGGCACAGCACAGCTCAGAATGGCACAGCACAGCTCAGCACAGCTCAGAATGGCACAGCACAGCTCAGGATGGCACAACATGGCACAGAATGGCACAGCACACCTCAGCACAGCTCAGAATTGCACAGCACATCTCAGCACAGCACAGTTCCGCTCAGCTCCTCAGGAGGGATGCATGCACCTGCTGCAACCAAGGTGTGGGCAGTGCTGTGCAAGCTCAGCCTTCACATGGCCACCACCTCCTCTTCTTCTTCCTCCTCCTGGCAGGCTGCAGGCTTGCTGCTATGACCCTGCTCCATCCCTCTGCATTTCCCATCACCATCTCCACCAGCTGAATGAACCACCGGACGGCAGCCAAGGAGGGGAGAGAGCTGGGAGCCACCACGGGTAGCCCTGACCCACTCCACGTGACCGAGTCCCCCCTGCATGCACCAGGACAACCCCATCCCCATGATGTGGGATGCGCCGCGGTCGGGCTGGGGGCTGCAGGATGCTGCTGGTGGGGAACAAAGGACCATTGTTTGCACACTGTGCCCCTGCCTGTGCACACGCCGGAAGGTCAGGTGCTTCCTCACCACCCCGAAATAGCTCCTTGTTCTGCTGCCACGGTGGGTGGGGATGGGGGAAAGGAGAAGAGCTCCCCACCCTAAAGCCAGATGTGAGGACAGCTCTATCGGTGCCATCACCCAACGGGTGGGCAGGGGGGGCTGCATGAGCCATGCTGCAATGCTCCTAGCTGGGAGGGGACAGAGCCCCCAGCCCCCACCTTGGGCTATGGGGTCCCTGTCCCCTCCCCAACGCAGAGCAGATGTGCACTTGGAGGCAGATGTGTTGCTAAGGGCCCAGGAGTGAGCAGAGAAGAGGAGAGGGGGGGGGGGGTGAAGAGTATTGATTCGTGCTTCCGGGGGAGGAACAGTTCAAAAGCAGAGGGAGCTTTGAGGGGCTTTCAAAGGGCTGGGGAGGTGGTGTGGGGTCTGTGCAGGTGTTGGCGTGTGCACTGCTGTCACACGAGTGTGTGTGTGTGTGTGTGTGTGTGCAGGTGTTGGGGTGTGAGCACTGGTGTGTGTGCACACCAGGCTGCTGCTTGCATGCAGGAGTCAGTGTGTGTGAGATGGGCAGGAGGAGCCGTGCGCACAGCAGTGGGGGGGGGAGGGTGTTTGCACACAGGGCTGCTGTGTGTGCACGGTTGTGGGTGGTGTGCTGGGTGCTGGGCAAGCAGGGGGATGCAAAAATGGTGTATGTGGGTGCGTGGGTGTGTGTGCACACAGGTATGGGAATGCATGTGCAAGAGTGCATGTTGTGTGCAAACATGCACGTGTGTGCAGCTGCATGCAGGCTACGGCATCTTACATGCATGAGCAGGGTGCTTGCAGGCATGGGTGCATGCATGTGCACAGGCGTGTGCATGTATGTGGCTGCATGTACGTGCATGTGCAGGTACATGCATGCATGTATGCTTATGTGTGTGCATGTGTGTGCAAGTTACAGGGGGCCATGCAGTGCTCCTGTGTGTGTGTCTGCATGCTCTGACCAATGGCTCTGAAACGAGCATCGTTCCTGGGAGGGGGGACTGCAGTGAATCGGATGCATCCCCTCCCACCCCTCCACCCCAACCCCAAGCACCCCGGGATCCTGGCTCAGTTCTGTGGGACGGCCCTCAACCACCAGCAGCCATGGGGCTATTCACAGCACTGACCTCACACCACTGAGATAACTCCAAAAGGTGAAATGAAGGGTATGGCACAGCAGGTGCCGGGCAGCTGCTGGGTTATTTGCAGCGCAGCACTCTCTACCTGCTGCAGGGACAGGACTGGCCCACACTGCATGGGGACGATTCCCATCCTGGCCTTCCCCATCACCTTCGGACCCCTGGTGGGAGGTGACAAATGGGGCAGAGCTCTGTCCCACCACCTGAACCTGAGCTGGATCCGACCTCACCGGGGAGGTGGGTGCTCACTGTGGGAACAGCACCCAGTACCCCCCCCTCCCAAAGCACTCCCCTTCCCTCAGTGCTGCGTTTGGCACCGGAGTTGGGTGGCACCAACCCCGTATCACCCAGTGCTGCTGCTCTGTGCCTCAGTTTCCCCATCCAAGCTCAATGGTCGCTCCCTGCTCTGCTCTGCCCCGACGCTGCCATAACCAACCGGTCTCAGCTGCTCCCTCAGGGACCACCATCACCCCAGGATCCATTCGGCACCCAAACGAGGTGCTACAGGCGATAGGGGCGCATCCAGCCCTGAGCTCCTCTGCTGGGTTTGATGGGATTATCCCCGTGGGCAGGATTACACAGGGAAGAGCCAAGGATTAGCCACGGCGCATCAGCGCGCTGCATCCACGGCCGCTGTCAGCCACAGTGTCAGCCCAGGGCCTCTGTGCCATACTGGGAGCAACTGGGACAGAGTGGAGACAGACCCTGAGTCCCACTATGGGGCTGGGACCCCCTTTGGGGACCGGTGGTGGCTGCCACCTGCTGCGTAATTAAGGGCTGCCGCTCCTGGGAGCTGCACGCAGAGACGAGAAGGATCTTTTTTTTTTCCTTCAATTTGACAAAATTGTAATTAAATAGGGAGTAAAATCCCATTAGCACAATCCAGCCCCACTGGGAGTCTCCTCCACTCCAGACGATCCTTTTCCCTCTCCATCCCATTGCAATAAAGGGAATCGAACCCCTGCTGGGTGCTTTTGGGGGCCGTTGCCGAGGCCTGGATCTACAGGGGTGCCTGGGATGGTACCCAAAGCCACCCAACACCTCGGGATGACAGAAACAACAAATAAACCACCCACACACCCCAGCACAGATGAAGCAGGAGGAGAGGCAGAGCACCACACAGCATCACAGCCCGCATCCCCAAAACAACCCCCAAAACACACCAACAGAGCCCCACTGCACGGCTGCGCCCACAGCCCAGCCACGACGCTGGAAAACCGCGTCCAAGCTGGCAGCTTTAATTAAAAACCTGAGGCTGCAAGCGTGGCCAGCACTGCAGCACGGCTCTGCACTGAGCTCCAGCACCTTCACAGCGCTCACCATGGGGACGGGGCACAGTGGGGAGGGGGAACAGCAGAACCCCCCAGGCAGCAGTGCAGCACAGAGCGATGCTCGCAGGACACACCGCCAGCAAAACCATGGCGTGCAGCTCATGCAGAGCACAGTCCAGGGATGGGGACAGCCAGGCTCGGCATGTCACCTCCCACCCCTATGAGGTCGTATGGTGCTGAGCTGCTGAGCCCCACGGGATGAGGGGCAGTGCACATCCCTGCAGCCCCACATAGCTCTGCATTGGGGATGCGTGCACCCCCGTCACCCATGCACCCACCCAGCCCCGTGCCCACGCTCCCACACAGCTCTCTCCATCCCACCAAGGCCGTGGGGCACAGCAGCACGGCCCGTTGGCATCCATCAGGCATGAGCTGAGCTGCTCCCGGAGCTGTCAGGGGGTAATTTGGTAATTTCCCTTTGTTTATGGGAACGGTGAGCAAAAACATCTCCTGCCAACCCCTGCACCCGGCAGGCTCAGCACCCATAGCACACAGGGGGGAAGCAGAACCCCAGGAGACCCCCCCCAGCCCTATGCCCTCAAGAATGCCCCCCCCATGAAGACGGTGTACAGCCCCCCCCCCTCCATACACACCACCTCTGAACGCAGCAGCCACGTGCCCCAGTGACAGCAGTGACCCAGTTCCCACGTCACCCCACAGCCGCCTGCACCCCTCTGCATGGGGCTCAGCACCTTGCTCTGCCCCCCCTTCTCCACCCCTCCTGCACTGGGTGCAATAGGGATGGCAGCACCGGGGGTCACATCTTGCACCAGAGCCAAGCAGAGGACCACAGGGTATTGGGGAGAGGGGGGGGGGCAGGGGTGCCTGCTTTGTCCTCATCTCCTTGAGCTACAGCTGTAAGAAGGTGGGGGGATGGGGGTTGTCTACCTGCCCCCCCCCACCCCCTCTCCAGGTTCTGCTCTGGGTGGAGGGGAAATTGAGGCAGAGAGGATGGCACCGTTCATCCAAGGTCACCCCGAGCCAACAGCACAGCCTGGTCCTGCTCCCCTGAGGGCACTGTCCCCCCCACCACGGCCCAAACAGGGCCAGCTGCCCCCACCCCTCCTCCATTCCCTACTTGATTTGGGGCAGGATGATGCTCAGGACCCCCCACAGCAATTGACATGGATGATGCAGGAGGAAAGGAGGCCAGGCCTGAGAAGGGGGGGTGGGCATGCTGCGGGCAGGATGCCCATGGTGACAGCAGTGAGGGTGACAGGGCAGGATTTGGGCCAAGCTCAGCACAACCCACATTATTTTGGGGTTACATCACCAAAATCCATTGCTATAGTGCAGAGTCCCTAAGGAGATGACAGCAACCCCCCCCCCCCCCAGCCCCCGCATGAAGATGCTCAGCTGCGCTCCAACCTGGGGAGTGCCAGCACCCTCAGGACATATGGGGCGACCCTATGGGGTGTCATTCCCCCCACAACTGTACCCACAGTGGCAACAAGGAAGAAAAGTTACAGTTCCAGGGAGACAGTGCTGGGCACCCCCAGCTCTCTGGGGGGGCTCTGGGCCCGTGGGCTGTTTGGGGGGGGGCAAAGCACTTTCTACTCTCCCCCAGTCTGAGCCCTCATCGCTTCCTTCTGCTGTCCTGCCCCACTGCAGCCCCCCACCACAATCCCTCCAGCTGAGGGCAAATGGGGTGGGGGCCTACACCAACCCTCCCCCCCCTATTCCTGCCCCAATACCCCACATCCCAGCTGCTTCTTATAGGGTAGCGGAGCCCTGTGAAACAAGGAGCTCTCTCCATCCCACTCTGCTTCTTCTCCAACCCCCCCACCCCCCAGTTTGGGAGTACCCCCCTTCCCTCTTCACCCCGGCCCTCCCAGGGCTCAGCACATTGCATTCCAGGGCTGCAGGGGGTGTGGGGGGGGGGGGGGGTCATGGGGATGAGATGGGATGGGGGGTGCTGGATGGGTGATGCTGTGTTCAAGATTCAGTGCTCAGGGGAAGGGGGGGGGGGGTCCAGGGTGTGGGAGGGACATTGGGGTGCTGGGCAGGGAGAGGTGGTTATGGGATCATGGGATCACGGGGTGGGGGAGTGCAGGACGGGGATGCTGGAGGGAGGGGTTCATAATGCTGTGGGGTACAGCAAGGTGCTGGGGGGGGGGGGGGGCAGTGGGGTGAAGGATGACGGTGATAAGAGAGTCTCCATGGTGGTGGTGGGGAATAGAGGTGTGGGGTGGAGGTGCGGAGGATACCCGAAGAACGAGGGGGAGGGGAGGGGGGAGATCGTAGGGTGGGGATGGGGGGGGGGGGGGTCGTGGGGACACAGCGGTGGGGAAGGGGATGGAGGAGGGTGGGGTGGGAGGGGGTGGGGAGCGGGGCTGGGGGAGGGCCGGGGTGCCGGGGGGGGGCCTCCAGCCGTGACCCTTCAAGGTTCCTCCCGCTCCGCCCGGAGAGCCGCTAACAAAAGCGCCGCTTCCCAATGCAGCAGCAGCAGCAGCAGCAGCCGGGAGGGGGGAGGGCCGTGCCGGGGGTGCGGGGGGGGGGGGGGGGGGTTGGGGTTGAAAAAGACACGTTTTCCCTTTTTTCGCCCCCCTTCTTCCCAATGTCCCGATAGCGGGGTGCAGCCCCCCCTCCCCACACCGGCAGCCTCCGGCGGGAGGGGGAAACTTCGCACCGATTCGGATTGAGAGGGGGGGGGGGAGGGGGACGACACAACCGCATCAATGGGGTAGGAGATGGGGGGGGGGGGGGGCACCGGCCGCTTTCTTACCTTCAGCTCCGAGGGGGCCGGGGTGGGGGGGGGGGGGGGGGCACCGCACACCTGCGCCCGGCGGCAGCGCGGCTCCGCTCGGCCCGGCCCCGCTCCGCTCCGCACCGTGCGCGCCGCCGCGGCGGGAGGCGCCGGGGCCACCGGAGCCCGTGGTGGGGCGGGGCTGCGAGAGAATAAGAGGAGGGGGGGGGGACGACCGCGGTCAGAGCCGGGTCCGGGCCCGCAGCCCGCCCGCCCGGCGGCTGCGGTTGCAGCGGGGCCGCTCCGGCAGCGCACGGCGCTGGAGATACAGCGGAGCTGCCGCTCCTGCCCCCCGCTCCCCCCTCTCCCTCCCCCGCGCCCTGCCCCCCGCCCCCGGCTCGGCCCCTGCCCGCCTCGGCCCCCTTCTGACAGAACGGCATCGCCCCGCTGTGCCCCGCTTCGGGGGATGTTGGGGCCGTGCCCCCCCCCCCCCCTTTGCCTCAGTTTCCTCCCGCATCAATCCACCCCCCCCCATCCCCCACTCCTCCAAAAGGCTCAGCCTTGCTTTGTCCCTGTCTCCCCGCCTCATCCTGCTCCCCCCCCCCCCAGTTCCCCTCCCCACCATCCCCAGGACCCTACCCGCAGCCCCCGCCTCGGTTTCCCCGTGCACAAAGTGCCTCTCCCCCTCCCTGGCACTTTGGCTGCATCCCACACACAGGGGGCTCCTACTCACCCTATGGCCCAGGTGGGCTGCTTGCCCACCTGCTTGGGGGGACACTCCAGTAGGGTGGGAGCCCCCCAGAGTGTGCACCCAAAGCCTCCCGGTGGGGACATGGCTGGAGGAGGGGGTTCAGTTTCACATATTCAGTGATTTAACACCAGGCGAGCATCATATTCCCCTCCACCATCTGCTTCCCGCGCCTGTTTTAGCTGAACTTACACAGAAAAAAAAAAAAATATAAAATAAATCACAGCAGTCATAAATAAACCACTGCCCCCCCCCTCCCCCCCTCCACATCCCATCCTCCCCCATCCCATCCCCCAGCCCTGGGGCAGATGCTTGGCATGGAGCATCCCTGCATGTCCTGTGAGAAGGATGTGCACCAGGAGATGCCGCCGCCCGCACCCAGCTGTGATTTGGATCCACTTGAACAGTTGCTTTCCCAGTCCAAAGAGGCCGAGGAGGTGGATGGAGGATTCACTGTGCCCTGACACCACGGGGTGATGAGGAGGGGGAGATGCCCCCGGGTGATGGAGAAGGGCTTTGGGCACCTCTGGTCTGTCTGTGCCGTGGATGCACTGAGCTGTGCCGGTGCTCAGCACACACCATAGGTTTCTCACGCTTCTGATTCACCCATTCCTACTGATTGCTGGCACTGAGGACACGGGGACAGCCAGCCCCGGGGTGGTGCAGGAAGAGGGGATCCCCAGAGGCCCTGTGGTGGGAAGGAAACCGTGGCTGTGACTCAGTGACTGAGTCAGTGTCCCTGGGGTGACATTGAGGGGACAGGGCTGAACCCTCGGACCTGACCCTCAGCTCATCACGCTGGCCAAACTCAGGCTAATTAAGGTCATTTACCATCTTCCTGCTTCATTCCTTCCCCCTTCCCATGGACCCCCTCCCCTGGAAGCAGGCAAGATGCTTTTTGCTGAAACCTCTGCTGGAATCACAGCCACGCAGCACCCAGTGGTGGCACATGGAGGTGACCACCATCCCCCCCATGGGTCACTGCAGTTCTGTACACGCTGGGGGAGCAACACCCATGGGGTGGGCGCTTCCCACCCCGACACCCTATGGCACCCCATGAGCGTGTCCCCAACCCTTACAGACGTTGCACTCCCTGGGCTTGGCCAGCAGTCTGGAAAATCACAGCTTTGGGAGAACCGTCACTGCTCACAGCCTCTGTGTGGAGATTTATTCACGGGCTGTGGGGTTTGTTTGACCTTTTGGAAGCGTATATAGTTGGAGAAGAGCTAATTGGCTCTGTAAATCCTGCTGCGGCGGCAGGATGGAGCGCTGACTGCTCTGGTCCCACCGTGTTGGGTGACAGAGAGTGCAGTGAGGAGTGTGGAGGGGGATGCCAGCAGCCCCATCCCCATCGCTCTTTTTATCCTTTACGTGGCAGGCTTTATTTATAGGGAAAAAACTTCAGAAGTGCAAACAGAGGGGTATGTCAAGGCTGTACGAAGCCGCCTCCATCGCAGCAGAATGTGCCCAAATCTCTGCTTGGGGCACCTCAGCTCCCAGCTGCCCGGGCTTGAGTTTCCCCTGGGAAGGCTGTAAGTGAGCTGAGGGATGCTGTGCACGGCAGGCACGCACTGAGGGCAGCTCCAGCCCTCCCTCCCCCCCCCCCCCCCGTGCCCCTTCCCTGTGCCCCCAGTGCGCATTGGGAATCGCAGTCACCGTGTGATGAGCGGAGCCGTTCTCTGCACTCCTGTGACTGGAGGGGATCCCAATGGGATGGAGGGTCAGGGAAGGAGTTCAGACCCCCCCCCCCCCATGTGCCCCACCAGCCTCACACATGCCAAGCATGCAGGGGGAGGTCTGGGTGTAGCTGCAGTCCCCAGGCCTGTTCCAGCATGCCTGCTGCACGGCACGGCTCGGCACGGCATCCTGCTCCTCCTGCCCTCTCTCCCCCCCCAGAGCCCCAAGCCCTTCGCAGAGCAGAGGTTCAGAAGGGGATTCAGGCAGCAACGCCCTCATGGCCCATCCTGCTGGCAGCCCCCACATCAGGACCCAATGAGGTCCCCTCCCCAGGGACCCCTCATCCACCCCTGCGCTCAGCAGCACTGTCCTCCTGGTGGCTCTGACACCACTTCTTTGGGGACATCCCCTTCAAACAGCCCTAGATCTGTCCCCCTGAGCCCCAGTGCAGGTTAGGTGCCCAGATCAGCCAGAGCACAGCAGCTTTATGCTGTGAGCGGGGAGCTTAGACCTTACTGACTGTCTCTTCCCTAATTAGCTGTACAGTGGGAAGGTCTGTCCTGCTCAGCATCCTTCCTCATGGGATGCACTGGGCAAAGTGGGAACCATGCAGCAAAGTATGAGCCTGTGCCTCTGCAAGTTGGGTTCTGCATGAATGTGGCATGAACTCTTGGTATGCCTCAACGAGAGCAGAGAACACACAGCCTTAGCATTGCTGTGCACAGCTCATGGAGCACGTATGACAAACCTCCCATCTGCAGAGATCAACCTTCTAATTCGCTGTGAACTCACCAATAAGGTGGGGTGGGGAAACTGAGGCATAGGACAACCCAGGGACAGGAGCAGAGCCGCCTGTATGCACGCATGTATGTGTGCATGCCTGTGAGAGCGTGGATGTGCACACACATGTGCATGCATGTAACACATGTGTGCACCCAGCAGCAGAGGGCAGTGCATCTCCTGAGCTCTCAGCTGCATCCCGGCAGGCAGGCAGCCCAAGCACAGCAGCCTTTCAGGCACCCTCTGCAATGCCAGAGCCTCCACCTGGTGCCAGCCACAGCGAGCCACAAAGCAGCCTTTATGCCAGCAGGATGCATGCGTGTGCAAGCATCTCGTGCACACATGTCCTTTTGCACACGTGTGCATTCACATGTGTGTGCATGCACGTCTCTGTGTGTTTGCTCAGCTAGGAGCATTGCAACAGCCCCCAGTTGACATCATCCCCTCCCCAGGCTGCACCCAGAGCCCACAGCAGCATCTCCATCCCCAGCACCTGCAGCAGACCAGTGCTGTGCCCTTCCCCGGCACGCTGCGGCGGCGTTCGAGGAGGAAGAGTGGTAATTAAGTTAATTTGCACATGCAAATCATCCTCGGTTTGAATCTGTTAATTTTATAATTTGATGTTTAATGTACATATCTGCTGTGTTTTCCCAGCCAGAAACCCAACATTTTCTGGGTGCTAATGATGGGGGTTGTGTTCTGGGGGTAGGGGAGAAGGACCCCACATTTGCATGGCTGCACTGGGCTGATGGTGTGGAGGGATTAATTGCTGCTGTGGGTTGGGTTAGAGGTTCTTCCATCCCTTCAGGGCTCTGCCTTCGCCCCGCAGCCCTCACCTGCCCAGCAGAGTGTTAAGGACCACGTTGCAAACCTGCAATTGGAGTGGTTTTAAATATTTCCAAATAAGTGCCTGTCAGCAGGGCTGAGTGTGGAGGGGAGAAAGCAACGAGTTGTTTGTAGCAGAAGAGGTGCACAGGGTGGCCTCAAAAGAGGCTGAACCTGCCCCATTCTCAAAGCACTGCTCCTTTTCTTCCTTCTTCTGGGGATGCTTTGGGGTGTGATGGTGCAAGCTGAGACCTGGCAGCTCGTGGCAGCCAAGCTCCAATTGATGGAGCTTTCCCATCCTGCTTGCTCATGGCTGCATCCACCTCCCCATGAGCCTCAGGCCAAGCACTGCAGAGAATGTAGAGCCCTCACCCTGAGAGCTCCCTCCTATGGGTACTGCAAAAATTGGGTCTGCATTGAGTGTCGGGCATCACCCTGTGGCTGAGAGCATCACTGTGTGGCTGAGCATCAGCCCGGTGCTGAGCATCAGCCCGAGGCCATGCATTGCCCCGAGGCCGAGCACTTCCCGATGCTGTGGCAGAGGACGCCCAGCCACATCCCTGTTTATCTGCTGCTCCGGCTGGAGTTTTGCATACGCCGGATTTACAGATTCCCTTTGAAGCTCTGGCTGCTGCCGGTCCTTCCTCTCTCTGCCTCGGCGGAGATAAAGCAGCTCCCGCAGCCTCCGCACCCGGGGGGATGCTGACACTGCCTGTCGCACACCTCCCTGCCCCCCTGGCCCTGCAGGTTTGGTCCACATTCCCTTCATCCTTTCCCCACACATGGCTGGGGCTGTATCCATCCACGTTATTTCCACATCCCCCGGTGCCAGACAGGAGCGGCGCATCCCCCGGGGGGGTGCAGGAAAGGGCGATGCCACCTTTCTAATGAAAACTAATTGGCACTAATCCCTTCTCATTGTTTACTCGGGACTGATTTAAGCGCATTTCAGGCTAGACTGAGCAGTTGAGCATTTCTAATGTATTTTTCTTTCTGCTTTAATGACCTTGTTCCTGCCACCCTGCTGCTGACTCCCTGCTCCGGAGAGCGATGCGGAGATGAGTGTTAACTTAATCAACTTCATCCAGAAAGAGGAAAACCTTCGTAGGGAAGGAGCTCTCCTGGGTGCCTGCAAGACCCAGGAGACCCATCTCTGTGATCTGCGGCTCTCCCCGTTGCAGGACCCTCCCATCCAGCTGTTCCCCAGCCTCAAATCCAGATGTCCCCATCGCCAACCCATCCAGATGTGCCCCTGTGATCTCGCTCCAGCTGTCACCACTGCCATCGCAAGGTCACCCCATCCAGCTGTCATCCCCATCACCCCATCCAGCTGTTATCCCACCACCCCCATCCAGCCATCCTCACCCTCCGGAGGTCCTCCCAGCCCACAGGATGCTCCCAGCTCTCCCCCAGCCCAGCTTCACGCAGGCTGTCCCTGTGTCCCTGTGTCCCCTGTCCCCCCCACCCCCATCCTCAGCCTCCCACTGGGAGCTGGGGATATTTATAACCTCCCCTCCAGCTCTCGCCCGCTCTGTTTCCGTGCAGAGCTGGTGACTTTCACAACCTCCAAGACTTTCTGTTCTCCTCCTCTCCTCCGGTGATGAAAGGATGCATGTGCTCATGCTATGAAGGAGGTAGGCATCTCTCCGGGCCCCCCCGCTGCTGAGCTCTGCCACACTCACCACCCGTTCCTTGGAAGAACCTCACTGTTCCCTTTTTCCTTTCTCCCTCTGAGGACGTGTTTTGTTGGGTTTATATCCCCTACTCAGGCTTGGGTAGGGGCTGCTCCTTGTCCCCCATTGCCCAGCCCCACACCAACCTAACCTTAACCCTTATGCCACCCCAACAACAGCGCCTCACCCCCACTGTTCCCAGCCCTGCTCAAGCCAACCCCACATCATGCCTCAGTTTCACAGGACCCCGTGCTCAACCACCCCACCACGCAGCAGCCTGTTGGCAGAGCAGATCCCGATGGGATCCCACAGACACACCATTATGCTTTTCCCCTCGAGCGTGGCTAACCCGGCGCAGAGCCCAGCCTGGAGCATTTTTCCCCCCTGGGTAGTGCAGGGCAACATCCTATGGAAACAAAAGAGAAAAGAGAAAAGGAGATTTTCACCCCAAAAGGCACGAGGTTCAGCTTTCCCCTTCTGGGGGGCTGCCTCCCCCTCCTTCCCAGTGCCTGCATTGAAGCTTTCAGCCCTGAGTCCCTTTGCAGGAGGAGGAGGACAGCACGGTGGGAGCTGTGCCATGGGGACCCCCATGCTCTGCCCCCCAGGGAAGGACCGAATCCCTCTGTGCAATTCAAGGACAATCCGAGGAGCTGCTCTATTTCATTTCATACGATCATATGAAATGATTCACTCCGAGCTTTGAAGCGGAGTAAACAAATAGTCCTAAATGGTTAAAATCCCAATTAGATCGTAAGAAATCCTTCAATTTCTTGCTGGCTGATGATTGGAGTTAAGGTCAGCTCTTTTCTTTCCTTAATATGCAATTTTCACCACAATCCCGTTTGTGCCCAGGCTGTCAGCCTACTGCTAAAAGGCTCCTTTTGTCTTCAGCCCTTCCTATCTTTTAAGGAAAATTCACTCCTTTTCGGCAATGTGCTGTTCCTACTTCGCACCTGGGAGAATCGAGCACAGTCCCTTTCATCCCATTCTGTCCCCAAAGGGATATTTGGGGTGAGGGACCCCCGGTTGCAAGTTGGGTTTGTCCCTAGGCGCTGCCTCCCCCCCTCCAGTTACACTGCACTGCAAATTCTTTTCCTCTGGCCACTGAACCCAGTGGATGCTCAGGGCCCAGGGAAACCTTCAGCCTCACTGCTTTGGGCTCACTGCCACCCAGGGCTTTGCACCGATCGATGCTGCAGCCTCTCTTAACACCTCACAGGGATCGATGGACAAGGCAGGGAATTGCCTGCACTGGAGGGGACTGTGCAAACGTGGCTAATCCCCCTGGCAAAGCTCAGCTTGCAGCTGCTTGCCTTAACCCTATCTGGGACATGGTGGGCACTGCATCGTGATGGGACACCACGCAGTGATGGGCACTGCAACGTGATGTTTTGTACAGCACAGTTCCCTTGACCTATTTTAGGTGTCTGCTCCAGTGTCTGCTTCTTCCCTCCTGCGTCTGCAAAAAGCTCTGCAAGGAGACAGCCATCAAGGAAACACCGAATCCAATGAGATATCGCCAAAGCTGAAGCCTGTTGTTGGTACCAGAGCCATCCCCTGGCTGCAGGCACCAGGGCTGCTAGCTCCTGGCACTCCTGATGCACTGCTGCACGTTAAGATCTGGCAGTTCAGACACTAAAAAGTGATCTGGCATTGCAAAACCAAGCTTTGCACGTGGGCACTGTAGGGCTCAGGGGTTGGGATGGGGCTCCGGTGCTGCGCAGCATCCTGCACTGCCTATCAGGAGTGCTGCAGCATCCTTAACCTGCTCAGCCAGAGCTGGTGCCAGGGACCCGCTGAGCCCCACCGCAGCTCAGCTCACGCCTGATTTAATCTCTGGGCAATAGGATCCAGGTCCTGAGGGCAGCAAAGCCACGGTTTCATCCCGTCTGTAGAACTGGAGCCCATCCTGGGAAGTCGGCTTTCGAGGAAAGCGAATGCGGGGAGAGGGAGGATGACGTTGGAAATGCTCCAAGATCAGCCGCGCTGATACGAAACCATAAATTATCTTCCAGCTGAGCGCTCGGCAGCACGCAGCCCCTCCGAAGTGCTGGGGAGAGGTGCGTCTGACACCGACCCCAACCCCACTGCCGCCCTCGGCCACAGATCCGCTGCCACGAGAGCTGCGGTCCCTCGTAAATCCAAAGCGGGTAATTAACGGGCGCCTGGGGCTGCTCCCCGCATCCATCACTGCACGCAGCCCCGGGGCCAGCAGGGCTGTGCCTGGCGTAAATCACGAGCACGGAGGCTCTGTTTCTCTCCATCCCGAGCAGGAAAACCCCACATTTTGCAAAGGGCTGAAGGATATCCGTGAGAGAGCAGAGCGCGCGGACGCAGCGCTGGGCTGGGCGCTCCCGCTGCCTTAATCCCCCTCTAGCAAGTGTTAACAAGCGCTGCTTTCTGCTATCCCTGCGAGATAATTACACCCAAGATGAAGTGGGGAACGCTACCTTGCATTTAATTAATGACTCAGCACCGCCACACGTGCTGCTCGAGGGATGCAGGAGCCCGGTGCTCTGCTTTGCAGCAGGTTTGGGGCACGGAGCTGCACCCCACGGGCATCACCGAACCCAAAAGGGAAACAGGAGGCAAACGCTGACATTTAAATAATAAATCCCTGCGATTAGAGGGAGAGGTACCTGCGAGAGGAGACCAACGCTGGCGGCCAGCCGGGTAATTAGACCGCAGCTGAAATGATGAAAAGATATTTGCAGGCTTTGAGGCAGAGCCTTTGAAGCTGTAAATCCTGTGAAGGAAGCAGCACTGCGAGAACCCGCGGGGAGATATTTACCCGGACCTGCTTTCCGTCGTGCCCTCAGCCTATAAATAAACAGATGGAGGTGGCAGAACACCCCCCACCAAACACGGCCCCCCTCCCCCCCCCACTCTTCGGGAGGGGCTGAGCCCTGAACAGAGCAATGATGCTGGTTTGGGGTGAATGGGATGAGCTCGTGGGATGCTTGGGGCTGGCGGAGCTCCTGGTGCAGGGAATGCACCAACAGCCCTGCTGTTCTGTGGGGGTGAATCTTCCACTGCTCCTGAGCCCCATACTCTGGAGACACGAAGGGAATCAATCACTATATCAGCGTTCTGGGGATTAGCTCAAAGGCCCCGTTTAAAAGTGGGTGATGATGAGTTTGGTAAGATGGAAAAGGGGCGTTGGGAGGGGGAGGTGTTGCGTGAGCTTGGCTGGGTCTGCACCTCTCTATACCCAAATACGAGCGTGGGGGGGGGGGGGGGTTGTTTCATAACACCCCTGTGTGCACCTCCCCCATTCCTGCACGTGCCTCCTCCCAGCACCCTGCCCTGGGCAGCACCGATGGGAGTGGGGCTGTCCTGGCTGTGCATCCTGCAGGCAGACAGATGGACAAGCTTCTTGGGTGCAAATGAGCCACACTACATCTCCCAGAGGCCCCCCAAGGCCGAGGGCATGTGGGGATGGAACTCATCCCTGGATCCCTGTGGTGGCTGCTGAACACACAGGTTTTGGTCCATAAACATTAGCCTAGGATGCATGCAGATCTGCGTGGAATCAGAAGCATTGGAGTCGTGGCATTGGGAAGTTCCTGCACCCTGAGAGGGAGGGGACGCTCAGATTTGGGCCCCCTAGAAAGCTGTGGAAGTGAGATCTCAGGCTGCACACAATATGTGGGGATGCTGTAGGGTAGGACGGCCCGACGGACAGACAGACAGACCCCAGTAGGAACGATGCAGCAGTTCAGCACAGGGGTAATTAGCAGCTTGTGATTCCAGCTACTCATTAGGGGCTGGCACCCCCCACTGTTGCGCTCTGTGCAATTAGTCGCTAAGTAACACAAGGATATTTATACCCCAGCCAGGAACTGGGGGCCGGCAAGCTGCTGGCACCACCAGGATGCAGGGGATGGGGACACTGCAGGACCACAGGGCCGGGTCCTGGAGCTGGGATCTGTACCCACATCTGGGCACACAGAGCACCCCGGGGTGCTCCACTGCCGGGGGGGGAACGTCCTGGGACTCCCTATGGGGACCTACGTGGCATCTCTGCCCCCAAAATGGGACACAGCAGCCACCACTGAGGGGATTGGGCTGCCCTGAGCATCCTTCGTGCAGGGGAGTGTTTTATCTTCCCTCTCACCCCACCCTAACGAATTGTTTTAATTAAGGAAAGGCCACTTCCATTCCCAACTGCCAATTGCCGGTGGAAGCGTTGCTAATTACAGTGAGGGCGATGCGTTGCGCCTTGTTGGACTCATTCCCCAGCAGCTGGGAGGGGGTTTGTGTGCGTGGGGTGGTGGTGGGGGACTAAAAATACGTTGGGAAAGGGAAAACAACGGAGTGCTTGGATGCAAACCGATGTGAAGGGAGTGAGGAGGTGTCTGTTCAGGGTCTGCTGGCACTCGAGGCCTTCCAATGTCCCCCTGCTGCCCATGCAGAGCCTTCTACCCCCAGGCAGAGGCAGAGGAGCTGGGGGGGGCTGTCTGGTTGTCACTGACCCAAAGCTGCCATCTCTTGGCCCCCGACACCTTTGTGGGCCTAACAAAACTCACGGATCTGAATGCTCCGGAGATGCCACTTCAGAGACATCCGTCTTTATTAGCAGCTGTTTAACATCTCCCCGAGGGACTATAAAGAAGGGAAGCAACTTAATCAAAGTCATGCAGCAAAGTGCGGGCGAGCACGTCTCTCCTGGCTGCTGTGCCATGGCCTTTCCCCTCACCCTCACTGCCACTTTCCCTTTGGCTGCAGTGTCCTCAGGTACACCCGAGGTGCCAATGCCCCTCCTGGTTGCTCATAGTCCTCTGATGTCTCTCCTAGTCCCATGTGATAGCATGCTCATGGTCCCATAACCCTGTCCCTCCTGGTCCAAAAACCACATCCCTCCTGGTTCCATAACCCTGTCCCTCCTGGTCCCACAACCATGTCCCTCCTGGTCCCACAACCACATCCCTCCTGGTCCCATAACCCTGTCCCTACTGGTTTCCCAGCAGCATCTCTACTGGTACCCCAATAATGCCCCTCCTGGTCCCTCCTGACCCCATGATATCCATTTCAGGAGTGTCCCTTCTTGTCCTTTCTGGTCCCTTCTGGCATGGCCACATTCTTCCTCCTTATCCTCTGACAATGTCCCTTCCAAGTCTCTCCAGGCTCCTTGATGACATTCCTCCCACTGGAGGAACTCCACTCCCTGGCCCATGCTTCAGTCAAGCAGAGGTTTCCCCACACAATACCCCCTTTGTCTCCAGACCCCCTGGTTGGCCACCCCTGAGTTTCCTCCATCAGGGCAGTTAGATGAAGGCATTTCCCCCATCCTCTCCCATTTACTGCCACTTCCTAAGTCACATCCCATACCCAGAGAAGCAACGTCCTGGGGGATCCCACTGCAGCCCATCAGCATTCAGGCTGCCAGAGTGAGATAAAACCCTGTAGCCACCACATCACACCAGCTGTGGGGCGTTGTGATGGTATTTAATCCTTTTGAAAGCTGCTCTCCACGCTGGTGATAACGGAGCATCGTCGGCTGCAGTCGGATCCCATTGTTTCCTACAGAGGATGAGGAACCAGTGCTGCACTGCTCCTATTCCCAGACAGGGACACGGAGCTGGGGAAGGCTTCAGAACACCGTTGCTGGTGGCATCACAAGCACTGGGAGGAGGGGGGTGGGGGAGGAGAAGGATTTTTCCTCCCAGCTCATCCTCATGCTGTGATTTCCTCCGTGCTGTGAGCTGCCTCGGAGCCAATGGATGCAGTGATTTGCTGCTTTTCCATCAAGAAATGAGGGGGAAAATGGTGTGTGTGTGTATGGTGGGGGGTTTCAAAATGAAGATTGTTACAGGGGGAGCAGGACGACACTTCCCTGGCCTGGGGGAGGACAGTGCTGTAACAATGTCCCCTGTCCCTCTGGATGCTATCGCTGTGAGGTGGGGGCAGGAGGGGGCTCAGTGCTTCAGGGCTTTCCCCACCAAGGCTGCTGCTGTGCCATTACTCCTATAATTGAGCTTAATGAGCAGTGCCTGAGATTTCTGTTCCGTGGAGCAGCATTTGCAGCAGCTCAGGACGTCCCAGGGGGACGTCACCTCAATGGAGACAGCTCTGATGTCACCCTGGGACAGGCACCCCTCTCTGCCTACGGGATCTGGGCAGATATCGGCCCCTTCTATCTTTCCTGGCACTATTTGACATTGCTAAGCAGCTCTGCTCCCCTTCCCATACCCCAGTGTGACAGTGATGGGCAGATGCTGGGTGCTGGGGGCCCAATCACCCCAAGACTCCCCATGCTGTCCCTAGACACAGAGTACAGGGGACAACAGTCCCAGTGCTGCACTGGGCTCTCCAGAACCCACCTCTTCCATCACAGCTTGCTGGGCAGCCCAGCTCTGCCGGAGTTCAATTTTTCTGCGGTGATTACAATTTAAAAAGCAGCTCCCCTGACCATTAAATCAAAATGAAATTGATTGGAGGCAACAAAAGGAAAAAGAAAGAAAGAAAGAAAGAAAGAGCTGAGGGAAAAGGGAGGAATTTTCTCCATCGCTGTGGCTGTTGTGTGCGTGGATGGCTGCAAGCTGTGCCGCAGGAACACCGATGTTGGCCATCACCAGCACCAAGGCTGGGAGCATCCCTATGGCACCCCCAGCAGGGTGGAGATGTCTGCATCAGTCCTGTGGGTTTTCCACCCCGTGGGGAGGATAGCATCGGGGCCTGGGGCCATCTCCGGCAGTAATTAATGAGCCCACAGCTTAATGAGAGCATAGCCTGACCCCTGGGCTCGTGTTATTGCTCATTGTGCTGAATGAAGTGATCCTGCAGAATGACACTTTGGGAGCACGGCGCTCCAGGAGGACTCAGGGCGCTGTCAGCCTGCACTGATGGTAACTGAGGTCCCTCCGTTGAAATCCAAGTTGCAAAGATTCATCTGATCCAAAACAAAAGGTGTTTTCCTATGGATCATTCCAGCTCTCATCTGCTCCTTTTTTTTTCCTGCTTCGCACTCCTCCCTTATTTTTTTGGTCAACTCCAGAACAAAAAGGAATGACATTTTTCTGGCAAAGCGTCCCACTTTGTTTTTAAAACAACACTGAGAAACTGCTCAGCTCCTCGCTCCCTCCTCAGCACTGCATTGCTGGCTATCAGCAAAACCCTGTTTAAGAGTCTGGGGCTCCTGCTCCTCTCCACCCCTATGTCAAAGAGAAGATTCTCCAATAGCAATGGCTCAGTGCAGGGAGATCGAATGGCCTGGCACCATCTCTGCCCTGATGCATGGTCCCTTGTTGGGACCCTTGCTGGGTCAGCTGAATTTTGAGAAAGAAGAGACCAGTTCCAGCTTGGTGGCTTCATTTGGTTCCTTTGTGGCATCATTTGTCAACAGCTCCGTGTCCAGGTAGGGTCTGGTGATAAATGGTGTCTCCCAAGGGTCTGTCTTGAGATTGGTGATGGCCGTGGAGTGAGGATGGTGGTGGTGATGAGGAGATGGTGGTGGTGGCCATGGAGAGATGCTGTGGTTGTGGCCAGTGGGAGATGATGGTGGCCACGGGGAGATGCCATGGTTGTGATGATAGGGAAATGGTGGTGGTGGTGATGAGAAGACGGTGGTGGTGACTGTGGGAAGATGCTGGTAGAACATGGGTAGATGCCATGGTTGTGGCCACGGGGAGATGGTGGTGGTGGTGATGAGATGATGGCTGTGGCCATAGGGAGATGATGGTGGTAGCTATGAGCTTTGCTTTGGACGCTTGAGCTCCTTTGGGATACAGCAGCCCTGCACCTCCCGTTTTACCATCTCCATAGGTGAGGTAGGGTAAAAAGGGACCAAAAAGGGAGGAAAAAAAAAATGAATGCACAGCAAAGGGAAGCTGCCTGCCTGCAGTCCCTTGCTGGAGGATGCTGCACCAGCTCCCGCCTCCCCACGAGGAGCGGGAGACGGAGAGGAGCGCAGGGAACTGGTGTGCAGAAGATCAAGAGGAAAATGATCAAAGGAGGCATGTGGGTGAGCGCTGGCAACCCCGTCACCCTGGAGACGGGAAGCAAATATTTGGGCTAATGGTGCTCTCGGTGAGCAGGGCCGGGCAGTTCCCATTGTCAGTGACAATAGAGATGGGCAGCCGGCCCGCTGCTCAGCTCTGCGTGTGGCTTCGTTAGGCTCTGCAGCACGGGGCTACCTGGAGTGTCAATTAAGGGCAGTGGGCATCAGCCAGAGCCGGCAAGGGAAGAATGCTGGGGGCTGGGGGGAGAGCAATGGGGCCGTGGGGCTGGGCAGTCCTGGGGGAGCATCCTGCAATGGCACGGGGCTGGGATGCCAGCACAAAGCCGTCGCCTCCCCCAGGATGAGGATGCTTACAGACACACCTGATATCCAGCAATTAAAAGAGGGGAAAAGGCCCTTAATGAGCAGGCAAAGGATCTTTCGGTCACGCCAGGTGCAGAGCAATCCTTGTCCTGTCCCCAAGGGTGGGACCCTCTGCCCCAGTGCTGTACCCGGTGTTTCATCTGCCTGCCCATTCCGGCAGCATGGCATAAATTGGAGTGACACGGAGGAAAATCAATCTGAATGAATGAGGTCACCTGCCTTATGAATAATGCATCCGACACGTGTGTTAATACGCATCGCCCCGGTGTGCTGGAGATGGAGAGGCCGAGGGGGAGGCAAGGTGAGGGAGCAGCACAGCTCAGCTGGATGCTGGGGCTGAACTGGTGGCCCACGATAGGTGCTGGTTCTGAGCTGAGAGCACTACAGTGCTTGTTGGGGACAATTAGAGGCAGTGACACCCACCCAGGTCGGCCCCGTGCCCAGATGCACCCTCCCCCCTCATGGCCTGTCCCCACTTGCTGTCGGCACGTGGCCCAGCACCGGGTGCTGCGTCCAAGGCAGTTGTGTGGCACGGGGACGTGGCAGGTGATGGAAATGGAGGAAAGAAGGGCAGCACAGCCTAAAGATTACCACAGGAAGAAAGCACGGCACTGTTGGGGCAGCAAATGTTTTAATTCCCCTCGCAGCTGCCCACAGCCCGGCTGCTGGGGACGAGGAGCAGCAATGCCACGGTGCATTGGGGTCAGCAACGAGCAGAGTCACGCTACAGCTCAGCCACGGTCCGGTTCTCCCCATTCTCCCTCCTTTGCATGTTATTAAGTTGTTTGGTGCTAAAGGAAAGCAAGCGAGGGAGCCGGGCAGCACCTCAATGTTGCAAAAGAACATCTTGAAGCCATTCTGCCATCTGTTGTGCTTTCAGCGCAATTAAGCAGGCAGCAGCCATGCGAGACAGCAGGGAGCACCCGCCTGTGTGCAATCCTCCCTGCAGGGCTGGAAACCTCCCTGGCACGGTGGCCGGGGCACGGCTGGCTGCAGCAGGGTGTGAGATGTGGGCATTGCTGATCGTTATCAGTTGCCAGCTCTTCCCCCAGCCCTGTGAGCAGCATGCTGGCAGCCAGGGAGCGACGCAGATGCCCGGGATGCGATTGCTTGGCATGTGAAGCAGCAGCAGCACCAGCCCTCCCTCCCTCCCCCCGCTCCCCCACCGTTGGCTGCCTGCAGGGAAAGCAACGCTGTGCTGCTCACCCAGCCGTGTGCCACTCGGCCCCCCGCAGCCCCGTGCATCAGAGGGGTCAGAGCATGAGATGTCCAACGCCTTTTAGCCAAGGGAGTTTCATTATGGGGAGCAGTGAGGAGGGAGGCTCCTATAAAGCTGCCAAGGATGAGGCTCAGAGCTTCCCCAGTCCTATTGGGAATGGAGCTGGGACGTGCCCCTCTCGCATCCCGCATGGGAGGGCAGAAGCTCCTGAGTTCCATTGAGGAGCTGAGTGCTGAGCACACCTCACCCTGCACCCAGTGTCTTCATCCCATAGAAAGGCTGGGTTAGAAGGAATCCCAAAGCCCCTCCCAGCTCGGATGCCTCCCAGCATCTTGAGCTGCCCAAGAACCATCTGTGACATCGGGCATCACCAGGGATGGGGCTCCCACACAGCCCTCAGTGAAGAATTTCCTCCTCACATCCGACCTCCATCAATCACCCCTTCCTTTGTCCTATTATTACCATCAGTCCTGGGGCACCGGCACCCCTGGTGCTGCTGTTTCCACCAACACCCCCAATACAGCACAGCCTCCAGAGAAGCACCCGCTGCCAGCACGGGGCTGTCAGCACTTCCCTTTGTTGCTGCTGTTGTTAACTTTAACGGTAACATGGGTTTATCCCCTTGATCTTGACGGGAAATAGGAAGGCGAGGGAAGCATCTCCAGGGAACCAACGCTGCATGCGCTGAGCTTTAATTAGGGATGTGAGATTTCCTCCGACAGACACGATGTTAAGCGAGCCTTAACAATGATGAGGACCAACACTGCTCCCAAACACAGCATCAAATGGGAACGGAGGAGGTGCTCCCCAACCCCATCCTCACCAACCCAGTTTGGCACAGAGGCAGAGCCACCGTGGGGGGGACCCAGAGGGGCTGGGGACAGCGGGGACGCGGCCGTGCCCATGGCACTGTCACCAAGGGCGGCACAGGGGAGAGATGCAGAGCACGGAGGAGCTGCACCGTGCAGGAGGGCGCGTGGTGGCTTCAGAAAACATTACAGCTGATTAAATCTGCAATTACGGATCTCGCTGCCGCCGCGCTCTCCTGTCAGCCTTGGCCTCAGCTGCTGACATCGCCGCGATAACAGCCGCGATTAGCATAAAATCCCGGCTCCGAGCCCGGCCAAGGATGGGGAGGATTAAGCAGCCGGCTTCTTCTGCTAATTAATAATCCACTTGATTAAGAATTGTCAGTCAATATGTCACCAGCACAAGGACGGGACCTGTGTCCACGAGTTGGTGGCGCTGCGCTGTGCCAACGTGAGGCTGCCATCTTCTTCCCCCTCCTCCTCCTCCTCCTCTTCTTCCCCCTCCCCAGCCAGACACCCCTGTGCCATCCCAGCCCTGCACCCCACACCCCCCCTTCCTACCCTTTCCCTTTTGTCACACGTTGCATAGGGGTATCCCAGCACCCTGTGCCCTGCAGCACCATCACCCGAAAGGCGAGATGCCGTAAGAAGGGCTCCCCCCACCTGATGACATCATTTGTCACATTGGCTGATGATGACATCACACACTGCACCCACAGACACAGTCGTCACCACTTCAACCCACCCCAGCGCAGCCCCCAGGCTGCCCAGAGCCCCCCTGCAATGCACAATCAAGGCATGAATGATGCTGAAGGTTGGGGTGCAGCAGCACATCCCCAAAACGTGAGGCTGTTCCTCAGCACATGGCGTCATCCAGGCTCAGGACAGAGCTCTGTGCCCCATCCTTCCACTCCAAGCCCCCCTTGGTTGCTGCCACTGCTGTGTGGCACCATGGGGAACCACAGGGTGGGCACCCCTAGAAGCAGCTTTGCAGCAGATGAAAGCAGGGTACAACGTGAGCATCTCCCCCCCTCCCCACCACGGGAATACAGAGCAATTAGCTAATTGCAGCAGGAGATCAGGGTGGGCACATGCTCCATCCTCGGTGTGCAGCCGAGCAACGCTTTGTGTTTAACCCACATTCCCTTTTGTCCCATCCAGAGCCTGCGCCCAGGGCACTGCACTCAGCACGTGCTGAGCTCTCAGCCTCAAATTAAACAGCCTCTCACCACGCTAACGAGCCCAGGTAAATGGGTCACGCTCACTGCACAGAAGCAGTGCTGTGCCACAGGCACTGGGCAGTTCCCATTTCTCCTGGGCATCCCATGGGTGATGGGTGATGGGTGATGGGTGATGGATTCAGCCTCCAGCACTCGGATTTTTGGAGGCCATGCAGGAGATGCTCCCAGCGTGGGTCCTTCATGCCCCTCTGAGCCCAGGATGGAGGATGGGATCCGTGCAACCTCTCTGGGTCTCTCCCACCTGAAGCCACCCAGGAGGACAGCACGTGCCTCTGGAGGAACAGCACTTCCTAATGGCAGCTTCTCCGGAGCGTTAATTATCTAATGATTCAGAGCTGCTGTACTGTGAACAAACAAACAAAGGCAGAAGGCACCCGCTCCAGCTGCGGCACAGGGACAGATGTGCAGCAAGGGGGAGAGCCAGGCTGGGTGATGAGGGACAGCACTGCATGGAGATGCAGCCCTGGGGACCTGCAGAGCCCCTCTGCTTTGGGGCACAGCTGTAAAGGGGTTCCCCAGCACTAAGACCATCGGGGATTGCCCCATAGAATGTCCCCATGCTGACAAGGTGGTGATGTTGGGGTGCAGCTCATACAGCCTGAGTGTCACCCCTAGGGACGCCCATCAGCTCAGCACCTTTCATGCCTTGCTGGCTTTCATTTGCCACCCCAAATATGCTCCCAGCTCCACTGGGTGAACATCACACACATCCCAGCATCACGTCTCTGGCTCAGTGGGTTTGGGGTGCCCCACTCCTTACCCCAACCCCAGAGGGCTGCACCTCCCCCTGTGATGCACAGCTCCATCCCCACAGATGCAACTGCTGCTCTTTGCACGTGGGGAGAGGGGAATTGCTGTGATTTTGGATGGGGTGTTTGTGCAGCCTGGGGACTGGCATTCTGGCAGCTCCCAGGGCACAGCAACACAGCAATTATCAGTCCCAGGTGTTAACGACAAAGCTTCCCACTGCTGCTTCCAATTAGCAGCTCCTGGGGACTGCATGCTGCCATTCCATCACCTCGCT
Source organism: Tympanuchus pallidicinctus (assembly GCF_026119805.1). Classification (NCBI taxonomy): domain Eukaryota; kingdom Metazoa; phylum Chordata; class Aves; order Galliformes; family Phasianidae; genus Tympanuchus; species Tympanuchus pallidicinctus. Next base: position 1,339,951 of record NW_026294765.1, read on the forward strand.
GGGTGTCCTGGGGGGGTGGAGGGAGAGGGTCAGCAGGTGACAGCAGTGGGGCACCTGGGGCTGGTTGAGTGCTGCATTGCACCCGAGGGGAGCTTCTGGTTGCTCAGGGCCAGGTTTGCCTCCTCCCCATCAGCATTTGCTGCTTTGCTTCCATCCCCAGAGGGCTTTAATAACACAGATAAGATCTACAGTCTTTCATTAGGGTTTGCACTGCAGTGCCCTGTAACAGAGCACGCAACGCTGGCAGGGATCGAAGAGCACTCAAGCAAACCAGAGCCTCCAGCACGTCTCCATCCTGCAGGAGCAGGGCACCAAAACATCCACACCTCAGGGTCCAGTGGGATTTCCATTGGGGTCCCCCCAGTTTCTCTCCCCACATCACCCCAGCTGTCTCCCAGTTGGGTTGCAGTCCCTCTGCAGCAGAATCAGCACACAGTGAGCTCGAGCTCAGGCTGCTGGTTGCTCCCCTCCAGATCTTTGGTCCACATACAAATGTGAATTTCTCTGCCTCGTTCCAACCAGGGAAAGTTGCTCCTCCTGGCATGGAGGGGGGGGGGGATGGCAGTGCAAGAAGGGACCATTGTGACCGAGCGCAGCTGCGTGGAGGGGATTGGATGAGGAATGCCAAACGTTGGCTGCTGGGATGAGGCTGCAGTGAGCCAGCAGCCCTGACGGCGTTCCAAACCCAGCACGTGGATGGTGACAATCGGGGCTTTATGGGGGAGAGAGGCGGTTTGTGGCTCGGGCAGGAGGAGGTGAGCGCTCACAGGTGAAAGGTGAGGGGTTGGAAATCCACGTGGGGCTCACAGGATGCTCCTAAACATCACAACAACACAGGGACCTGTTGGGGAGGAGGAAAGGCAGAGCCGGGCAGCCTGCTTGGTCCTGATGCTGTTGCTTCTCTCGTTTAATTGTTGTGCATTTAACGCAGCGCCAGCTTTCGTCCCCTGCTGGTTGGCAATGGCTGCACGGCTCCATAGAGCTGCTTGGGGGGCAGGGGAAGGCAATGGGCAGCCAAAGTGGGATAACCCTCATGCAGTCCCCGTGTCAAACCTCATCTCTAACCACAATCCTCAAACCCCATCTCCCACCAGGTTCTGCTATGGGGCTCCCGAACCCCAAACATCCACCCCAGAATACTGAACAAACCCACAGGAGACAAATCCTTGAGCCCATCCCAGAAGCAGCACACGTCTCAGGTTAGTACAGATCTCTTTAGGGTCGTTAGGCAAATGATCAGAGTTATTTTTGGGGGTTGGGGTCCCATTGGGGTTGGGGTCAGGGTTATTAGGATGAGGTTTGGGGTCAGGGTTCTTAGGATGAGGTTTGGGGTCAGGGTTGGGGTCAGGGTTCTTAGGGTGAGGTTTGGGGTCAGGGTTCTTAGGATGAGGTTTGGGGTCAGGGTTGGGGTCAGGGTTATTAGGATGAGGTTTGGGGTCAGGGTTCTTAGGATGAGGTTTGGGGTCAGGGTTGGGGTCAGGGTTCTTAGGATGAGGTTTGGGGTCAGGGTTTGTGGTCTGACCCCACTATTCAGACCCCACCAAGGGAATCACCTCCCCCATAATCAGACCCCACAAACGATCTGCTTCGAGGCTCTGGTGCCCCACAGAGAGATCCAAGGCATAAAGTGATGCAATACAACCCAACTGGATAAGTCTGTTGTAGAATGATGGCACTCATCATAAGCACTGAACCCTAAAATGCAACACAGGGAAGACAAGGGGAAAGATATGGAGAAAGCAAGGAAAACACCCAGGGAAAGCAAGAGAAAACCAACACAAAGCCAACAGGACGCCATAAAACACAGCAACGAGCTCTGGGCAAAAACAGAGCATGCCACGCTGTGTAATGAGATTACATCTGAGTGTTATATTGCCCTTATCTACTCGAGCAATTAGCAGTCAGTCAACAAAGCTGATGCCAGAGCATCCCAGGAAATGCAGCTTTCTGTTCCTTGCTGCTTTCAGGAGGAGCCACAAAAGTGCCCTTGCAGGTCGTGCATTGATTACAGTGGCAGCGTGGTCAGGATTATGAGAGGTTTGGGCTATTATGAGGGTTAATACAGTCATTTGTAGAGCATTGGCAATTATGATTAGCATTATGTGAGGGTTATCTTTAGGGTTGAAATTCCTATTGGCGTTACTCTGATGATGACTTTCCTGGCTTGTTTTTAGTGGGTTTTTAGGGCTATGACAATTATTGTGAGGGTGATTGGGGTTATGATTAATGTTATTTTAGGGTTAAGATAGTGGTTACTTTAACAACTGTCTTTTGCATTGCGATTCAAGCTATTTCACTGTAAACTTTTAGCATTAGTCGTGTTGCTACACGAAGAGTTGCTTTTAGCAGAGGTGAAGGGTCAGGTTTAGAGCTACACTGGGGGTTGATGCAGCTTCTTTAGAGCTATTAGGGCTCCTATGAGGATTAGGACTCTAGGTTAAAATGAAGGCTCTCACAGCCAATCAGGCCCCACCAATGCAATCTGCTTCCATGCTGTAGGGCCCTACGAAGGCTTTGCCTTCCTCTGAGCAGGTCAGCCTTAGGCTGAAACCCTTCCCAGAAGCTGCAGCCCATAGGTACAGGAGTTACCTGCAGCACCACGCACGGCCCGGCCGCTCTGACACCAAAACAGATTCTCTTCACAGACAGAGATGGGATTATGGTTGACGTTACAGCTCAAGTTGTGGCTGCAGGAGCAATTCAACTCACGAAGGAAGCAAAATGACAGTGAAGTGCTCAGACCAGGCTGGTCTCCGAGGGAAAAACAGGCACCCTAAAGATGGTTTGGGTGCATTGCTGGCTTTCTGTTGCTGAGCAGTATCTGGACAAGGATCAGCAGGCGATCAGCTGTTGGTTTTCCCTTTAAAATCACTTTAAAACGATGCTGTCTCCTGCTCTCTTCCCGATCCTTTTTCCAGCGGTTCTCGCACCTCTCCGGAGCGCTGCGGCTCTCTGCTGCCCCCTGCTGGACACCAGGTGGTACTGCAGGAATAGCCCCGCGCATGCGCAGTAGCTCCTTTCTCACAGGGCAATATGGAGGCGCTCTGCGCACGTGGCTGCTTACCGGCAGATTTAGCGACGTGCCCGGGGTCGCGAAGCACTGCGATACCACGACGCTTGGCTGTAGGAGACAGGCAAGAAATCCGCGTGTTCAGCAGCTCCTGGGAGACCCCACGGTGGATCTGAAGCTGTCCCAGGGCTGCTTCACAGCAGGTGGCACAAATGGATGAATATCCTAAAATTGTTCATTCTCCTGCGTTGGAAGGGACCCACAGGGATCACGCCCAGTGCCTGGCAACCTGAGCATTAAGTCATACATCTAAGAGCCTTGTGCAAATGCTTGCTGAATGCCCATGGGCTCCTCTCAACGTATCCCCGTCAGCAACATGATTTAGTGTGCGCTCAGCTCCCAGTGTTTAGACTCAAAATTGAACCCCTAGGAATGCAGATTTTTACCTGATGTGTTTCCTTGCGTGCTACAAAGCTTTGAACCTGGCTCTTCAACCAAGTGGATCATGCACGAAGGGACTCAAAGTGCCCAGCTGTATGCTGGATGCTTTGGTTCTGTTCACCGTGCCTCAGACCCAGCTTATCCTGCCCAGAACACGAATAATTCCTAGCAAACCGTAACGAAAGTGCTCTTTTTCCAAGCAGCCACGGCGTGGCTGTTACCCAGGCATCGCACGGCAGCCTCTGCGCTACTGCATGTGCGTGGAGCAGCGCCTGCGGTGCCACGTTTTGGTCGCTAGGTGGCAGCAGCGAGTGACGCAGCGCTAGTACGCATGCGCAATGTTGGGGCGGGTGACTGCTGGTCAGGTGACGCGATGAGCCAATCGGCTGCCGCGACGCTCTGAGGGACAGCTGGGTGACAAAGCGGTCCGTTCCCTGTGGTAAAAAAGTGGAAATAAACAAGAGGCATCGCGGAACGGGTTGAGGAATGTCCGTGAGTGGACTGTTCATCTACTCCTCAAGTAATTACAAGAAATAGATGTCGCTTTTACGTCTTCGGGAGTGTGCGTTGCGCTGCCTGGAGGACCAAAGAACATAGAGATTGGTGGACTGCCGGCGCAGAGCCGCTAAAAGGAAGCGACTCTACTTCCGCACATGCGCAGCAAGCTCGGGAGGACCTACTATCATAGAGATAGGTGTCACGGGTGTGCAGAGCGTCTCGGTAGTACTGCGCACGCGCGAATCAACGTCTGCATTACCGAGCGTTGACAGCAGGCGGCAGCTGTGAGCCGTTTGCTCCGTGCTGTGCCTGCAGTACCGCTGTTTCTCCAGCAGGGGGCAGCAGCGTTTAGCAGACTGCCCCGTTCCTATGGAGGGGAGCGGTTCAGCCCATTGACCGATCCCAGAAGTCAGCAATGAGCTCCCAGTGTCTGCAGTGTCACCTTCCATAAATTCCTCCTCCCTGATGCCATTTTTGTACTGTTTTCTTGCTTTCAGCTAGAGCTTGAGTGACTCTCATCACGTTTTTGTTGTAATTGGTGTAAAGTCGCCTCCCTTTGCTTTTATTGGTATAGGCAAATGAATTCTGAGTTCATGCTCAGTGAGGTGTGGTCACACCTTGGAGGCTGGCAGCCTTTGGGATGGAGGTGTTGACACAGAAAGTGGAGACCTGCAGGCCAGTTTAACCTCACAGGGATCGCTGCTCATCGCTGCACCAGGCCCCAGGAAAGCAGTTTTTTGTCTCTGTCTAAAAGGATTTTGTCCCTTCCCATCCCACTGCTTCTTTTGTGGTCACCTGCTCCCCTCTGGGGGCACTGAGGCTGAAGGAGATTATGGCATTAAATCCCCAGCATCTTCATTTCCAGCACTGCGTTCTACATCACCTGTGTTCCCATCTTCATCCCCCCAGAGACAAACCATCCTGTTGCTGTGAATAGAAATACTTTATTGCTACTGTGCTGGGGTGCGTGCAGCAGCGTGGGGGCTTAGCACAGGACCCCCAGTGCCAGGTGAGTGATGGAGATGGATGTGCCAGTACCAGGGTGCTGCTCAGAGAAGCAAAGGGGCCGTGAGGGTGTGAACATGGGCCTGACCCCCTCCCCCCCCCCCGGCCAGGTTGCTGGCTGTGCCCATGGTCCCTGTGGTACTGCCTTGCTGGTGGGGATTCATCTGCCCTGCTCCTGCAGCCTCTGCATCTTCAGGATCTGGCACAGCAGCCTCTGCACGTCCTCATCCATGTGGCCCTGGGACAGAAGAGACATTCAGGAGCTCAGTGAGTTGGCAGTCTGTGGATCCCTTGCTGCCACCCCTGGGCACTGGTTCACGCATGGTGCAGTAGTCCCCTATGGCATTGTCCCCAGTGCCATGTCCCAGCTCACTTGCACTGCGTAGAGCAGGTGGCTCCGGTACAGCTTGACCACCTTGCTGTGCTGCAGCTCCGTCTCCTGAAAGAGAGCAAGCAGCCTTGGGCTTGGGGTGAGGACCTGGGAACCCACCAGGCACCCTGATACCCACCGCCAGCTTCTCCTCCAGTGCCCGGATCCTGGACTGCATGGCAGCAGTTTCGGGGGGGGTCTGCATCACTCCCTTGGACTCTGGGAGAGCATTCAGGGCCTCCTTCAGCCTGAAGACCTCCTTGGAGAGCTCAGTGATCTGCGCAGTGCACGGTTATGGGGAACCAGGTGTCACTCAGCCCCATCTCCTTAGGGATCTCCCCATTGCTGTGACCCCGCGGCCACCCTTCCACCACCTCCCCATCCCCTACCTTCCTATCCCTGTCCCTGACCAACCGGGCTGAATCCTCTACGTGGCCGTGGAGGTCCTGCAAGCGCCGTGTTTCATCTCGTGCTTCGGCCAGCTGCTGCTGCACCGCGGCCAGCCGCTCCTCGGCCGCCTGCCTCTCACTCTTCATGAACAACGCCTGCCTTTGCACCCTGAACACTTCCTCGCACGTCTTCTCGTGCCGTCTCGACAGCTCATTCAACCTCTGGCTCAACGCCGCCGCCTCGGCCCTCAGCCCCTCCTGCGCCGCCTCGTGCTCCCCACGCGGCACCGCCGTCTCCAGCTCAGCCTGCAGCCTCGCAGCCTCGCGTCCTTTGGCTTCTGCCACAGCTTGCAGCCGATCTGCCCGCTGCTGCAGAGCCTGCAGCTGCTGCTGCAACGCCGCCGTGGCCCGAGCGTGTTCCTCTGGAGACACCTGGCCCTTGGCTTCCTTCTGCGCCTGCTGCAGCCGGGCCAGCACCTCCTCGTGCTCCTTCCGTCCCACTGGCCGGGCTGCCAGCTGCTCTCGCAGGGTCTCCAGCTCGGCCTCCCTGCGGCCCAGCACCTCTTGCAGCTGCCCCAGCTGAGTTGTCAGCTCCCCGTGTTGCCTTGCCAGCTCGGCCATGCGCTGCTCTGGCACTCCTGGCTCCAGCTCGGGTGCGTTGCCTGCCCGCCAGCTCTGTGTCTTGGCTTCCATCTCACATCTCATCGCTTCCGCCACCGCTTCTGCTCGGCTGCAGCGCTCCAGCAGGGCCGCCTTCTCCCGCAGTGCCTCCTCTTGGGCACCACCAGCCTCCAAGCGGCCCTGCAGCTCCCTCACCTGCTGCTCTCGCTCCTCCAGCGCTGCCTGCGCTTGCTTCAGGGCCATCCGAGCCTCGGCCAGCTCAGTGCCACGCTCCTCGGGGCTGGAGGGAGGCTGCTGGAGTGGCACCCGCAGCTCACAGCGGCTCTGGACCTGGTGCTCAGTGCTGGACCGCTGCTCCTTGCTGCCCTTTCCACCTGGCTCTGTTGCAAGGCTCTGCCTCCCACGCTCGGCACCCTGAGCCTGCAGCCTCTCCAGCTCACGCTTGAGGGAGTTGTAGAGGCTGGCAGGCACAAAGTCCCCAGGGGAAGATGGGTCACTCTCGTCCCGCTCGAAGTTCTCCAGGACCTGCTGAGGAGATGGTGAGGCTGCCAGCAGGCGGGGAACCAAGGGAGGGATGGGCAGACAGATGGTGACTTGCCTGTATCTTCTCCCTCAGCTCCTTGTTCTGCATGGTGAGCGACTGCACCTGGCCCTGCAGCGTGGCCAGCAGCTCCTCAGCCGAAGGGCTCAGAGTCTTCTTGGAGAGCAGCAGCTCTGCCCCTGTGCAGCACACAGATGCTGGTGCCGTGCCCGTGTGCCAGCTCCACACAGCCAGGAACGCCGTCTGTGAGCGATTCACAGCCCCACGGTGACCATTGGAGGCCAGCAGGGCCCCTACCTGGGAACTCGAGCAGCTCTCCCTCCTCGTCCTGCAGCGTCTCGATGTCGTAGCTCGTGTTTTCCTTCTCATTCTAAGGGTGCAGAGCAGTACGTGTCAGATGCTGCACACCCTGCCTGGCTTCTGGTGCTGCCAGCCACTCTCTGTGCCCACCTCCTGCGAGGACAAACGGCTCTGCAGAGCCTCCACCTCCTTCCCCAGCCGTTCCTTCTCTCTTTCCCGTGCTGCCAGCCTCTCCTCCAGCTCTTGGATCTGCAGAGCATGACACAGGGGTCCCCAATGGCACCCCCAGCACCAGGACTCCTCAGACAGCCAAGGCTGCCTATGACCTCCCCCACGCTGGCCTCACCTGCTTCTCCATGGAGCGTAGGGAGCCTTTATCCAGATCTGCCTGCTGGCAAGACACAGAGAGACAACAGAATCACAGAATCACCAAGGTTGGAAAAGACCTTCAAGATCATCCCGTCCAACCACCTACCAACAGTACTCCCTAAACGACGTCCCTCAACACAAAATCCACAGGGAAGCAGGGAAAGATAAATGCTGTCCTCATCCCTCCCATCCCTGGTGATGGGGTGGCATCTTCCCCACGAAATTGTGCCTCGTCTCTACCTCTCGTCTCTCCTTCTCCTGCTGCTCCAAGCCCCGGATTTTCTGCAAGAACTGTGCCCTCTCCTGCCGCAGCCTCACAATCTCCTCGTAAGCATCCTGGTCCTCCTGCAGGCAGATGGAGGAGTTGTGAATGGGTTCAGCTGCCTTGTGACTGCAGATATGGAGCTAAGCCTGTACCAAGAAGGATCCTGTCCCTTACCTGGCCTGGGGTACCTGGGGGAGGCAGGGGAGCTTTCCTCTTCCTCGGAGTGTTGCTTTTCTCTCTGCCTGCTGACTGGCTGGGTGAAGATGTCTGCACAGAGGGACATCACATGCCAAGTGGCCTTCCCCCTTCCTGGACCATCACTGCCTTGGAGAGCCTGAAGGCTCCCAGCAACCCCCACCCAAGGGCTGAGGGCAGGATCCAGGCTAATCCCACTGGCAACCCTCACCTGGGATGTCTGCTCAGATGTCTCCTCTTCTGTGGAGAGAAAGAGAAATCAAGGCGATTTTGGGGATCGTGGAGGTGGGCACGGCAGGTGGAGCCATACTTGGGGTGTTCACAGTGTCGTGCACTCATGGAGAGCAAACAGCTGCCTTACCACTGGCCCAGGACTGGCGCTGAGCAGCCTCTTGCAGGAAGTGCTGGATGAGAGCGTTGCCCGTGGACAGGCCGTAGTGTGCAGCATCGTGGCCCATCGAATCCACCAAGGCCACCCGTGCACCAGCATTGATGAGCACCTCCACGGTCTCCACGCTGCCATTCTCACAGGCCAGCATCAGGGCTGTCCTGAGCAGAGGGATGGGAGCAGAGGTCAGAAGACCATCCGTCTCCCCATGTGCCCCCAACCCTCACCAGCAAAGACTCACTTCCCCTGCAGGTCCCGGCTGTTGATGGCTGCTCCACGGTGCAGCAGGTACTGGCAGAGCTCTGAGTGACTCATTTTGGCAGCAAGGATCAACGGAGTGCAGCCATTCTGGGCAGAGATAAATTGGGTGAGGTTCTGGGGATGCTGCTTGGATCCCCCACCTTGGGGCACCCTGCTGCTTGATTTCCACATCCTGCTTGCAGGGTGTTTTCACAGCAGTGCTCTGGAGACCACAGGCACTGCCAGCTGCTGCCTTCCACCCCAGAAGCAGCTGCATTTCAGAGGCAGCCTGGATCTTTGCTGCTCTGTAAAGTATCACAGGGTGAGAAGCAGAAGGATCTCACCTTATCCTTAATGTTCAGGGGAGCTTTGTAATCGCAGAGGATCTCTGAGCACGGGATGCAGCCACTGATTGCTGTGGAGGACAGAGGCTGAGCACTGCCTGGTGTGGGGATGTGAGCAGGATGGGTTTGGCACTGTCCTCACTCACCTGCATGGTGCAGCGCCGTCTGGCCACTGCTGTCAGCTACATCCACAGGGCAGGAGGCCTGAAAGGAGAGGACAGATGGGGGACAGATAGACTCTGCAAGCATGTGGCTATTTAGCATAGTTGTAGGGTTGAGCAGGGCTGTCCCAAATCATACAGTGCCAGATAGAGCCAGGAAACCACCGTGCCAACCAGCACCACCACTGAGGGAAGGGAGCTCAGAGACAGAGGGCAGCAGGCTGGGGCTGCCCTTAAGGTGCTGGGCTCTGTGTGGTGTAACACAGCACCCTCCCTCTCAGCCCCAGTACCTGCAGCAGCTTGCTGACACATTGTGGGTGGCCGTGCTTGGATGCCAGGTGCAGGGCAGTGTAACCTGGGGAGAGGGACAGACAAACAGGTCAGAGGACAGACAGTGGGTTCATAGCGCTGGTTGGATCAGCTGGGGAACAGATGGATGAGCACACACAGGAGGACTTGCTGAGCTGAGCTGGGCTACCACAGCATTAGAAAGGGGCATGTGGCTGCCATGCCCTCACCCGAGCTGTCTTTGGTCATGGCATCCACACCGTGAGCTAGCATGGCTTCAAGGCAGTCCGCATTCCCCCGTGTGGCAGCCAGATGAAACCTGCAGCGAGACCCAGAGCTGTCAGACCCACATCTCTCACCTGAGCCCCATCACAGCCCTCCATCCCTGGTGACCTGGAGACACAGGACAGCACTCACGCAGATTTGCCCTCAGAATCCAGCTTGGTGGGGACCAGGCCCTTGCGGACGAGGAGGGATGCCACCTTTCCAGCATCGTTGTAGTCCACAGCTTGCAGGAGCTTCTCATCATTCTTGGTCCAGTCCTGACTCTGCAATGAAGCCAACGTGAGGCTGTGATCTCTGTGCTATCATCAGGGGCAGGTAGGATGTTGAGCTAGGTGTGGGTGCTAATCCTCACCCCCCTCATCCGCTATCTCCCATCCACTCCCAACTCTATCCCTTGGGTGCAGTTTCCCAGCTGCTGCAGTGTCTGGTGTGCTGTATGAAAGGTTTAGCTGGGAGAGCTGATGGGAATAAGGTTCCCCTTCACACCCCAACCAGTTTGCAGTTCACAGACAGAGGAATTAACAGAATTGCCCCAGTTTAACTCTCAATGTTCCAAGATTTGGGATGCTCCCTGATTGCCCCTGCCCCAGGGTTTGTTCCTGCCACCCCAGCGACCCTGATACTATCCACAGCCAGCACCCAGGGGTGTCTGAGCCCGATCCCTGCCTGGGTCTCTCTATTCTCAGCCTTGTTTTTCTCCTTTCCAAGGCAGGGGTCAAGTCAGGGCAAGCAGGGCTGACAGTGAGCTCAGGTCCCTGGGGATGACTGCAGCCCAGGATGTGTTGGGCACGATGCTGTCCCCGCTCCCAAACAGGACTGGGGCTAGGTAAGAATTTGCTGACCCAGTGGCCTCACACCTCCCCTCCTCAGGGAATGACCCACAGCAGAGCAGGACTCTCCCCACAGCCTGTGACAACAAACCAGAGGTTGGCTTCGGCTGGGAAATAGATGTCACCTCTGGGAGCTGCTCACATCCTACCCCTCACCAGCTGATGCCCAGCGCTAAGCAGGGGCCCTGTGCCACGGGTCTGTTCTATGGGGGCAGGGGACCCACTCAAGGGGTGTGGAATAAACCAGACTCCCAGGGTTACTGGGCAAACTGGGAGCGTGGCGCTCACCCCCTCCCCTTTGTCTTGCAAGGACAAAGCAGCTGGGAGAGGACGCAGCGGAGCCTCGGGGACAGGATTGGGAATAGAGGGGATCCGGGCGGGGGTTGGGGGTGACAGCTTACCCCGTGTGCAGGACTGAAGGGGAGCGGGGATGGAGGGCAGGGACGTACCGCAAAGGAGGCAGCGGCACAGAGGCAGATCTGCTTCATGGTGTTGAGGAGGAGGCGGCGGGCAGCCATGCATCCCTTGCCTGAGCGTGGGCTGGCCGGGGCTCCTGATTACGGACCCCAGACCACGGGTCGGTCCGGTACCGCCGCCCGGGCGGGGACCGAGTCCTGCCGCAGTGACAGTCGGGATCCGCCTCCTGCCACCCCTTCGTCCCTCCTTCCTTCCCTCCCTCCTCGGCGCCCAGAGCTCCAGCATCCCTGCGTCCCTGCCTCGGAGCAGGTACTGAGGTTCCACCGAGCACCAACTGGTCCCAGTTAGAGTGGGAGGGGATGGGGATGGGGATGGGGATGGGGATGGGGATGGGGATGGGGGGGGGGAGTAGCTCTTGGGCACCCCGTGTACAAGAAGAGGAAAAGATGCATCTCCGAACTACGGGGACAAGCATCCTCCCACTGCCTGTAACCACTTCCTTGAGGAAGAAGGATGTAGGACCTGAACCCTGCCCTGGGGGACACAAACTGATCTCCCATCACTCTGTGGCTAAGAGGGACATGCAGGACCCCCCGCCTGAATCTTAGGAACAACTGACCTCCTGCAAGGAGAGAACCCCAAAATGCAGAGAATTCCCAAATATCTGTCCCAGAAGAGCCCAATGGAACCGAATGGAGACCCTCAGCCCTCCCCTCTCACAGCAGTGTAGGGAAACTGAGGCACAGAGCACTCTGAGCACAGCAGGTAGTGCAGGCTTCTCCACCTACACGTCCCCCTGGTGCTTCCATAGGCAGTGGGGACAGCACTGTCACCCTCTTCCCAGCCTGGGAAGCAGTAGGAATATGCAGCATTATGCCAGTCTGGTGCTGAATAATTAAGGAGCATTGACTTGCTGACTCCAAGGAGGGAACCCAATCTGGCTGTGGCAGCTGGAAAGCTGGCAGCCATCCCTGCATCCCACTGGACAGAAATGGGTACAGGACCTGGGACACACTCACCTCTCCTCTGTGCTGCTTTTCCTTCCTTTGCTCTGCTCTGCTCCCACCGATAATCCCGTGGCAGCCATGGTTATTGGCCACTCGGGACAGGTCCCCATGTCCCCATACCCATGCAAAACATAGGACATCCTGGGGCAGGTCCCTGTGTCCCCAGACCCCTGTGAAACCCACTGACACCCCGGGGCACTGGCAACCCAGGACACGTCCCCATGTCCTTGGGGACAGCACTTACATCTGCCTTCCTGAACTTGGCCTTCAAGCTCTTCATGGTAACTGCAGTCCTGTGGCACCCGGACACCCAATGGCTGTGTCTGAAAACCTCGTCTGCTTGCTGGGATCAGGCTGTGGGGATGTGGCTGTTGCAGAGGGCAGTGGCAGCTTTGAGGGCTTTGCTGCTGCTGCTACGGGTCCAGCTCGCCACCAGCTCTGTTTGTTCCTTGTCTCACTGCTACTGGCCCACAGCATGACGCGGGGGGGGCACATGAAGGCATTGGGTTACCTCTGCGGTTACAGGTGGGGGGGGACATGGGAGGGCCCAGCACCAAGCAGAGCAGGCAGCACCCTTCAAACCCCTGCACCCAGGCATAGGGCAGCTTGCATTGGAGAGGGTATCATGGCAGGGCTGGGCAAGCCTCATGGGAGGGATAGAAGGATTTGGAACCACCACAACATTTCAGGTTAAGTGTTAGGGAGAAATATTTTACTCAGAGGGCAGTGAGCTGCTGGAACACCAGAAACTGGGGATGCCCCATCTCTGGAGGCACTCAGGGCTAGGCTGGACGGGATCCTGGGCAGCCTGACCCAGCGGTTGGCAACCCTGCCCAGTGAAGGGGGGTGGAACTTGATTATCTTTAAGGTCCTCTCCAAACCTAAACCATTCTATTATTCTATGACCTGGCCCCCCCAGCCCTATTAGGCTGCTGGCAGTGTAGGACATGGATGAGACGAGCAGAGCTGAGAGCCCCTGCCCTCTTTGCACGGCATCACTAGGCATTATACACCCTTGCCTGGCACCTCCTTATCAGCACCCAGTGTTTTCTTCCCTTCCAAAGGCTTTGTCTTATAGTGCATGTATTAGCACGGTGAGGGCAGACGTCCCTGTTGCCAAACAGAAAGATGGCGGCGAGGACTTCATGAGTCTGCACATGCGTACTGGTGCTGCGGCCTACTCTGGACAGGAGTCTGCGCATGCGCACTGTGGCTGAGGCCTACTCTAGACAGGAGTCTGCGCATGCGCCCTAATGCCGCGGCCTCCCTGTGCGCTTCCGCCCGCTCGCGGACCGACAACAATGAGCTCTCCGGTGGCCGGGCCGGGCCATGGCGGTGAATTACGCGGCCGGGCTCTCGCCCTACTCGGATAAGGGCAAGTGCGGCCTCCCCGAGGTGAGCACGGCGCGGCGGGGTCGCCTGGCATGGCCCGAATCCTGCTAGGTTGCCATAGCAACGGGGCTTTGTGCTCCCTGGGGACCCCCGGCACCGCGGGGTTTTTGGGTGCTTCGGTCCCAGCCTCGGAGCTCGCCGCCTCCTTTCCCTTCTTCCTCCTGCTTTGCGTCCCGTCCTCCCCTTTGTGTTCCTCAGGCCGGCCCTTTACCCTGGCAGGACCCTCCCCTCCCCCCTCCCCATCGCCCAGCAGGCCGTTTGTTTTGAAGGGAGCGAGGTGGGCACCGCTGAGTTCCTCCTGGAGTGACCCCATCCCTGCGCCCCCAACCCCCCATCCATGCTCACAAAGCTTAAGAAAAGCTTTGGGAAGCTTTTAGAAGGCCGGGCCAAAGAACCATCCTATGGAAATGAATTTATGCTGTGCCAAAAATCAGAATGGGCCCATGACCCCATCCACCACCATCCCCCATCCTGCTCGTTTTAAGCCTTAATTTGCCTTGGGATGGTATATACATTGCTGTTTGTTTCCCTCATTATGTGCATTTATCATTAAGCAATGTGACACATCAAATCTCCTTTCCCACGTGGAGTTGTCATTGTGGATAAGGCAGAAGTGTGGTTTGCTGGCTCTTTGTGCCTGCCAGGAGGCACGTAGGACCCCTCTCTGCATATCCTCATTCACGTGGGGATTTGTCTCTTCCTCTCAGATTTTTGATCCACCAGAAGAGCTGGAGAGGAAGGTGTGTGAGCTGGCAGACTTGATAAGGAGTTCTTCCAATGTTGTGTTCCACACAGGGGCTGGCATCAGCACCGCCTCGGGGATTCCTGACTTCAGGTAAAGGTAGTGGGCAGCAGGCAAAGGGGGGTAGGGGGTGAGCAGCACCTCATCCGAGTCCATCTTCCATCTAAACTGAGCTTCCTGCCAGTCATCCTTCCTGCAGGGATCATCCTGTCATGTCCTTTCCACTCTTGTCTTGTCCTGTATCCAGCTGAAACTACCTTTTCCATCTTGCACATTGGTTTGATGTTAAACCTGGAAGCCCTGTGTGCATTTTGAACAAAAATATCCAGTAATATTTGGCCCTTGTTTAGCACTGATGGGGTTTGGGATGCATCTACAAGCATCGTAGCAGAGCCTGAGATCTCAGTTATTGTTTCTTCTTGTCCCTTTGCTGCAGGGGGCCTAATGGTGTCTGGACTATGGAAGAGAAGGGGCTTTCCCCAAAATTTGACACCACCTTTGAGAACGCCAGGCCCTCCAAAACTCACATGGCACTTCTGGGGCTGCAGAGAGTCGGCATCCTGAAATTCCTGGTCAGCCAGAACGTGGATGGCCTTCATGTGCGCTCAGGATTCCCACGGTACTCCTTCTCCCACCCTGCCTCCAGGTTCTTTTTGTCTCTCCCAGATGCCAAAGCGTGGCTGTTCTTCCTGCCTGATTAGCATGGCCTCGTGTGCAAGCATCTGCAAACATCCCTGACAAAGTACACCAGCCAGTTCTCTCTTTATGCTGGGGATTGAGTTTCAGAGATAAGTTAGAAGCTGTTTGCCCACTGATGTGGATAGTGGATAGACTGATGAAACTGCCATAGTATCAGGGCAGAGAGGGTGCTGCAGTAGGAACTGATCTAACTTACTGGCTGCAGTCTCTGATTTTTTTGCCAGCTGCAGTTGTCTCAGGGCTCCTACATAGAGGTGTTCCCTCTGTGAGCAGCTGTGACATGTGGAACCCAAGGGTGAGGGATCTCCCCTCTCTGCTTGGGTGGAGTCTGAAGTGTGTTTAGCAGAGTGGTGGCTATTTCCAAGTTGTCCTCAAAGGAACCTGCCTTTCTATGAGCACTTGTGGCAACATGCTCTTCTCCCTTCAACGAACTTCAGCCTGTGATAAGAACCCATTTCTAATCGTTAAGACCAGCAGATAATTATCTCATAATCCAAACTGTTTGGAGCTGCCCGGAAGAGAAAGAGAGAGCAGCTGAATTCAAGGAAGAAAATAGAGTGAAGGAAGTTAGAATGAGGTGCCTGACTGGGAACTGGGAGAAGATGCAGAAGATCTCAAATGGCTTCAGCCTTTATGGTCTGAGCAGAGCTGGCTCAAAAGGGTATTTCTTATTATTAAAAGCCTTGAGTCCTGGTTCGTGCTCCTGACACTGCATATGCCTTTTCAAACTAAACAACCTTGGAAAAAGGAATAGGAATTAATCACCATGGCTCATCAGTGCTCCCTTCAGCCTGGTGCAGCTGGCTCACATTCTTCTTCAGCATTTCTCTTGCACTCAAGTGGAGCATGTGCTTAAGAAAGTGCTGCTCAGCTGGGGCTAAAGCTGGTCAATGTTGTGGATCAGGTCAGTCCTGCAGGAGGTTTCCAGTCACTGTGAGGCTCACAGGGAAGTGGGAAGAGCGTGGCTTTGTTTTCCACTAGCTTCTGCACTTTGAGTTTGGTGTTGAACTTGAGGGGAGTTTTGAACAAAAGGGCTGGAAAAGAGCTGGGACTCTGCAAGGACAAAGAGAAAACCACTGAGTGCTGAGAAAAGCAAAGATCCAGGTTGTTGTTAGGCACAAGGAAGGTTTGAGGCTGGGTCAGAATAGAAAAAGAACTGGTGCTGTAGAGGGAAGCATTTAAAATCAAGCCAGGATATGCTCTCCTTCCCCTTGGTCTCAGTGGTGGCAAGCACAGCATAATGCTCTCATGATGGAAGTGAAATGGGTGCAGAAGGCCTCTGCAAAGTCTGAGCACGTCCTTTGGGTCTCCCCTGCGCCCACAAGAGGGACAGCTCTTCCCAAAACCACCCTGGAACAATATTTCTTATGTTAAATGCACAAAGAGGTCTCCACGTGCCCTGCGTGCGATGGCCTCCCTCGGTTCAGGGAGCCTCCATTCATCTCTGCCATTTCTCCCACAGGGACAAATTGGCTGAGCTCCACGGGAACATGTTTGTGGAGGAGTGCATGAAATGTGGCAAGTACGTGGGTAGCAGCACGTGGGGGCTTTGTTGTTGTCCTGGGGAACAGTGGAGGGCCTGAGCAGACTTGGGGCTGCCTGTCAGAGTGCATGGAATCACGATCAGATCTGTCCCATCTGAATAAGCCTTGTCATACTGTAGGAAATAAATATTTTAAGAAACCTCTGTTGCCTGGGAAACCTTCTGCTCGTTGTGGCAAGTGGGGCTGCCTGCTAGAGAGGTAACATTGCATACTGGGCTTTGCCATCCTGGATGGCAGCAAACTTTAGTGGCCTTGGAGCTGATGTTCAAAGCTTCCTAAAAGGGAAATTGCTGTAAAGCAATACCTGGGTAGAGACTGTGGTTTGAAAGTGACGAAGGACTGAGGTGCTCAGCTCACTGCACGTGGCTCTGAGCCATCACCTGCTTCCTTCACTCCCAGGTGGCTGTGATGTGAAACGTGCTGTGTTGTGGGGACGTTTCCCCAGCTGTGCCACCTCCCTGAGCGTGGCTGCTGTTGAGTCACACTGGATCCTGGGCTCTGAACAGCACCATCTCTTGTGTGTGCAGGCAGTACGTGCGGGATGCTGTGGTGGGCAGCATGGGGCTGAAGCCAACAGGCAGGCTGTGCAGCGTCACCAAAGCACGAGGGCTGCGGGCCTGCAGGTACGTCTGCTGGGGCAGCTGTGGGATTAGAGGGGCTGGATGGGGCTTCCCGGGGTGCTGTGCAATGGAGAGGAGACAGCCAAGTACCTGGGAGGTAGGGAGTGAATGATTTTGATGTGCAGATTTTGTGTTGTAGGGTTGAGCCAGCTGTTCCTTGGCTTCAAGTGAATAAATAAGCAGCAGTGGCTGCACGAGGCATCTTTAAATGCACAGGGAGGAGGCCAGTGCCCCAGCTCCTAGCCAAGCAGCCTATTTTCTTGGGTGTCTTCCCATGCAGATCACTTGGACATGTCCTAGTGTTGGAGAGTGCCCTTCTATAGAGCTGCAGCTTTAGAGGTGGCCCTTCCTCTCCAACAGGGTGCAGCCCTTGCACTGCCCTGATGCTGCAGATGTCCGGCAGGGAAGTGTGGGCAGCATCCTCAGCTCTTCAGCTCCACAGCTGGTGGGGCACTGATGCTATGTGACATCCAGACACACTCTGTGCACAGCAAAGTTTGAGCTGGGGAGTAGGGGGGCTCCAGGACATGAGGCAGAACTGTGCTGATGCACCTCTGAAGCTGGGGAGGTAAAGATGCATACCAGCAATGAACAGAAACAGTGAGAGAGCAGCTTGGGTGGCGTTTGGTGGCATCACAGCACCATCCACAAAATGCCTCGTGCAGGTGAATTATGTCTTCCCTTGCCTACCAGTGAGTCCCCACTGCTGTGGGCTCTCTCCTGTGCCTCAGCACTGGACTGAGGAGGTGGCAGGGGGTCTGGGTGACGAAGCTGTTGCTTCTCTCCTAGCCATCTCTGCTGATTGTTCCTAGCAGTAACCATGGTCCCTATGTGTTTTCTAGAGGGAAGTTAAGAGACACTATTCTGGACTGGGAAGATTCCCTGCCTGACCGTGACCTCACACTAGCAGATGAAGCCTGCAGGTACCATATTTGGAATTTTCAAGCCATCATGAGTGCTGATTGCTGCAGTTTGCAGTGACCCATGAGGGTGCCTGTGCCCTCTGCATTCTGCCAGTACCACAGCAAGCAGCCCTTGGGCTGACCCTGCATGGATTCATGCATAAGACCTGAGGCAGTGTCCATAGGACAGCAATGCCTGGCTCTTTCCCAGGAAGTGACCAAGGAAAAGTACTGCAAATTCTGGCCACAGCTTTGCTTCCCAGCTTGGAAGCTGCTAAGAGTCCAGGCTGGAGCAGTCTGCAAGTGATCGTGGTTTTATTTTTTTTTATTTTCTGTCTTGGATATTTTATCTCCTCCCTGCAGGAAAGCTGATCTCTCTGTTACACTGGGGACCTCTCTGCAGATCAAACCCAGTGGCAACCTGCCACTGATCACAAAGAAGAGAGGAGGGAAGCTGGTCATAGTCAACCTGCAAGCAACCAAGCACGTGAGTGAGAGCATCCTTGCTGCCCTGCTCTTTTCCCTTCACTTCTTTCAGCCCCATTACTTGTTTCCTGCACGTTGTCCCCTCCCAAGAAGCCATACAGAAGTGGCTTATATTATTGGAGGGTTTAAATTTGCAACTCCAATGAACACCTAGAAATGGAAGGTGTGTATTAAGAGCATGATAAAAACCAAGCACAGAGCCCAGCGTATGCTCTGGTGAATTTCATTGGTGGTATCACAGCACCAATTAAATACCTGCACACGCACAACGTGTGCCATGGCACAAGGGAGTTTGGTTCATGTTTAGCCTTGGTTTTGGTGCCCTAATTGTCAGGCATCTTTTTAATAGCCAGAGCTGGGCAAGTTCTGAGATTTGCTAGAGCTCCGTTGTTCCTGTCCCATTCTGACCTGGGTTTTGCATCCATGTCTGCTTTGCTGGGCTGTATGTAAAGGTGCAGACTGCCTGTTCACACCTGGATACAACCCCAACAGCATGCAGCATAGCCAGGGAGCAGCTTGGGTCACAGTCTCGGTATGTGTTCCTTTATGGAAGATGTCCCAGGGGCAGGAGCCTTGGAGTCTGCGTGCAGCTGAGCCATTGCCCAGTTCCTGTCCCCAGGCACTCCCTGAGAAGAGACATTTGTTCCTGTACATCGTGTTTGTCCCCCTAATGCCACGTTTGTCCTTGCTTACCCCAGGACAGACAGGCAGACCTGCGCATTCATGCTTACGTCGATGATGTCATGACAAAACTGATGAAGCACCTGGGACTGGAAGTCCCAGAGTGGACAGGGCCGGTGGTGGTGGAAAATGCTGACTCTGCCAAGCCTGAACAGCTCTACAAATGTAAGCCCGAGGCTCACGGGTTGCTCAAGGAGGAGCCTTTTTCCCAGCACAACGGAACAGCTGGGCAGTGCCCCGACCTTGGGACCACGCTGGTGGAGCACCAGGATGATCTGAAGCAGGAGCGTCCCAGTCTGGACACAGGACCACCGCTGACAAAGAAGATGAAGGTAGAGCCTCTTCTCACCTGACCCAGACTGTTCCCTGTCTGACTAGATGCTTGTCTGTGCCACTTTTCCTACCGACTTTTTATTTTTTACCTCCTTAAGCTTTGTCTCTTTTTTATGTAAGTATTAAATACACTTGAATCGTGTATGTCTGGGCAGCTGTACCTACCAGGGTGGGAGGAATGCCTCTGCTCTGTACAGTTCCTTATCTGTAAAGAGGAGGTTGCAGAGCCCAGCTGTGCACTGCAGACCTCAGAGGGCCCAGGGATAAAGGTGCTCAGTGTTGGGTTGGTAATGCTGGGGGAGTGACACAACAGGATCAAGCAGCTGTTGCTGTCTCAGAGCAGGGCTGGGTGGTGGTGGGATGCTGGTCCCTCTGCTGTGCCTGTATCTCCTTGGGCGGCCCTGAGCAGGGTCTGGTCAAGTGCCCCAGCTCTGCTGTCACATTTTGAGCCAGGAAACTCTTGAACCCAACAGCCAAGGTGTCTTTGAAACCCTGTGGATTATCCTGTGTTAAACTAAGGCAAGTGATTCTTTTTTTTTTTTTTTTCCTTTTTTCCAAAATACTTTTTATTTAGAGATGAAAATGAAGTTTGTTTGTTTGTTTGTTTAAAAAAAAAGAGAGAGAACAAACCCACCAAGCTGCAGTGTCAACATCCAGCCAGACCAGGCCTCCTCTGGTACCAACATTCCCTTCTTGACCAAACCCATGTCCCTTCCCCAGCTCCTGCTGTATGCAGCAGGCAGGGGCAGCCCCTTCCTTTCCTCCTGGTAAGGCCAATAGGAACTAGTCTCCTCTTCCCAGTTCACAGATAGAAGCAAAGCCAAGTTGGTCTCTGGCATCCGTCCGTGCCTGGAGAGGGACCCCAGGGGTCTGTCCTATAGGTATTGGGGTGCTGAACCCTTACTGTGTCCCCTGCAGTTCCTGGGTGCTGCTTAAAGCTCCTCAGCTGGCTCCAGCACTGTGGGCCTGCTGTGGTCAGCTTCTGTCCAAGCGAGCGACGTCAGGCTTTGGTGCAGTGCACTGCTGTCCCCCAGTGCAGTGCCAGATTGGTCCCCATCACTCTGGCTCAGCCCCTCTGAGGCAATTGGTGGTGTGCTGTTTTGGGTGGAAGCTTTATCGAGGTGTGGAGTGAAGGAGCTGCTTCCAAAGGCTTCGTGCAGAGTCTCGGTTTCAGCCTGGTGCTTTGACCACAGTGGCTCTGGGGGCTTCTCATCCCCAGCTCGGGGCTGTGCATAAGCCACACGGGAGGCAGCTGTGTTATGCAGGGACCTGGAGAAAACTGAGCACGAAGGAGAGTCAGGGCTGGCAGCAATGCCCTCTGTGCAGCCCTGGCATGGCCCCCCCCCCAACCCTCCTTACCTCGCACTGGTCCGAAGTCACCACCTGTCTCAGCTTTGCTAGGGGCAAAAGGGCTGATGGAGGGGAAGACAATGAGTGCGAAGGAGAGCAGCAGGACCTGGGGACACAGGGGTGGTGTTACTGTGTGTGGTGTTTGAGGAGGACCATGCTGTGCAACGTGGTTCCCAGCGAGGGGGCTGGTGGCAGAACCAGGGCTGCGTCCCTCCATTTCTCCCTGCTGCCTGCCCCGTCCTGACACCATCCATCCACCCTTTTTAACACACATCCATCCCTCCTTCCAACCCTGGAGCATCCATTCTTCCACATCAGCACACCCATCCCTCCATCCACCCTTTCCAGCACTCCTCCATTGATTTCTCACTCCCTTGAAGCAAGGAGCCCTGGAGAGGAGATTTGGGGCAGAGAATGGGAACAAGGAGCAGGGGGCTCCACACACCGCAATGCAGGTTCCTGTCTGTGCTGCTTTGTTGCTCGACTGCACCACCAGGGCCTGCAGCTTCTTCAGCTGCTCCAGGAGAGACCTGGGGATAGAGAGAGTGCATGAGAACCCCAAGGTCTGGGATCCACCTCGCAGCAGAATCTCAACCACCCCTTCACCTGCCCCTTTGTGCTTTGTCTGTTATGGAGACACCTACGAGTTCTGCTTCTCTAGGTGCAGGACTTTCCTCTGCAGCTCCTGGTTTTGAGCTGTGCACGCTGACATCCTGGGGGACAGAGAGAGGGATGTGAGGTCTGAGGGAAGCCAAGCAGCGTGCCTATCACCGACCAGCCTGAGGCAGGGGTTCAGTGGCCATACCGACTCTCCAGCCCATCGATATATTCCTTCTTCTTCTTGCGACTCTCCTGAGCTGACTGCTTGTTTCTGATCTTCCTCCGGATCTTCTTCAGCACTCGCTCCTCATACTGCAGAAATGGGGGGGGGGGGGGGGGGTTAGGGCAGCCAGAACCCCAAGCACGGTGTCCACTTGTTCCATCTCAGGTACCACAGGACTCACCTTGGTGAGGGGCAGCTGCGTGGGCAGGGACACCCCCTCCTTTGCCAGCAGCTTCTTCTCATCCTCTGTCAGCACGAGCTCCTGGAACTGCCCCTGGCCCTGCCTCAGTAAGGAGTTGGGCACCTGTGGCTGCTGTGGGACCGTGGATAGGTGATGTCCTGGGCTGCAGGCTCACCCCATGCCTGCCCCAAAGGACCACAGGTAGGGACAGTGGTTCAAGGTTGAGGACGACATCCAGAAAGGGACGGGAACAAGACTGTGTGTAGTTCAGGAAGGGGAATAAGGGGGGGAGAGACGAGGAGGGATGAGGGCAGGAATGGGATCGTGGTCCAGGAAGTGGCAGGGATAAGGAGGGAGGGAAGGGACAAAGGTCCAAGGAAAGAGAAAGAATGAGAAAAAGTAAAGGGATGGGGATGAGGAATGAGGATGGCATCTAGGATGGGACAGGACTGGGCACAAGGAGGGCTGGGGAACATGGTAGTGAGGACTCACAGCATCAGAGCTGCCTGAGAGCAGCAGATCCTTGACAGTGAGGGTACAGGATGCAGGCGCAGGGACTGTCGACAGAGCCCGGCCCTCCTCCAGGAAGAAGCCAGGATTCCACATATCTGGGTGAGGGCCGAGTGAGGGCTGTCAGCTGTGTCGTGTCCTTGGCCCCCTGACATCCCCCAGCTTCCCTTCTGTGCCCCATACCTCTCCATCCTTCCTGCATACCCAAACCTCCCATCCCACCTAGCTCCCTTAACTTCCCACACCACCCATCAGCTCCCCAGTGTCTCCTCAACCTCCCACTGTTCCCAGCTCTGTCCTCCACCCTGTTTGTCCCCCATGGCTCACCCAGGTCAATGGAGACCTCAGGATGGGGGCCTCCAGTGCTCCCAGGATGTGTCAGAACCTGGTGGCAGGAGTTGGTAAAGGCATACGGGGCCTCGCTGAGCCCTCCGTCACAGCACCCGGGGGGGCTGTCGAGTTGATCAGAGGGGGGGTCCTCAGAGACTCCACTGTCGCTGACACCTGGGGACCAGCTGGGCGAGCCTGATATTGAGTCTCCAGAGCCCAGAATGGAGCTAAGGAAGTCCTCGCCATCCTGGGCACGCTGTGGGGATATGGATGCCTGTCACCATCAGTGCTGAGCTCCTGTAGGATCTGCCTGGGCCACAGGACAGCAATGCATGGTGTTCAGGTAAAGCAGATCTCACCCCATCCTCGTGCCAGGTGCCCGGGGATGTCGTCCCCAGCTCCACACCACGGAGGATTCCATCCTGGCGGTCAAAGAGGAGGTCCAGCAGGTCGATGCTGTCGAGGCCGCCCACAGTAGAGGCCATGGCTGCAAGGAGACGAGGTCAGACCCCATCTCCATGATTGTCCCTGTGCCTCTCCCCGAAGTTTCATAGCTCTGGGGACACCCTGAAGCACTGGACAGCTTGGTGAGAGGGAGCAAGGAGCACAGAGACGTGAGTGGGACCACGAGGATGCGCATCTACACACGTGTCACGCGTGTGCAAACGCGTGTGATCACATAGATGCACGCATAGGTGGGTGGATGCGTGGCCATGCTGACATGTGTGTGCAGGGATATGACCGTGCAATCTATATGTGCACACATGCACCCACACGTGTGAGACGTGGGTATGAACACGCACACGTTGCAACTTGTATTGCAGCATGTGAGCGCACCTGGCCAAGCCCTACGTGCCTGCATGCAGGAGGGAGAGCACACATATGGTCTGGACATGCACACAGGGAGTCAGGACATGGCAGTGTCCCCCCCTCTGCTCGCTTCCAGCAGCTGTAGCTCCTAAATCATCCATTTTTCCCCCAGCAGCAGGGGCTTCCCATGGGCACCCAGCCATCCCAACCCTACAGGAGGAGCACCCAGACCTGAGCCCTCAGCTCATTTCTCCTGTCTGGCCTTGTCTGGCATATGGGACCGCTGAGAAGATTAGGTTAATCATTTAGTGTGGCAAACGGAGGAAAGGAGGCTGCTGCCACTGGTCAGCCCCAAGAAGGGCCCCCAATCCCAAAGTCTGGATTCCAAGAAACCCAACAAATCGGCCAACTGACCAGCAAAATCAAGGAAGTGACCAAAAAACAGATCGAACAGCCAAGCTGTTGCCCAACTGACAAACTGATTGACCAAAGCACCAACTCACAGACCAACTGAACACTCACTTAACCTCCTACCCAACCCACCCAGCCCACCACCCAACCAATATCTGAGGAGCACTGACTCAAGGCTTTTTCAAGCTGGGTTTGAGGTTGGCTGTCATTAACGTGGCATTTGACCAGCCAGCTTGGAAAACAAGGGAAATTACACCCTATTCTCTCCCCATGGTCCTTCCAGTGCCATCAGCAGCCCCATTGCTGACAGCAAGGCTTTGTTGAGCACTGGCAGCCAGGACGTACCTGTGTGAGATCCCAGCTCCAGTGAGAAGCCCTGAGATCCGTCCTGGCCTCTGAACTCCTTTGGTGTGCAGGACACCGAGCCTGGCCACCTCCTCCTCTGCGATGCCCTGACCCGAGTGGCAAAGTTTAAACTCCAACAGCACATAAATAGTGTCCAAGATTGCAAAATTGCCTGTGTCCTGATAGGGGCCGGCGATGGCAAAGGGAAGGCCCACGGTGCTCCGTAACTTATTAGCCAAATGTTTTTGTCCTCCTCTGCCGAGTGGGGCAGGAGGGGCCTGGGCTGATGGGCGAAGTCCAGGCTCTGCAACTGCCCATGAACTTTCCCCCACTTTGGGGGTAATTTCTTTTTATTTTTTTCAGATGAGCACATCAGCATTAATCACATCCTATAAATGTCGAGAACGTCTGGGGAAGATGTTGGCTTGAATTCTATCACTTGCTGCTTCTCCATAACACACGTTGATCCCAACTGATGTTCATGATGATCCTCACGCCCAGGGCTGGCCCAGCTGCCAGCTCTGTGCCTCAGTTTCCCTGTGGATCAAAAAGCATGAAGGCTGGGGCTCACAGCCTGCCACATCCCTCACCCTTTGGTGATGATGTTGGATATCTCACATTCTGAATGCTGGGGATTACAACTCTGGATGGGCACGATCAGATCCCAGCAGAACCCACCCAGCTGATCCCCTTCGTGCTGTGCAGAGCCCAGCCCGCCCCTCTCCCACGTGCCCGGTGAGCCAAGGCAGCTTGTGACCACGCTGTGCCACCGGGTACAAGGCTGCAACGTCGTGCTTATCTCTTGCACAACGCCCTCTGTCCAGGAGGGACCGGCAAGAGGGAGGGCACCGCCTTCACGCCGCAATTTATGGCCCCGCAGCGGAGACGGGAACTCCTTGCTCCGGGCAAAGGGCGTCCGCTCTGCCGGCCTCCGCCCTGCCACCGCCCTGGCACCACGCGACCCGCTGCCAAAGCCTGCAGAGCGCTCCGCCGCGTGAGGCACGGCGGGCACCAGCAGGGGGCGCTGCAG
Source organism: Tympanuchus pallidicinctus (assembly GCF_026119805.1). NCBI lineage: Eukaryota > Metazoa > Chordata > Aves > Galliformes > Phasianidae > Tympanuchus > Tympanuchus pallidicinctus. Next base: position 1,365,104 of record NW_026294765.1, read on the forward strand.
CCCCCATGCCCCGCCTCGAGCCTCGAAGCCGTCCTCCGCAGCACGCTCTCGCGAGACTCCGCGAGGCGTCCTCCACGCGGCCGTTTCCCCACGCCCCGCCCCTTTCGGTTACTCCCCCTCTTGGCTCCGCCCACTTTCGCTCCATGCTCCGCCCCGCTCGGTCCGCAGGCGCGGCGCGGCCCGGCCATGCCGGCCAAGAGGAAGCCGGTGCTGCCGGCCCTCACCATCACTCCCAGCCCAGTCGAAGGACCCGGACCCGGACTCGGTGGTTCCGCAGAGTGAGTGAGTGGCGGTGGGGTCTGACCGGTCCTTGCCGCTTCTGGAGCGTCGGTACTGGGGTTGGCTGCGTGCCGGGCCTGGGAGCTGAACCGGGAACCGGAGAGGGACGGGAACGGGGCTTGAGGAGCGAATGGGGAGCTGGGATGGGCTGTGCCTGGATGGGGTTTGTGTGGGAACCGGGGGCTGCTTGAGGGCAGCGCTGTGGGATCGAGGAGGAAGCGATGGGGCCGGGCACAGAGCGGCCTTGTTCGTAGCTTGGCTGGGATGAGGTGGGGAAGGGCTGGGGGAGGCGAGGCGAGGAGCTGGGGGTGGTCAGTAGGGTGAGGAGGAACAGAAGCCGTAGGGATTTGGGGGGCGAGGGGAGAAGGAGGGGGGTGTTGGGGCTGCTGGGAGCCCTCGCTGATCCCCTGCCCCGAGTGGGGGATGGGGCAGCAAATGGCAGAGGGTGGCTGGAGTCTGTCTGTCTGTGCGTGCATAGCAGGTGTTGGGGAACACAGCATCCCCTTTGTGCTCAGCTGTGGGTCTGGGGTAGCAGGGGGCTGGTGGGCATGTGGAGAGGCATTGTGCTTCACAGAGAAGGCCAAGCGTGGCTTTCCGTGTTAGGAAAAGTTGTCCCTTAACTTGTACAGGGGTTTGGGCTGAGTATGTGCGGGTTGGGACTTCTGGTATTCCTTCTGCTTCTCCACGGTTCCCACAAAAAAAACATTGAGGTTCTTTTCCCCGTGCCTCGCTGTCTAACCCTTATGAGCCATGTTTTGCCCCTGCCAACAGAGGACAGACTTTCTCTGGACCCTCACAGACTGATGCCCCCTTCATCTCCTGCAGGGCTAACCTGGTGGACCTTCAGAAGAAGCTCGAGGAGCTGGAGCTGGATGAGCAGCAAAAGAAGCGCTTGGAAGCTTTCCTCACTCAGAAAGCCAAAGTGGGAGAGCTGAAGGATGATGACTTTGAGCGGATCTCTGAGCTGGGGGCTGGCAATGGTGGTGTGGTCACCAAAGTGCAACACAAACCCTCAGGACTCATTATGGCACGGAAGGTAAGGAGGCAGGAGATGCCTTGCTGGGGAGCAGGGTCCAAGCAGGCTGTCTGCACTGCTCCACCTGCATGCAAAGCACCTGTCTGAGTTGGTACCGATGCACAAAGCTGGGCTCTGCACAGAGTCTCTTCCTGTTAACTTCTGTAAGCTGTCTCGCTGCTCTGCCCGGCTGTGGGTCATCTCCTGAGAAGGGGAAGTCTGCATTAAACAGGTCACAGGGTTTTGCAACGCCTGGTGTGAGAACATGAGTTTGTTCTTTTGCCAGGAAATGGGCTTTCTGAGGGTGGTGGCTGACAAGGGCTCAGTGTGGCAGGTGGAAAGATGCATAGCTGGCCCTGCACACACCAGGGTTTGGCGTGCACGCATCCCTTGCCATCCACTTGATAGTTCCAAGCAGTCTTGTGAACCTGTCTTGACAGCTGTTCCTCTCTGAGATTGGCTTATGGGAGATGTCTTTTATTGTCTTGTAATAGAGAAATAGGAGGTGCTTTGTCTGCCTATTAGAAAAGGCAGTGCTCAGTGAGAGCAGCACAATTGCTAACATATAGGACAGCTTCCTTGGAAGGCTCTATTCTCTCTTGCTGTGGGGATGACTTAGTGGGTATCATGAACTAATAGGTTTTCCAGGTGGCTTTGCTTGGAGTGGAGCTCTGTGAGTCTTCCACTGTGGCATTATTTTGGGATTATTATTTCCCGATTATTTTTAATTAATTATAAAATAATTTCCATTATTTTAGATGTAATTAGATGGTTTTGAGATTGTTGGGAGCGCTGTGTTTAGAAACTGGAGCCAAGGCAAGCTGCAGCATTGGGCAGCACTGCTGTGTTCCTTGCTGAAACCAGGGCCTGGGTGTCCTAGAGCTTACAGTAACAGCAGCTGCTTTCTAACCTGCAAGACTTTCCTTCCCACAGTGTGTTAGCTGACTGTGTGGAGCCCAAGGAATAAGGCATTTACTCTTCCACGTGCATAAGCACGTGAATGTTGTTTTTTTCACTCCATGTGGTTTCCTTGATAGGAGAGCACCTGTTCTTACAACACCTACGAAGCTCGTGAAAATGTTCACGTTGCCAAGTCAGATCTGCTTCTGCCTTGCCTTTCCATTCTGTGTCCTGTGTGATTTCAGTGTGTTACACAGGCTGGCAGTTGCTGCACTTGCTAGCAGGCTGCACAGCACTTCACTTGATCCTTTATCCTTAATTTTGGAAACCTTTTCCTTTCTTTCCAATGCTCACGCTTGCTTGTTCACGTGGTTCCTGTAAGGTTGTTTTTTGATACCTTTAGGCACTATACTTTTTTTTTTATATATATATATAATTTTTCTTGTTAGCTGATTCATCTAGAAATCAAACCAGCCATCAGGAATCAGATTATCCGAGAGCTGCAGGTGCTGCATGAGTGTAATTCCCCATATATTGTGGGTTTCTATGGAGCCTTCTACAGCGATGGAGAGATTTCCATCTGCATGGAGCACATGGTGAGTCCACGTTCCCCCCCTCCTCCTTCTCCAAAGTGCTGCTCCCAGCACTGTGTTCCCAACTGGATCTTTATGAGAATGACATCCAGATGAAGTGGGTTAGTGTGCTGGCATTCATTGCTGGCAATGCAGTGGCTCCTTGCTCTGACTGCTTGGTGTTCAGCAAGGCTGCTAAGCTGGGGTTAGAATCTCCATGTTTCTACTTAGGCATCTAAATGACAGGCATCAAGGTTGGTTTTTTTTAGGAAGCAGAAGTTTAGGGGGTGGCCAAACAGAAATATTGTAAACCCATCACTCTACAGAGCTTGCTGTCAAATGCAATGTGCATCTTTTCTTGTCCCTGTCAGAAGTGTTGTCATTCCTCCACAATGATGCTGGCTGCCTCATCTTTGTGTTCAAAGCGCTGAGGGAAAAGAAGCTTAAAAACTAACAGCAAGAAACAGAGCTGATAGGATTCAAGTAGTTCTCAGTGAGAAGCTTGAGCTCTGATCACCAGAGATCTTTTTCTGCTGAAGGAGCTTGCTTGATATCGATGTGCTGCAGTCTACTGAGCTGGGATGCTGTGTATCACTCTTATAGTCCAATATGGATGCGTTTGTCTGTATGGCCAACTGCTCTGCTGCTCTTGGTGTGCTGATAACCTCAGTGGCTTTCTTACTTCCAGGACGGTGGCTCCCTGGATCAAGTGTTGAAAGAAGCCAAAAGAATTCCTGAAGAAATACTGGGGAAAGTCAGTATAGCGGTGAGTTGCCGTGGGTGAGAAAATGCTTGTGCAACCCCGGGAAGCTTTCTTCATTTGTCCATATGTGCTTTCCCATCCTGAAGTTGGGCAGGAGGTGGTGGTACGTGAGATGGGAGCAGGGAAGCAGGTTCCCAAGCACTTTCCATCATTCCCACCCCTGGTGTTGCACTATTTGGTGGTTGCCAGACAGGGAGAGAAACTTCCTTGGGCAAGAAACCCAAGACTTGTGATTGTCACAGCAGGGGTCGGTTTTTGCTCTGTGACTGAATCCATACAGTGGCCATTGCTCACTGCCATCCACTGCCATCAGTTGCAAAACTTGAAGTGCTTAGTCACCACAGAGAGGCTTTCCTCACAGGGCTGCGATGTGGCAGCACTGAAGTTTATGCAATGCATCTTCCTGAAGGCAAAACGCTTCGCTTCTGAGTCCTTATCCTGTCTTTGGCTTCCTTCTAGGTTCTGAGAGGTTTGGCCTATCTGAGAGAGAAGCACCAAATCATGCACAGAGGTGAGAGAGGAGGAACCTAACAATAACTGCCTGTGCTGGAGGAGCCCTGTTTTACCCAGAGCCATGTTTACACTCTTCTCTCTCACTGTTGTCAGATGTGAAGCCTTCCAACATCCTGGTTAACTCTCGAGGAGAGATTAAGCTGTGTGATTTTGGGGTCAGTGGTCAGCTCATTGACTCCATGGCAAACTCTTTTGTGGGAACTCGGTCCTACATGTCTGTAAGTTCAACTTTTTAGTGGATTTTTACAATTTGGGTTCAGCTTGGATGCAGGTGGGGTTAACCACTCGTATAGAATCAGTGTCCTGTCCAAGCTGTTCAGAGTTTTCCTCTGCATTCCTGCCTGTGGTCTCTTTGGATGCTGTCTGATCACATGTGCTTACTGCTTCTTCATGCTGAAGGTTGGACTGGGGAGCACGTAGTGTTCCATGCAATAGGAACAAGTACAAGATGTGCAAAGGAAGATGTCCACATCCTATGGATGCTTTCATTCTGTTTCAGCTACTGTTTGTGGGTTCAGAAAATTCTTTCTGTATGCAAAGCCTGTCCAAGAAACTGTGGAGAGGGCATCCGTGCTGACACCCTCCCTCCTTCAACCATGCTTCAACCATGTTGGCAGGGGTGTTAGCCAGTCTAATGCAGGTGGGGTTGGTGGAGACTGATGGAAAACAGAGCCAGACTGGAGGAAAGCTGCAAAAAGAGCAGATGATGTCTCAAAACGAAAGTCATAATCTGTGGGCCTTGGGCTGCAGATGTGCTAAACCACAGATTGTGACACATTTGGGCTAATGGTTTCTGTCCAGCCTGGTGTAGTGGAAGTGACACAGTGCAGCAACAGGCAGCATGCAGACTCCTCTGCCCTGTGTCTTGATAACAGGCTGCTGTAACCATGAAATTTCCTCCAGGCTGGTTCTGGTCCTCTGTCTGGATAGCAAAGAAGATGCATGTCTGCTGTCCACACCGTGTGGCTGCAGCTGTAAGCAGGCAGTAAGCAAAGCTGCCGGTGCTTCTGTACTTAGGTCTGAGCTCCTCTTGTATTTTTGGGAATGGTTATTTAAGTAGAGTTATAGTTAGATGGTGTATTTAAGGGTGGTGTTCCTTCTGCACTCAGTTGGGTCTGCACAGCTCACACAAAGCTACCAGCATAGATGGCTTGCATGGGTTTATTATTTTTTAGCCTTTTCATCACAGCAGGATTTTCTGCTCCTCAGATTGCTCTCAGATATGAATAGGAATAAACAGAAGAAATAAAAAAACTTTGACAACAAAATTGAGATCTCAGCTCACTGAGAAATACTTCACACTCAGAAGTCCACAGCATGAGCAACTGCAAAGGCTGCTCAGCTGTATCTGTTGGTTAGATGTGTGCAAGTGCTTTGTGTTTGCTGTGACTTGGGAGTTCCCCCACCCCCCAGAAATGCTTTCTCTGCAGACATCAGTGCTTCTGGCAGGCATCAGGAGCGCTGGCTGCTTGGAGGACACCTCTCATAGAGAGGATGCTTCAGGTTTCTTACCTCTGTGTTTTTTTTTCTTCCAGCCTGAGCGATTGCAGGGCACTCATTACTCAGTCCAGTCCGACATCTGGAGCATGGGTCTGTCACTGGTGGAGCTTTCTATTGGAAGGTACCCAATACCCCCACCAGACTCCAAGGAACTGGAAGCAATATTTGGCCGTCCTGTGGTGGATGGGGCAGAGGGAGAATCTCACAGCGTCTCGCCGCGGGCCAGACCCCCAGGCCGCCCCATCAGTGGTAAGGGGCTGCCATGCTGCACTTGGAGGGGCTGCCATGCTGCACTTGGAGGGGCTGCCATGCTGCACTTGGAGGGGCTGCCATGCTGCACTTGGAGGGGCTGCCATGCTGCACTTGGAGGGGCTGCCATGCTGCACTTGGAGGGGCTGCCATGCTGCACTTGGAGGGGCTGCCATGCTGCACTTGGAGGGGCTGCCATGCTGCACTTGGAGGGGCTGCCATGCTGCACTTGGAGGGGCTGCCATGCTGCACTTGGAGGGGCTGCCATGCTGCACTTGGAGGGGCTGCCATGCTGCACTTGGAGGGGCTGCCATGCTGCACTTGGAGGGGCTGCCATGCTGCATTTGGAGGGGCTGCCATGCTGCATTTGGAGGGGCTGCCATGCTGCATTTGGAGGGGCTGCCATGCTGCATGAGATGCAACACGCAGGCATGGGGGCAAGGGGATGGGTTCTGTTGGTGTGGCTGGGTCAGCAAAAGCTGCTGTGAATGAGGTTGTGGGGAGGGAGGGTTCTCATCTCACTCCTTCCTGCAGACAGAGCCATGTTTGTGCTGTAGGAGAATCCAGCTCTGCTGTGGAGGTTTCTAATCCTGAGAGCCTGCGGGGTTCTGGTCTTATATGGGGAGCTTAGGAGGTGGTTTGGGGGATTTTGTTTTTAACAGTGGGTTAATTCCCAAGTTTGGTGCCCTCTGCTTCTCCCAACCAAAGTCCCAGTGTGGGTTTTCTTTGTGTGAAATGAAGCCCTTTGGTGTCTGAACAGCTTCTCACCAGTATTTCTTTCATCTTAACCACACAGGCCATGGAATGGACAACCGACCTGCAATGGCCATTTTTGAACTGCTGGACTATATAGTTAATGAGGTGAGTATTGCACTATGGTAGGCTCTGCTGCCCTGGGTTGGTGTTGTGTCCACTCTAAAAGGTCAAAGGAGGCTCAAAAACCTTTGCTTGACAGGGACTTATCAATAGAGCCCCTCAAACTGCTCCAAAGTCGTCTTGGCCACCGATAGAATGGGAAGGAAGCAACTGAAAGCTGTGCTCTAAGGCATTTACGTTTTGACCCATTAATCCTTTTTCCTCTCTCTGCAGCCACCTCCCAAGTTGCCAAATGGAGTTTTCACGCAAGATTTCCAGGAGTTTGTAAATAAATGGTAAGGATTTCTGTTTGTGACTGAACGTGGAGGCCTGTTTGCGGTCACTGGCAGCTCAGCAGGCTGCCTTCCCACTCAAAATGTTCAGCATGAGGGTTGTCTGTTCTCTGTTGGCAATCTCCCTGCTCTGGCTTGGCTGCAGCAAGGTCCTGCACTGTGCTGGGAACTTCTGCCTTGGGAAGGGCTGGAATAAAAGTGGTTTATTTGTAGTTATTCTCTGCAGCTTGTCCCACAACCTTGCAGGCACCCTGCAAACACCACTGACTTCAAGACCTCCTGATCCTGGGGACACCGTGGGGATGTTGCTGCTGTCCCCACTAAAACAGAGATGTTACAAAACCATTAATCCCTGCAAATGGTTACACACTTTGCCCATGCAATCCAGAAATGGTGGATCTTGCAGCTCTGCCTAGAGTCCAGAGTGCTGGAGCTGCAGACACCACTATCTGAGCATCATCCATACTGCTGGTCTGGAGAAGGCAGACAGGAGGCAACGTGTTTTTTAGTGAAGCTGGACACCCCTCCAGACAGATAAGCAGCTTCTTACAAGAAGTGTCTCATTGCTGCCTTTGCTCTCTTGTTCTTCTCATTTCAGCTTAATTAAGAATCCAGCGGAACGGGCAGATTTGAAGATGCTGATGGTAAATGGGAAGAGCAGTCTTCTTTCTACACTGGGTGGCACCAGATCCGCAAGCTGCTGCCTCATCCCATCCCTTCCAGCCACCCTTGCTCTAAAGGCTGGAAACTCCCCTGGCTGAGCCTGAGAACCAAGTGCAGCCTGGGATATGAAGTGACTCACTTGCCTTTATCTCAAAGGCAGTGGTGTCATCTAACCCGAGAGCCTTGATGCCCCTCCCCAGCAGAGCTCAGGATGGGAACCTGATGGCTCCAGCACCTCTCCGTGTCTGCGAAGGTGCCTGGGACAAACCTTTGCCTCTTGAGCAGAGTAGAAGAGCTCAGTTTCTCCCCGTGAACCTCGCCTTTCTTCCTCAGCCTAGTGCTGAGCCACAGCTGGCTCAACCCCGCTGCCCCTTGCAAAAGCAGCAGCCCACATCCTTACATCCCTGCTCCTTGTCCTTGTTTTGTGGTCACCCTGGGGAATTAAGGTTTGCTCTCTGGGAGCAAACTGGTACCAGGCTGAGCTGGTAGGCTCTGAACCTACACCAGGCTTGTCCTATCTCCATAGCATTTAGGTTTGTTCTGGGGATGCAGCACACAGGCTTTGCACCTCAGCTCTTCTGCGTGTCCTGAGAGTTTCATGGCCAGGCACAAGATGCACTGACTTTAAAACCCAGCCACAGGGCTGTAAGTAGCAAACATTTAGGAACTACTCTCCAGATCCACTGTCTGGGCCTGAAAGCAGCCCAAGCTATGGCCTTGGATCCATTGGCCTTACTGGAGTCCAACCAACAGTGTAAGCCCCCCCAAAGCTCTGAGAAGGGGCCAGAGATTGCGGTGTTCTGCTGGAGGTGGAAACCCCCACTGCAGGATGCACCTGGCCACATTGCTAACTTAGCTTCGCTTCCCTTGCAGAATCACACCTTCATCAAGCGTTCTGAAGTGGAGGAGGTGGATTTCGCCGGCTGGCTCTGCAAAACATTGAGGTTAAACCAGCCCAGCACACCCACCCGTGCTGCTGTGTGATGGCCGAGCCGACCGCCTGGTGTCAGTACATCTGCCTCTGTCACCATTCCCTGTCCTTCAGTACACAACAGAACTGCCCTTCTTCCTTCTCCCCAGCCCCTTCTCACCTCGCATCCCACCGGCAGAGCACCATCACTTGGAAATGTTAATCAGCTGCCCCCCACCCCAAGCAAATGTGGGCTTGGTTTCTGTTGTTCTGGGGGGGGGGGGTCCTGGGTCTCTGCTCCAGCTTGGAGCTCTTGACAATTGGGAAATGTGCTGCTTATGTTAATTTTTTTTTCTTTTTTTTTTCTTTTTTTTTTTTTTTTGGAAACATGTTCACTTGGGTTTAAAAAAAAAAAGTGTGTGCACTGGTGTATGTGTGGTGAGATGGTGGCAAGGGATGGGCATATGGCTGTGGGAACGGGGCTTTGCCTGCTTCTGGGCTCCTCAGCTGGACCAGGAGCATGGAGTGAAGAATTCAGTGCTGCCAGAAGGGGAGAAACCTCAGAGGATGTTCCAACCATGGCAGGTGCTGTGCCACAAAGCTGTGGCATTGCTTAGAGCTGAGCTGTGTGCTGAACCAGCTGGCCTGTGGGTAGAGGGAGGCACGTGTGGCTTTACTTCTGTTGTTGTTTCATTGGGTTTCTTTACAGCCCATTCTGATGAATCGTCTTGATCTGCTGAGTGCAGGCTGAGCTCCTGGATCAGATGGGGAAGGTGTGCAGGGCAGCTGGTGGGCTCTGCTGACCCTCCTGCAGGCAGACCTGGGTGCACAGAGAGCAGGTGCTCCACATCCTCCCTATCCATCCCCTTGCACTGCAGGCAGCAGTTTGCTGTGCCTTGGGCAGAGCAGTCCTAGAAGCCCCTCTGGCCTCCAGCTGTCCCCTCCACCTTCCCAAGCCAAGGCCTGGGGTCTGGCAGTGTGGGTTTGGTGGCAGTTGCCCCCATGGAGAGGCTGGGCCAGGCCTGGATCTTGCTTGAGGGATTGGGGGGGTTCAGTCCTCTTATGCTGTTCATAGTTCTCCAAAGGCTGCTTTCCACACTCTTTACCCCATGCCTGGGTTGCTGCATGCCCTCCTGCCTCACGAAGGGTGAGGGCTCCCTTGATGTCAGGGCTGAGCCATCACCATGCATTCACCTCCATCCCCTCAGGGCTGACTATGCCTTACAGCCCCATCTCCTCCTGAGGGGGGTGAGCCTCCTTGCTTGTGGATTTATTTGGTTTTCCCTTTGCAATTTGCCAAGTGACTGATGGATGCTTCTCTGGTGGGGCAGGCCTGGTATTTGCTCTTCAGGAAGTGTGTTGCCTTGTTAACCCCCATCACAGCCCCTTCCCCACTGCTGGGGCAGGGGGCTGGCACCAAAATGCACCAGGCAGTTGCTGTTGTTTTTTGCCCCTTAGGTGCAAAGTGGGGAGATGGACAATTCATGAAGCGTTAGGGTTGTTTGTGGCTTGTTTCACTTTGGTGTTGGGTTTTGGAAGGGAAAATCATATTAAACGTTTTGTTGGGTTGTTTCTTTTTAAAAACCTCAATATTTTCATCATGGAGAAATAATAATAAATGGCACTTTACATTTACAGGCCTATCCTCTTCTGATTTCTCCTGCTCAGCTTTAACTCCTGTGTGCCCAGGCTCCAGCAGCTCCTCTTGGAACAGATCCCCCAGTTATCCTGGCACCAGCCTGCCCTGTCCCAGCAGGATGGATGTGAGCTCTAAGGAAGGCACTGTGCCATAAATCCTGCTCTGGGGTTGCTGGATGCTGAGTTATTCATTATAGAATGAGGCTGAGCTTATCTGGGAGCCCTGAGCTCATCCAACCTTGGGGTGTACTTCAAAATAACATTTTCTCAGAACCCTGCATCCCCTCAACCTCTGCAGAAACCCCATCAGTGTGGAGCTGTGGGGTTTGGGGGACCTCTATGGCTGGGCATGGTGTCTGGCACCTCTTGTGGGTGGCATTGGTTTGCTCCCATCTTCAGGAGAGATTTGGGAGCTCTGAGGGCTGGCTTTAGGGCATCCTAGTGTACCCCCAGCCTATCTCAGCGTTCTTTGGGTGCTGTAGAGGCTGCCCAGTGTGCCCTAGAGGCATCTTGGTGCACCCCACTGGCTCTGAGGTACCCTATGTTCTATGCTGTGTATTCTATCAAATGCTCAGAGCAACTCGGTGTGAATTAAAATGCAGGCACTCTCATGGCCTCGTATCGCCCATTTCCCCATAGGCAACCGTGGCTGGACTCCTCGTTCTGTGCTTCTGCTCAGGATGATGCTGTGGTGATGAGTTGGTGAGCATCCCCCTCCTGTCCTCCCTCTGTCACCTCAATTTGGCACACTTTACCCCATAGGCATTCCTTCTTTCTTGTGAGCTGTTTGTAGAAGCAGCAACCGCTCTGCTGTGCCTTCCAGCCTGCCTCACCCCCCCGATACCCTCCCCCCAGCTGTCCTATAGCTCTTTGCTTCCACATTCACAGTGCTGTGATGCCAAATGCCGACAGCCCCCCAACCTCACCAGTCCCTCTACCAGAACCACCTGCAGCCAATCCATCCTGTGAAGTACAAATGCACGCTACTACAATAGGGCAAAGAGGCAGTGTGACCCCCAAACCATGCCCACATCCCCTGCCAAGCTGAGCAGCTCTCCTACCGCCTTGCAATTCCCAATGCTTTTCCCCATTGATTTCCCAATCCTTCACCTCCCCTTTACCCACCGAGCCCCGAGAACGTACCGCTGTGGCTCTCCCGGCGGCCATTTCGCGTTCTGCTCTGTATCTGATTGACTCTCCGCTCCACGCCGCCCTCGTTCCCGTTGCCCACGGCGGAACCTCTCCGCTCCGCCGGTACCCACGGGGACGGCCGCTCCACGTGGCGTTGCGCATGCGTACGAGCGGGAGGTGCCGACGCCTGCAGCTCTCCGATGCTGCCAGCAGGTGGCGCTGTCCGGCTCCTCAGTCCCGTACGAACGTAGCGAGAGCCGCGCGCCCCGTGCGCGTAACCCTGCCCTGTTGTAAAGGTAAAGGCAGCAATGCGCGCACCCGCTGCACGGCGGTAGCAGGGAGCGTTCCCGGAGCTCCTCGGTGTGCCTTAGAGCCTTCCCACTGAGCTCTGGCTGCGGGACCTCGTGCAGCAGTGAAATGCTGCTGGCCTAGGAAATGGGCTGAGCTCCCCAGCATCAAGTCTGCTCCTGCCTCGCTTCTCACCCCAGCTGAGCTCCCCCACCAGCTCCCAGAGAGGAACCTGAGGCTCGGCAGAGATGCAGCAATGCAAGGAAGCGCTGAGATGTGTCCCCCATACCCAGTACTCCTGCTACCCCCTCTATTCCAGGATGGAGATGTTCAAGACCTGCCTGGATGCCTACCTGTGCGACCTGGTGTAGGGAACCTGCTTTGGCAGGGGGGTTGAACACGATGATCTCTGGAGGTCCCTTCCAACCCCTACAATTCTGTGATTCTGTGAATACCAACACCCCCCCCCCCCCCCACAGACAGCCAGGGTCAGCAGGGCTGCCCTCTGGAAACTCAGCATCTGGATGCTGACAGTGAGCCAAGAAATGTGATGTTGATGCTGGTAAAGTGTCCTTAAACAGAACCACCTGTGCCACTCTTTGTCACAACGGTAGGAGTTATATACATGAAGTGTCAGCCTGTCACCCTCTTGGATCCTCCAGGGCAACCTGGGGCACCTGAGCTTCTTTGTAGGTAACCCCAGAAGCCTCAGTGAGCCACTCTGAAGCACCCTCGTTTGCTCCTGAACATGCCCTAAAATCAGACCTGTGTGAGCCCCACCAACCTCGACGAGCATCTCCTGCCCCAGTGCCAAAGCAAGCGGCTGCTCCCCAAATCCAGACAGGCTCAGAAAGGGACCCCATGGCTTCGAGGCACCTGCAGGAGCAGCTCTGATCCCATCGCACGACGCCTCTGCTGGGAGCAAGCAGCAGGCAGGCAGCCAGCATTGGTGGGAGGAGAACAGATTGTCCACAAAACAGGCACTGTGCAGAGCGGGATCCCCCGCGAACTGCACCCTGGAGATGGGGCCAGCTCAGAGGGGACGGGGAGCTGGGTGTCCCCACGCTCACAGCAGAGTAGGCGTGCTCCTATCTTAGCCCAGCTCAGCCCTCCTGGGGTGCCACAGCAGCACGAGCAGCCTCTCTCTCTGTGCACAACTGGCAAAAGGCTGGCAGCACTCCGTGGGAGGGCAGGCGGGATGCGAGCAGCTTCCTGCTGCCCCTGAAGACTGAGCCTCCGTCTGCTCGGGAACGGAGCGAGCAGAGCTCGAGTTGGGCTGTGAAAGGGAGCGGTGGTGAGCAGAGCCAGGAAATCCAGCACGCAGGCTGACACTTCATCTATAACTCCTACTGTTGTGACAAAGAGTGGCGCAGATGGTTCTGTTTAAGGACACTTCGCCGGCATCAACGTCACGTTTCTTGGCTCAGCGTCGGCATCCAGGCGTTGCATTTCTAGAGGGCAGCCCTGCCGGCTCCTGGCTATGGGGGGTGGGGGGAGTCCTGGGATAGAAGGGGGTATGGAGAGACCTGGGTTAGGTGGGACACATCTCAGCCCTTCCTTGCATTGCTGCATCTCCGCTGAACCTCAGGTTCCCCTTTGGGAGCTGGCAGGGGAAGGCTCAGCTATGGGGAGGAGTGAGGCAGGAGCAGCCCTGATGCTGGGGAGCTGATCCTGTTTCCCAGGCCAGCATCATTTCATCATTTCACTGCTGCACGAGCTCCTGCAGCCAGAGCCAAGGTGGAAATAGCAAAAGGGACAGCCCCAGCACAGCCCTGGCCAAGCACCATCTTTTCCCTGGCACAGGTGAAGTAAATACTCATGGAGCAGCCCATCACCTGCTGCTCCACACGGCCCTGCTCCCAGTGCTGCTAATTGCAGCGTTCTCACTTCACGCTGATGGACATGATAAGATTAGTGATTACAGAAATCTCATACGGCAATTGGATTGAATTGGGAGGCTGCGTGAAGGAAATTGGACTGAGCTGCAAATAGGAATTAATTACAACCTGGCAGCAGTGAGATTTGAGGGTTTGAATAGACGTGTTTCTGTATATTTACGTGTTGCCCTGCGCTACCTCTGGCTCTGTCCTGGAGCAAGGAGCTTCAGTACGGTGAGATGTAGCACTGTGGCTGCCTCTGCTCCCATACCAGCTTTGGGCAGCCCCAAGCACTCAGAGAGGGGCTGAGAGGGCTGTTATTGAACGTGGCCGCGGCACATCCATGGGGTGAGCACAGCCCAGGGCTCCCAGCCCTCCCCTCCTGCCAGCAGGCTCCATTATCTACATTGCCATGGCGATGGAGCCAGGCTGATGCTCTTTGTGGCGTGTCCAGTGCAATCCCCAGACGCTGCCCATGCTGGGGGGCAGATCCAGCTGTGATGGTGGATGCAGCCCCATGTCCTCATCATGCTTCCATGTGGGTCAGAGCCGCCGCCTTTCAAGAAACCCAGAACTCAGGGTCTGATCCCCCTGTGGCACCCAGCATCTGTACCCAGCACCCCCAATCTGTACCCAACACCCAGAGCCGTCACACAACTCTCAGAGCTCAGCCAGCAGCCCCAAATTGCCGTATCGATTGAAGCCTGTCTGAACTGATATTAAAACGTTGGCCAGCAGCGTTGAACGAGTCCTCCTGTCTGCTTTGTTTTTGCCATTTGTTTCCCCTCCCACCTGGGCCTGCTTGATACGTTGGGCATTTTGCAAACCTGTCAGAGGCAGCATTGAAAACTCCAGCAGGGAGCTGGAAATGAACCGGTCCAGAGGGGAAAGGCTGGGAGAGCAGCTTTACACCATGGTACATCCTCAGCCCCTTCCCTCATCCACCCCTATAACCACACTCATTCCCAGCACAGATTTTGGGGGTTTCTCCAGTCCTGCAGCTGTTGGTGTGATGCAACCAAGCCACACTTGGGCTTTGGGATGTGTTAATTTCCTCTGCCAAATTCCTCCAGAGGAGATGGGAAAGGCTGAGTTAGGATCCATCCCATGGCTCCAGGTCCACGTCAGCATGTCAGCTTCAAAACATGAGAGCAAAGCTCATGTGGAAAAGCAAAACAACCTGAGCCCTGGGGCTGCGGTGACAGCAGCACAGCCAGCCCTGGGGAAAGCTTGCAAGCTGCTGCTTCTGTGCTGGCTCTCATCAAACCTGCAAATGCCACAGGGCTGGAAAAGAGCTTCAGGTTGTCCCTATTGCCAGTAGGGCTCCCCCAGGGCTTGGCGTCCCCGTGGCTTGAGGCGCTCACAGCCTGATGTCCTCATGGCTTCAGGTGCTCAGACCCCACAGTCAGCAGCCAGCAGGGCCAAAACCTTTGCCTCTGGCTTTTCTCTTTCACCTGATGTGACTGTGAGGAACTGTGGGATTCAATTAACTCCCGTTTTCCTCCCGTTAACAGTGGGAGTCTCTCTCCCTGCTTTCAAACAGACATGCTGCCACGGAAGACAAATGCTTGCAATAAAGATGAGGAGCTGTGTGCAAGCCGGAGGGAGGCCGATACTCACACACAGCTGCAAGGTGGGTGCATCGTGCCCTGCACCCACCAACACAGCACTGCTCCCACACCGGCTGCTCAGTGATGCTCGGGATCAGACTGCAGCTGGGGCAGCCCCACAGAGCCCTGCAGCCCCCGCAACCGGACCAGGCAGCCAAGATGTTGCCAAGCAACAGAAAGAAGCTTTTTTTTTTATTAAAAAAAAAACAAAACAAAACCCAAACGGTAAATCAGCAGCTTTGTCAGAGCAGGGGGTGTTGTGAGGCTAACCCCAACTGCACCCAACTATCTGCAGGGGGAGGTAACCATCAGGACCCCAATTACCCCCAGGTAATCACTGGGTAATCCTGCTTGGACCCCCACCCTGGCCATCCCACAGCCTGCAGTGCAGAGGCTCATTGCAGCCCAGCCTCAGCTCAGGGTTTAACCCCAGGCTCTGGAAGCTGCACATCTCTCCTCTAACAACTCAATTAGGAATTCAGAGCTAAATCTTCTCCCACCAGCCGCCCCTCCGACTGTTTCCCATGCTTTGCATATTGAGCACTTGAAGGATTTTTAGTGTTTTCAGGCTGACCCCCATCCGCTCCATTTCAAACGAACTCAATCAGGCTCATTTTATTGCTAACTGCTGTGGCTTTTACACCTCGAAAAGGAAAAAAAAAAAAACAACCCTATTTTAATTTCCTGGCACCTGCCAAGTTTTCACCACGCTGCTTTCTGTGCCCTGTGGGGCCGGGAGGAAGGAGGGCGGATCTGTTTAGCGTTCCTATTCTTTATTTCTACTAAAAATGACAAATTATTACTATGGTGGAAATTAGAAAAATGGCATTTAGGCTGCAGGCAAACCTCCCTCTTTGCTTCAGCAGCTGCTTGTTAGAAGTGGGTTGAGAGATGGAAAGCAGGGGAAAGAAAAGAAGAAAGCAGAATAAGCTGCTGGCCTGGAACAGCTGGGGGGGAATGGGGGGGGAAAGGCTGTCCCCATTGCTTGCCATCACAGGGGGTCAGCAGCATGTGGGATAATAGAAAGCAAGGGAGCATCAGGAGCTGGGTACCATTTGCATCTGTTTTAGAAAGACTTTATTGCACTAAAAAGGGGAAGTCATCTGTAAACAAACATTCCATTAATGAATATATATATGTATATATTAACTCCAAAACAAAAACGCGTTGTTAAATCCAGCCACAGAAATATCATAAAGCAGGAACGTTAGAAAAGGGCTACAGGGAGGAAGGATCCCTCCAGGACTCCGCATCCACCCTCCCATCCATCACAGCAGCAAATCCCAGAGCTCAGCCGACCTGGGACAGGTGAGGGAGGTAATGGCACAAACTCCTAGCCCTCAATTCCCCCCACGGAGCCAAAGAGCAGCCAAAGAGCCCCCCAGCTCTGCTCTCAGCCTCCCAACCCACCCCCAAAACACAAAGACAACACAGCACAGCCCTACCGTGGAGGGGCTGTGGCATCTCCAGCCCTTCATGAGCACTGAAACCTTTGCACTGGTCCTCCTCCATCTCCTGGCCAGCAGCTGGGTGTCCCGTCCCCCCCCCCACCTCCATGTCAGGGGATGGAGGAAGAACAGGGATGGGCAGCCCTTGGTTGTTCCTGAGGAGAGCAATGGGGAGCAGCAGGTGGGAAATCCCCTGTGGCAAAAGGGATGCGTCTGTTCCTCACGTCCTGCACGGTTTGTTTTCAACCACAAGCTCAACAAACAGCCACGATCATCCCAACCCACCCCCCCACCCCCCCCCCGACATGCAAACAGCACCAGAACCATGCCTCGTATACCTGAAACATATTTACAGACAGAAGTAAAACACGCTGGGAAAGATCAGCCTCGGATATAAATAGCCAACACTGAAATCTGCCATCTGCTGCAAAGGACAAGGAAGGAACATCAACCGCCACCAACAGAGGTTGACACAGAGGGACACATGTGCGTGTGTCCACACGTGTTGGAAGGGGGCAGAGAGGAGCGATGCTATTTCTGCTCCTTTTCACAAAAACATGCAGGTAACACCACACCAAACAACAACAAAGCGGCTGTTTCAGCCACCTGCAGATACCCCAGCCTGGATTTCCCCCATTCTGGTGTCTCTGGGCAGTGCTGGGATTCAATGTGCCAACACAGCCCTGTTTGGGGACTGGGTCCCACCAGGTGTGGGGGCTTTGTGACCCCAGGGCCATGCATCTCCCTGTGGGTGGGAAGGGGGGGGGGGGGGGGGGGGTGCAGAAGCTTTCAAGCCCCTCACCTGTGAGTGCTCAGAGAGGGCAGAATTAGAGGGGGGCAGCCCAGATCCCAGCCTGCCACCTGCTCTGGTGCCACCCATCCCCAGTGCCATGCAGGCACAGAGCCACGAGCACTTGGGAAGGCAGCAGGTGCTGCTTTTGTTGCTTGGGGTCTGCTGGGATGTTACCCTAGCATGCATGCTCACCCCCATGGCCATGTGCCCCCCCCCCCCCCCCCCCCCCCAGCAGCAGAGCCAGCTCCTATCAGCATCCATCTGGGTTTGGATAAATCCAAACGCCTCTGAAGTTCCTGCAGCTGTTGTTCATGGGGGAGAGGGGTCAGTATCTGGGGGACCAGGACAGGAGGGCAGAGCTGACTGCACACTCTATGTGGTTCCAGGAAGGGACTCAGAAAGACCACAGATGTGAGTCAGCCACGAGGCCACCTCCCAGGGACCCCAACCAGGTTCCTGGGTCACCTCTGCAGCATTTTCTCTGCAGTTTCCAAGACTACAAAGCTTGACTTTTAAATGAAAGCCAAGGTCGATGCCATCATCTGACTCCAGGAGCTAAGGCTTGGAGAGAGGTGGCAATAAGCATGCTGCAGAGCTCTACCCACTTCCAACCTTCGTGCTGGCCAGCTGGAGGCCACGGGAAACCAGAAAGGGAAGAGCCCAGCAGGTGACATCCATCCATCTGAAAGGGACAGGGCACGTGGCTCCTGCTGTGCTCCAGGAGCCGCAGCCCCGGCCAGGGAGCTGGAACAGAAGGGAGAGGCTGGCACAGGAGGGGCTGCATCTGGCAGCTCCGCTCCCGGGGACCCGGCCCTGCATCCCTGAGCTCTGCCACAGCCCTGGCCCTCCTCTGGGGGCCCTTCCAAGCCCTAGTTCAGAGGGGCCAGGGCTGGCCCAAGCCCTCCCGTGCCCCAGCCCCACGGGCACGCTCCCTGCAGGGCTGCTGAGCCTACAGCAGGGCGCTGAGCGGGAGCTCCTTCTCCCCCAGCAGCGTGTCCCGCTTCAGGCTGCTGCCTTTGTTGACCACCTTCAGCTTGAGGGACAGCTTCCTGACGTGGCTGGGGCCCAGCCCATCGAAGAAGAAGTCCTCATTGAAGACAGGGTTGCGGCTGTTCTTGATGATGGTGCTGCGCTGCTTCTGTAGCTTCCCCGGGTTGAGGCACAGCGAAACGCAGCAGTGGATACCACGCACATCGACCAGAGCGTCGTAGAGATCCTCAGCGCAGATGAGCTGAACGCGAAGCCGGGCGTTGGAAGGGTCATAATCAGCAGTCAGACGGAGGCGGCCGCCCCGGCTGAGCCGCAGGCTGTGCTCACGGGGCCGACCCTGCGGCAGCTCCGCGCCCGCTGTCGGTTGTCCCCCGGCCGGAGCGCTCCTGGAGCGACGCTGGGCGCTGGGACTGGTGTCGGCTGAGCTGTCATCGGTTGAAAGCGAGCTGTTGCGAGCCACCGAGTGCTTCAGCTTGATGACCTTGGATTGGCTCTCCTGACTGAAGATCTTCAGCAGAGAGACGGAGCGGGAGAGGAGGGGTGAGCCGAAGGGTGAGGACTCTGCTGAAGAGCACGTGTCGCTTTCACCGCCGCTGAAATAGCGCCCGGGGTGCATGAGGGCCGCCCCCAGGTCGGCAGGAGCCTGAGCTCTGCTCTCACCGTTGAGCTTTGCCCTGCGCTGGCCACTGGGCGAGGTGGCCGGCGAGGGGCAGAGGCTGCTGTGTTCGCTATGGAAGAGCGATTCCTTACGTCGGGTGTGGGGACTCTCCACCAGCGTGGCGAAACCGTAGGAGGTCTGCGCTTTGGGGACATAGGGCAGAGACATGGCCGTCTGCGCCTGCGGGTCCACGTTGGTGCCGAAGCCGCCCTCGGCTGTCCAGTCCTCGGCGCTCTCGATCTGGATGATGTGACGGCCGGATGCCTTCGCACGGGGTCGGCTGGGAGGCCGGGGGCTGCGTGGGGTCTTGCGGTCCGTCAGGTCCTGCTCCGAGACAGACGGACCCAGGACGGGAGGCGCGGTGGTTTCGGTACCCTCGGGTTCAGCTGGTGCAGCGCTCAGCTTGGGCGGGATGAAGAAGTCGGGGATCTTATCGGGGGTGAGGACGTTGCTATAGCGGGAGCCCCGCGGGGAATCGTCCGGCCCCGAACCCCGTGCGCTGCTGCTCTCCGCCATGCCGCGCAGCCGCTCCAGGAGCCACATGTTGCTGCCGGGTGCAGGGCTGGAAGAGATAACGATCGGAAACGCTGTCACCGGGAACCGGGAGCCGCAAGCATCGCGGGTGACGGGAACGGGGATGCGGAAGGGAAGGGGCGCGCCGAGGGAGACCGACACCAAGGGGAGGGGAGGAAGGACTCGACCGCGCTGCGGGGCACCGGGACCCTCCGGCGCCGGGGATAACGGACGGGGAAGGATGGGACCGCGCCGCGGGACGTCGCGACCGAAACACGCCAGCCTCGAGACGGGGATCGGGAAGGAACAGCCTGCACCGACGGTCACCGGAACCCGCTGCCCCGGGACCCCGCGGCGCACGGCTGAGCTACCGGACCCGAGAGCTGGAAGCGATGGGACGGGGCGGCCGTGACGCACGGAGAGCTGTGCCGAGCCGGGCCGAGCCGCCCACCGGGCAGCTGCCGTTTCCGCTGCTGGAGCCGCTGCCGCACCTGGACCGGAGCCGCCGCCGCAGACCCGGGCGGGAGCGGACGCGCTTTTATACGGCCCCGCCGCTCCCCGCCGCGCCGCCGCCGTAATCCTCCGAGCGCTGCGCCCCTACATTTCCAGCACAGCACCGGGCACCCCGGGTGATGCTGCCGGGAGCCGCGGGGAAGCCTTGAGCACCGGGACGAGTCGGGTCGGAACCTAACTCTGCCCCTCATGACCCGGGACGTGATGCCCCCCGGTCCAGGGACACTGCCGTGTAGCCATAAGTGGGACCGTGAGTGGAGTGGGACCGGACACGGCAGCTCCGTGGTGCCCCCAGTTCCCTCCCTCCTGGAGAACCGCAAGAGCACGGAGTGGAGCCCGCTGTCAGCCCGGTGCTTTCCCCCCCTCCGAGCTCTCGAGCTCATCAAAGCGTTGAACAAAGCCAACAGCACTCCAAGGCGGCTCAGAGCTCAAGGACTCGCTGAGTGCATTAAGTGGTTTAATATCGTGGCTGGAAGGAGTGGAGAAAGGCAATGCCACTTGTCACACGTTTCTCTAGCGCCTGGGTAGGATATGGCCCAGGTGGTGCTGGGGACAACAGGGGCAAAATCATCAGCAGAACCCAGCGAGCATCGCTGCAGCCCGTAGGGGGAGGGCAGGAGATCTTCAGAGCAGGAGGATGAGCTCCAGACAGGTGCCACATCGGCTGACAGCCTTGGGGACAGAGCTACTCCAAGCAGGACGGGGCATGGTTGGGGCCAGCAGTGGTTCCTCCTGCCTCAGGGATGCTGCTAGGAGGAAGGAGGGCTCCATTCTCCCCTATAAACAGCCCACAGCAGCAGCACAGGGCTGGGTATAATCATCAGAAGTGAAAGCCTGGCTTGGTGAGCTCACTGCATGAGGATCGTGGCAGCCAAGCACCATGAAAAGGGTGGGAGTTCTCAGCTCCCTCTGCATCCACGCTGTGAGCTGATCAAAGAGAAGGACAGACCAAGGGCCAGCATGCAGCTCTGGTAAACGCAGTGAGGGAGAAGGTGCTCAGGATCTGGGAGGGCAACAGTTCCCTCAGAAAGCTTTTTGCCCTGCATTTTCTCTACGCAGCCTGGCTTCCCCGATGTGCCCCTCCGCCATGTGAGTGCTCCCTGGCAGGGCAGACACTTTGATTTTCACTCTTGCCCGGTGGGGAGCTCTGACAAACTGCAGGTTTTCACCTGGGAATTGGTTGCTCAGAACATTGCCCACTGCAGGGACAGATCTGGGAGAAGCAACTGGGCCCAGCAAATGGAGCATGAAGGGTCCTCCAAGGGAGGGGTCTGGGCTGAGGCAGCATTGGGGAGGGGGAATGGCAGCACTGTGGATGTTCTTGGGGCTCAGCACTGCAGTGCTGGTTCCACCCGGGGGGGGGGGGGGGAGGGAAAGTGGATGGAGACAGGGAGAAGAGGAAGAAGCTCAAGGAAAAAGAGCTGGTGAACAAAAGGTTGCTGTTTACCTTTCCTCCACCCATGTGCAACGGGAGGTAAACAAGGCACAGAAATGGTTGAGTTCCCCGGAGATAACAAAGAAAGCTGGAGCGGGGCCAGCCCTGCCCGCATGCTCCGCTTGGGACCAGCAGCAAAAAAAAAAAAAGAAAAAAGGGGAGCAGTTCTGCCGTGCTGGGGTAAAAGCGGGGCTGCAGCGATGGGCAAAACCACAGAGAGCTCACGGATCTCCCGGTTTGCAGCAAAGGGAAAGCAGCTGGGATCTCGGTGCAGGGTCACGCATCGGGGATGCAGGCAGTGCCCGGGCTGCCCTCACTGCCAGCCAGCTCTGCTGGGCTCAGGACCAGCTCTCACCCCCAGCGCTGCGTTGCCACAGACACTGCATGCAGAGGGAGGTGCCAGACCACAGATAGAGACGGGCAGGGAACGAATGCTTGCAGGGTTGGGAGAAAAAGAGGTTTCCAGTGTTTCCAAAACGGGCTGCAGACCGTCACACAGCGCTGCAGAGCTGGAAGAGACGCTTTGCCCTTCCTGTCTCCCCCCTGCATCATCGTGGGGTTGGGATAACAGCTCTCAAGGCTCCGTGCCTTTCCCAGGCAGCGTGACACAGGTGACACAGAGATGGATAAGGGTCGGTTTTAGTGCCTGGCTGGAGGGCGCAGCATCCGGCAATGCATGGGCGCAACGCGGCAGCTTTGGCTGGGGCCACGGAGGAGCTGGGGACGGCGGCAGGGTTGGGACATGGCAGAGCTGGGGATGCGGAGCCGGCAGCGTGCTACCACCTGCTGGAGGATGGGAAGCAGAACCCACCTTCCCCCCCCTTCCCTCACACCGGAGCAGAAGCGCACGGCATCGAACCTTCCTTCCCCACCGCCCGGCAGAAATTCAATTTCGGATCCGAGCACTCCTGGGGAACTGACGCTCTGATTGCATTATTCATGTCCGTAGTTAACTCGGTAAAGGGCTCAGATTTAATTGTTTTCTGTTTTCAAGAGCTGCGCAGCTCTCAGCTCATCTCCCCACACCACAAAGCTCTGACTGCATGCTGGGGCTGGGAGGCTTGGGGTGAGGGGGGAGGAGGGGGGTGCTCTGCTTCTGGTGCAGCAATCAGCATGGACACGAGATGCAAAGAGCTCAAACCCCCTCAAACATGACGTGCCAGCCCCACCAGGCTCGCAGCATCTCAGGCAGCAGCTGGTGTGAGGCACAGGCTGGTTCTCCAGCAGTGAAGAAAGCAGGGGCTCTCTCTGCCTTTTCCTGCCTCTGCTATTGAGGGAATGGTGCAATTATCTTTGCAGACACATTACTACATGACAAAAAATAGCAGCTGAGATAGAAGAGCTACATCCCTGTAGGTATTTGACTATCAATGGAAAATTACACATTCATTACTGGGCTTTATTTGGCAATGATGATATTCATTGAGTCATCCACACAAGCCTTGCCCTACGGAGTGCTGACCCTTCCCAGAGGGACCACACCAATGATCCTATTCCTCCAGGCCCAGCATTGGCACAGCAAGCAAAAGGTGCCTAATGGGGACCCCCCAGGTGTCAGTGCTGGAGGTGATCTCAAAGCCTGCCTGGAGCTCGCTGCTACTGCACCATAGGCAGCCCATGCTTTGCACCAGAGCCTGCTGGGGCTGAGCACCCATTGCCAGGGGGAACAGACCCCCTGGCAGCCTGGCCCTGCTGCTAGCTCTGACAGCCTTACATGCTCAGGATCTGGCAGCTTCTGGGCTCAGGCAGGGATTTTCCTGCCTATAGCAATTCCAGCAAATGTCTTTTTATCACCTGGCCACGCAGCACAGCCAGGAGCTACAGTGAGGCACGGGCTCAGCTCCCGCTCCCAGCCACTTGTCAGTGGTCATTAGCAGGTGATGAACGACAGCTCTGCTCTGATGCCAGCCTGGCCGTAGCGTGAGACAAGGCTGCAGCAGACACCTTGACAGCATCCAGCCAGCCTGGCCCCTGGAGGAGATGCTGGAGCTCAGGGGTGATGTGTGCCTGCAGGAGACGCCTGATTGCAGGGTGCAGCCACAAACGTGGGACCAGCCAGGAGCTGATGGTGATGCAGAAGTTGACCTGGCACCCTCTGTGTCCCCATCTTCATCCCTTGCTCCGTGCTGGCGCTGCTGAGCACAGAAGCTGGCAGCCTCCAGCCCTCTGCCCTGCTAGCACCGTGCCTGGGGCAGCATGAACAGCAAGGAACTTACTCATTTCCAGGTTTAATTAGAAATGTAATCGAAACAATGAACCCGTGCCGAGCGACGAGAGACGGGATGGTGAATGTCATAAAAACCTTCCAATGCTCCAGCCAGGTAGGGGCTCAGGGCTGGGGATACCTTTCCCCCTGCCAGCCCCAGCCTTGCAGGCTCACTGCTGCCCTGTGCCATCCCCATGGAGACTCCATTCTGGCCCCCTCTTCAGGGCCACGCGGGGCTCCAGGGGCAATGTGAGCTCATGGAGAGAAGACAGCTGGAAATCTGGAAGCAATGGGAAAACCCAGCAGCACCAGCTCTGAGAGATGCTTGTGCCCAGCCCTGCCAGGCAAAGCCCCAGCAGAGATGCAGTCCCATAGATGGGAGGGCCCCCAGTGTCCTTGTAGAGAGCAGGGGCTGAGGCAAGAATTGGGTCCTGAGCAGTAGTGCTGGCTGAGAGGCACAGCTCAGTGGGTGGGGGCTGGAGTCCCAGCAGCCCCTCACATACCTGCACATGCACACACATGTGTGCACACGTACACTGCTCGACCTATCCCACCCCATGAGCCCTGGGATGATGCTCCTGCCACTGTCCCCTCCCCTTGGCTCCATGTCTCTTGTGCTGGGATGCAGCAGCAGCACTGGGTATGGGAACAGCAATGTCCAGGGCAGAGGGCACAGGGCAGCCCCGTCGGCAGCACAGGATGCTTCAACCCCAGCCCATTCCTACGTTGTCTCCAGATATCCCTCATCCCAGGCAGCATTTTGCCAATGCACATGGAATAAACATCTGTGTGTCCTTCTGGGCAAAGGGTCCCACGTGGACAATGGAGAGAAGGCAGTGTGGGTGGGAGGACAACAGAGGGACAGCGCAGCCCCTGAGGGATGGGGACCAGGTGGCCCTGCTGAGGTTCGGGACAGGGATGCTGACCCTGAGGGCCTTTGACTGTCTCCAAAGACAGGCACTAACAGAGGAGGGGAGTGCAGAGGAGCCCTGGCTTTGCCTAAGGCTGGGGGCAAGATCGGTGCCAGGGGAGCGGGGTGGGGGCTCACGTACCCCCTGGCATCACTGCTTCCTCTGGACAACCTGGCGGAGGTGCAGCTCACTCTCGGCGGCCACGATGGGCTGCTCGTTCTGCCGGTGGTGGCTGATGAGGTGACTGATGCTCTCAAAGAGCACATCCTTGGTCCTCACCTGGGGTGTGGGCATAGCATCCCTGAAGCTCCCGGCAGCTATCCAGGCCCCCCAGCCCCCTCACCTTGCCCTTACCACTCCCTCGGGATCCACCAGCAGCAGGTGCTTGGGCTGCCCACTATGCATGCCCGTCAGAACGTACTGCCCTGGGTTGGTGATACTGTCCCTCACCAAGAAGTCCCCATCCATCTGCAGGAGCTTCTCGGCATCCCGTCGGCTCATCTTCCCGTGGTACCACGGCTCCCGTCTCAACTGCTCCTCCGTGGGAGCAATGGGAGCCTTCCTCGTGGGGGGACTTGGCCACTGGTCCTCGATGGGTGGGCTGACGTTGCTCCCAGCAACGCACTTGTGGAGCTTCAGGGCATCTTCGAAAGGCCCTAGAGGGACCAGATGGGGAACATCACTGCTCTGGAGCATGGAGCTGGGCAGACCAGAGCACAGCGTACCCCACGACCCCAGCCCATCACCTTACTCATGTCAAAAAGGTCCTTTTTGGGGCTCTCCTCTGGCACTGCATGAGTGGCATCCGATTCCAGGCTCTGTGTGTTCACATACATGTGCTCCTCGTAGTCCCGTGGCACCAGGGGGTGCCCGTCTGCCTGCAGGTACCCATCACAGGACTGGCCTGCAGGGATTGGGCATCACCACCTGCATAAGCTGGGAACAGGATCCCCTCCGCAGCCCTTCTGGGGACCTCAATGCCACCAGCATCAATATTTCCCTCAGTGGTACCCACCCTGGTTCTCTGAGTCCCAGGGCTGTCCTGGTTGGTTCGACAGCTCTCGTCTGAGCGCTAACCCACCCTGGGAACAGGAGACAGCAAGGTTACTGGGGGGACTGACCCTGAGCCTTCACTGTGAGGCTAGCAGTGGCTCCAGGGCTCACCTGGTGAGAAGGCTGAACGCGGATGCGGCCGGGGAATGCACTGTGCTGCAGGCGGGAGTCGATCAGCCCCCCCAGGGGAGGCTCCTTGCCAGGGATGCTGTTGTAGTAATCATGCTCGGCCGCCTCATCATCCTCCCCCCACGCTGATTCCTCCATGCCCAGCACCCTTGTGCAGAACGCAAGCAGGGGCAGCTGGGAACACACTGCCCAGCCCCGATCCCAGCGAGGACAAGGCACGGGTGGCACGGGAAGGAATGGAAGGGTTCCAGTCCTACCTGTCTGGAGGTACAACTGCCTTGGGTGGGCTGTGCAGGTACTGCTTGAAGCGCAGCTCAAAGGCCTGTCCCACCGTGTTGATGACGCTCTGCGCCAGCCCATCGCAGCACTCCAGGATGTGGCAGGCTGCAAACAGACAGGCGAATGGACAGATGGCTTTAACCTTCCCTCAGGCTCACAGCAGCCCCTCAAAAAGCCCCCAGCTGCCCCTCACACCCCACCGAGAGATGCCCCCCTCCAGCCAAGCTCATCCCTTCTCCGCGCCCTAGGGATCAGCATCACCTCTCTGGTTGATGGGGTCCTTGGCGACGTAGGCGACGTAGTCCGTGGTGTCCTGGGGACACAGAGGGTGTTTGGGGCTCATGTCCTGCTGCTGTGCGGAGAGCGGGGCTGAGGCTGCCAGTACCAGACTCAGCCCTGACTGCCCCAGCCCCAAGGACCGGGCTGTCCCTGAATTTTGGCTCAGCCTGGCCCCACCATGGGATGGGCAGCCCCACGTCCCCGCTCCTCGACTGTGGGGCCGGGACATGAGAGCCTCACCATGTCCCCACCGGAGGCAAAGGAGATGGACTGCATGTGGTGGTTGGCGATGATCTGCAGGGCACACGACCACAGTGGGGTTACAGGGGGAGGCCACCAACACCCGGCTCAGAGCTGAGGTTGGAGGCAGAGGGCCGGGATGCCTGGCTCTCACCTGGCGTGTGGTAGGGATCATGAGGTTCAGGCCATCAATGGAGATGTTGACAGCGATGCTCATGCCTGCGAAGCGGAGGTTGCTCTTCCCCAGGATGGAGAAAAGGGCTTTGCTGGGAGCCTGGTGGGGGACAGGAGCATAGGGGTGACGTTGCCCTTCCAGAGAGCCTTTATGGGGTGGAGAAGACACAGAGTGCCCAACACCCCAGGCTCTGCACTGGGATCAGCCATAGCAATCTGCCCATAACCCCGACCCTAAGAAAGCAGAGAGGAATGGGCTCAGGTGGAAACTCACCTTCTTCTTCCAGATGCCCTTCACACCCGGCACTGCTTCGTACAGTCTGTTGATGGCTTCTCTGCAAAGCCCCAAGTCCCACAGCATTACCACTGCAGATCCCAGCCATTTCTTGGCTGCTTCCCCTTCCCATAGGTCTGGGAGTATCATCTCTGAGCAGACAAAACGTCCCCCAGCCTCCTCCAGTGTCACAGGGCTGGTGGTACGTCATCCCCACTGGGGCCACTTTCCTTCTCCTCTTTCCACCCATTGATCCAGTGCTCGCATTGCTGCCTCTGTCTCAGCACGTGGGGTGGCCCCTACAGGGCAGAGAGTCCTCCCAGCCTCAGCTCTGACCCCCCATCTCTGCATGTCCTACCTGGTGACCTGTGTCCGTGTGTTGAAGTCGAGGGATCTCATGGAGCGCAGCACCTCGATGCATCCCATGTACTGCAAGATGGGAGGGGAGGTCAGAGAAACCTCAAGGATTATCAGCAGCCCATGCAGGTGATGGGCAGGAGCCAGGTGTCGGTGACAAGGGCCCCTTTTGGCACCAGCTCCAGAGCTTCTCCCCTCTTCCTGTGGGTTTTGTGTAGCAGTGGATGGCTGCCAGCATCCCATACCCACAGAGATGAGCGTGTGGATGGGGAAAACTGAGGCTCCATCCCCAAGCAGGGCTGGGTTGGTGCAGAGCAAGGCCAGCGGTCTCTGGGCCCACTGACCAATTCTGCTGCCCTTGTACTGAGGATGGAGTCCCAGGTGATGCTGGGCAATGGGCTCCCACGATGTAGCATCCAGGCCCTGGGATGCATGCCATGAGAGCAAAGCACTGCTCGGCTACAGGGGCTCCCCACGATGCCCATCCCAGGACAGAGGAACCATGCCCCGTCCTTCAGGAGTCTGGACTGTATCACAGGGAGGAGTGAGCAGAGGGAGCTTCCAGCTGCCCTGAGCCCCGCGTGCCTGGGGCTTCCCACCTTCCCATGCCAAGCAGAGACGAGCGGGGCCGGCAGCACTTACTTACCCTGACGATGTAGGAGACGCCGGGACCCAGCACCCGCTCGTCGGGATGCAGCCAACCCTGGGCCGGCTTGTTGATAAAGCTGCCCTTGCGGTTCCACTCATCCCCGGCCGGTCGGGCTCCCTCCACCCTCGCCGCTTTCCTGGCGGCCCCGGCCCCTCCGCGCAGCCGGCTCATCACCTGCAGCGAGCACGGAGCCGAGCAGCCCGGCTCGCAGGCTCCCAGCACGGCGGCCAGGCTGGACGTGGCCCCTCCGGGCTCCACGGCTCCTCCCGTTTTGGCCGGAGAGGAGAGCTCTTTGCTGGAACCCGAAGGGCTACGGCTGAGAAAACCTCCGGGACCGGGAAACTTCCATTGAGGCATCCGAGGCAGCAGCATGCAGAACGTGGTACCGGCCTCCGGCTCCTCGCCCGCCGCGGGGCACGGCTGTGCCAACCCCGGGGCCGCACCGGGATGCGCTGGCGCCGGGGCCGGCATAGGGGCGGCCGGAGGATGGCGCGGCCGGGCCGCGGCCCTCAGCGGCTCGTCGCGAAATCGGTCATACTTGGGCTCGGGGATCATGCCCCGCCGCCCCGGTCGAGCCGAACGTTCCCGTTCCGGCGCCGCTCCGCGCCCCGCACCGCTACCGCGCCGGCTCCCGCCCCCCACCCGCTCCCCCGGGGCCGCGCCGCGCTGATGTCATGGTGAGAGCGCTCCGCCGCCCGCCCCGGCCCCTCCCGGCTGTCTGAGCATCCCCGCCTCTCGCCCTCTCCGGCCCCTCCGTCTGTCCTTGCAGCCCCCTCCTACATCGGCAGCACGGCCCCGCCGGCACCCCGAGCTCCCCTGGCACCACCCAGCATCACCCAGCTCCGAGCCCCCCCGTCACCCTTCGACATCACCCCACTCAGAGATCACCCAGCATCACCCAACCCTGAACCCCCTCCGGCACCCCCCAGCATCACCCAGCCTTCAACCACCCCTGCTGTGCTCCCCTCTGGCCTGCTGCCAACGATGGGAGCCCCAAAAGAGCCAGCTCTGTTCCCTGCCCCGAATCGGGGACATCCGAGGATGAGGTGCGATGAGCTCTTTCCTGCACAACACGGGCTGCCTGTGCACGGCTTGGTCCCCCTCCCACACCTGGGATGCCCCCAGTGGCCAGCAGGCAGCTTCTGGAAGGGGCCAGCAGCATCTTGCTGCTGCCTTCACCTGCAACGGGGATATTTGCTCCATTTTTCTACCACTCCATTAATAGAAGCACTTGCAGGGTGCCTGGGGCTGCTTGGGAGGTGGTGGGCTGCAGGGGGGCTTTGCTGTACAAAATGGGGCTGGCTTATTTCCATGTCTCCCAACCCAGTGGTCTTGTCCACTCTGATTTTATCTGGCTCCCACTTGTTTATATCTGCCTGGAGGGCTTGGGCAGTAAAAAGCACGATCATTTTCTTGCTTCTTTGCCAGTATCTGCAGCAAGCTGGAGGGAGGAGGGGAGGATGGACGGACACACTTAAAGGGACTTTCTGACCTCAAACAATCATGTAACACTCTTCTCCTCCAGCCCTGGGGCTGCTGCTTTTTGGTTTTTTTCAGGGATTCAAAGGACTCAGACCTCCTGTCCAGCCTGGCATCCATCCACAGCATCTGAGCAGAGGGGCAGGAGGCCAAGCCAGCCTTCATGAGGCATCGCACCCACTGTGGGGGCTCCCAGCATGATTCACACACTGGGGACCAAGCCCAGAGCCACCTCCTCACCTCAAATCCTCCCTCGGGTGCTGTTTATTTCTGCCTTTCCACTTTCAGCTGAGTATCTTTCTAAGGATGGGGACTGAGAGGGACGCTCTGCTGCAGAGGGGTCAGGTCTCTGCCCCACAAAACAGAACCGGAGCCTCCCTGGGGGCCTGCAGTGCCCTGGACAATGCACAGCTGCCTTTATCTCGCCTTCTTTTCACTGTCTCCTTCTCCCCGGCAGATGATGGGGGTGAAAGCCAGTAATCGCTCTAAGTGCAATCGATAAATCAGGGTAATAGAATTACATACATTTGCTGTTGCCATATTAGGAACCGCTTCTCTTAGCCTCTCTCTGCCCTTCTTGTTTTGGTTTTTAAACTGCTGCAAAGTGCTGGAACATGCTGGACTCCTGCAAGCTCCATGGGGCAACTCCAGCCCAGGCTCAGGGTGGGGGGTGGTTGGTCCCTGCAGGCCCTGCCTGAGGCAGGCAGCTTTTTTGTCCCCATCACTTCATCTCACATGTGAGAAACGCTCACAAAGCCAATAACATCATCCCAGGCAAGGATCTCAGTGAGCAGTGTTTTATTTTGTTATTGCAGCAGTGAGCATTCTGCAAGCAGAAGTGCCTGCTGTAAGAAAAAACAAGCTCTGGTGTCTCCTCGTTCCCAGCACTGAGTCCCCCTCCATGCTGCCATTCTTCACATGGGTGGTTGCCAAAGTCCATCTCTCTTTTATTCCTCCAAGCAAGCAGAACCCATGAGCCCAGTATCTCCCCTTCATACACCAGCCAAATAACCATGAGTCTTCTCATGCAGATCTGCCTGCAGATGTCTGTCTCACAGCCTTTGGTTGCCCATCCTCCCCCCAGCGATCTCTCCATGACCCCCACATTTCTTCTGCATGGCTGCCAGCTCCCGCAGGCTGCTCCCCAGTCTTGCACAGGTCCCTGATGGATCATTTTCATCTCATTAGCAGCTTGTTTCAGGCTCTGGAGAGCTAGCTTCGCAGCAAGGGCTTCCCTGCCCTCCTCCCCCCCCCTCCCTCATCTGCTTTTAATCATTAGTCAAAGAAAAGCTTCCAGGGATAAAGATCACAGCCTCTGTTGGCACGATGCAGCATCTTGTCACACCACTGCAATCCAAAATCCAGGAAGAAAACTCTCTAACCCCAGAGCAGTGTTAAAAAGTGCCATTCCTTTATTCCTCAATACACACCAGGCAACTTGACCAACCAATGCACTTTCTTAGAGTTCAGGTTCTACATTTAAACAGTTAAGACATGCATATGCAGCCCACTGGCATACATATTCATTCTTTACCAAGAACTCATTAATATATGTTAATATCCCCCTGGACATATGCTGTAGCATTTAGGTTGGTTGTATGCCCACTTACTTTCTCCCTATTTTTCCACCATCAGTTCCAGCACTGAGACTTTTGGCCAACCTTCAGCTGTTTTTCCATTGCTTGTAGGCCATAATGAGCAACTTCCAAAACAATATATGTGAAAATCCAAGGAAAACCTCTTTGCACCTGCTGAAACGTAAGCAGTCCATTAGGAACCCCGTGCTTCTTGTGGAGCAGATTTAAGAGAAAACAAGGCTGTTCACCCACCGAGCAAAGTTGAAATGGAACATTTTAGAATGAACACTCATTGATTCCTTTTGCTAAAAGAATGTATTGGTCCTTAAACCAATGTGCTGATCCCTATTGCTAAACAAAGCAGCCTATATCACCCCACCATGGAGAGGGTCTTCACAGAATCACAGAATGGCCAGGGTTGGAAGGGACCTCAAGGATCATGAATCTCCAACCCCCTGCCACATGCAGGGCCACCAACCTCCGTGTTTAATGCTAAACCAGGCTGCCCAGGGCCCCATCCAACCTGGCCTTGAACGCCTTCAAGGACAGGGCATCCACTTGCCCTGCTGGGGGACCCCCCAAGCCACAGAACAGCCTCAGAGCAGACAGGGCTGATTTCCATCTCTCCCCAGGTTGCATCTCTTCATATTTCTAGCTGAGACGATGCAAGAGGCTCATGTGGCCCTTGACACATGTGGTTCCAGCACCACAGAGCCAGGGATGGACGAGGAGAAGGGAGGGCAAGCAATGTTGGCCTCCTGCCATGCTGCTCCCCAGCATTTGCATAACTTTTCTAAATTGTGCCTAATGAAGCTCCTTGCACCTCTGGCACTGCATGAAGGGAATAAGCATCAAGGACTCTCCAATCCATGAAGCATTAATTAGGAGAGGGAACACACGCATACAAGCAGTGTTGCTGAAGCAAGCACAGGTCTGTCAGTTCTGAGCCCGTGGCCACAGCTGTCACAATGTCCCCATTTGGTGGTGGGTTTGGGGTGAGGGGGCTGGGACCATGCTGGGAAGACACCCGGCTGCTATGACCCTGCTTCCCCAACCTGAGAAAGGATGCAAGTTTTCCCTTTGGCTCTACCAAAAGAAGCAGCGGAAGACATTTCAAAAAGACGCTTTGCTTCGAAGCTGTGCCAGCAGAGAGGAGCCCTCCCTGAAACATGAATCCCCCCCAAAAGTGCTGACACATCAGGACACATTAAAGCAAGCCTGGTGAAATAGGAGAGCTGGTCACGGCTGCGGGTGTGCAGGGCTGCAGCAGCACTGGGGCAGGGCTGAGCACTCAGATGAAGGCAACTGCAGTGTCCCCTGTTTGGACAGGGCTGCCCTCTGCCTCCCCAAGGCAAACCCTTTGGTTTGGCTGGAGGTGAAGGGGCACTGAGCCCATGGAGGGGCTGCAGGTCCCTTCCAACCCAACCATGCTGCGGTTATGATTTGGGGCAGCCCCAGGAGCTTCCAGGAAGCACTGAACCCCCGCTCAGCACTCGTGTTGCCAAGGCACCAAGTGTCTCCTACAGCACACCAGCCCATTAAGGGCGCAGCGCCAAGCCCAACGTTAATTAGCACGGGTTAATTGCACGCTGCGGCGACCCAGCGCATCCCATCGTGCCTTGCGCCACCCCCAGCCAGCTGTCTGACGTCACGACACCGCCCCTCACAAACCTTCAAGCGAAGCACCGCCTCCTCTACCCCTTCCAACCAATGAGACGGCAGGCTGCGAGCGGAACAGCCAATGGGACGCGAGGATTCAGCGCGCGACAGCGGGGCGCCGGAAGTGACCGTCAACGCCATCGTCCGGGCGACGGGGGCGCGGCCGCGGGGCGGGAGGGGCCTCATGGCCGGGCCGGGCCGCCCGCCTTCCCCCGTTCCATCCGCCGCCTTTTCCCGCCTCCCCGCACCGGGTTCTGCGCTCTGACCCCACCCGTTGGGCGCGGGTCCGAGCCGGGCTCGGCGCGACCCACCGCTGGGAGGATGGGGCAGCCGAGGAGGCAGGAGAACGGCAGCGGCCTGACGGCGCAATGACCGGCGAGAAGAAGAAGAAGAAGCGGCTCAACCGCAGCGTCCTGCTGGCCAAGAAGATCGTCATACGGGACGGGGCCGGCGTGAGTGGCTTTGGGGGGGTCGGGGCGGCGGGGAGGCTCGGTCCTGCTGGATGTCAAGCGTCTCCAGGCGCTGTACCGGCAGCTGCTGCTCCCACAGACCGGGTCTCGGATGGAGCAGCTCTGCCTTTCTGAGCCTCCGATGGACGCGGCTGCTCCTCTAATCACAGAATCACAGAACAGCAAGGGTTGGAATGAACCTCAAAGATCACGAATCTCCAACCCCCTGCCACATGCAGGGCTGCCAACCTCCACATTTAACACCAGCCCAGGCTGCCCAGGGCCCCATCCAACCTGGCCTCAAACACCTCCAGGGATGGATGGGGCATCACAGCCTCTCTGGGCAGCTGTTCCAGCACCTCACCACTCTCATAGCACAGAACTTCCCCCTGACATCCAACCTCAATCTCCCCTCCCTCCACTTCAAACCATTTCCCCTTGTCCTGCTGTCATCTCCCCTTTCCAAGAGTTGATTCCCCTCCTGTTTGTAGGCTCCCTTTAGGTACTGCAGGCTGCACTGAGGTCACCCCGCAGCCTTCTTTTCTCCAGGCTGAACAAGTGCAGCTCCTTCAGCCTGTCTTCATAGGGGATGATCCTATGGGGGTTCTGTTTCCATGGGTGTGCGTGGAAATTTGGGGGTGTTTCCTGGTGTAGGGAGCCTGCTTTGGCAGGGAGCTTGGATTCGATGATCTCAGGAGGTCCCTTCCAACCCCTACGATTGTGTGATTCCATTTGTGGTGTCATCATTTGGCAAACTTGCCTTGGGGTCTGGGTGAAATGTTTGTTTGTTTGGAGGGTTGTGTGAGGAGCTCCAGGCGTCGCTGCTCTGTACCTGGAATGGAAGTTCCAGCAGAGTGCCTGGTAAATGGCAGCTCAGAGAGAGGCACACCTGTCTCATAAGGGTGGCAGTGAGCCTTTCCTGTGCTCCTGGTCATCAGACTCCTGGTGATCTCTTTGTATTTTATATCTGCGCATCCTAGAGGGGTGCACACCCTTGTGGGGTGACTCCAATGATGGGGTTTTCTCTATTGCTTAAGGAATGGAACAGGTTGCCCAAGGAGGCTGTGGATGCCCCATCCCTGGAAGCATTCAAGGCCAGGCTGGATGTGGCTCTGGGCAGCCTGGGCTGCTGATTGGTGACCTGCACACAGCAGGGGGTTGGAACTGGATGATCGTTGTGGTCCTTTTCAACCCGGGCCATTCTGTGATTCTATGAGTGTAATTAATGCAACGAGGTGATTGATAGGTGGAAGCTGTGAACAGGTTCCACGTGGATTTCTGCATCTGCTGTGTGAAGAGATGGGCTGTTAGTTTTGTTTCAGTTGCGATAGAAATGGTTGAGAGAACTCAAAGAGGGGAGATGAAAGCAAGAGGGGGCTGCTGCCTTCTGCAGAGAGATTGTTAGGTGAGTGGAACGAGGTGGGTTTGTGCCACCCTGGGCCTTCTTCCTCTGCTACAAACAGCCATCTCACTTGTGTGCAGTAAAACTGACTGCTTTGAGTTTCCCTGGGGCAGGGTTTGGTGCCTCTTGGCTCTGCTGGTGGCTTGATTTCTTCTTTTAAGGAGACTTTCTGTCGAGTTGAAATCATTCTGTTGCTAATGGGTGAAATGAGTTCTTGTGGAAGGGAATATGTTGTGCTACTGAATGTTTGGCCTTTGCTGTTCTCTGGTGTCATTCAGCTGAGGTTTTCCCCTCGTTCCTCGTGATTGGTGTTACTTGTGAGCTCATGACTTTGTAAATGTGTCCTGTGTGACAGGAGATGACCTTCTGGGCAGGCAGCTGAACAAATGCTGCCTTAGAAGTGCTGGGAGAGATCTTAAAAGTAAGATAAGCAAACTCTTCAAGGCTTCTTTTTAAGCTGATGTGAAGGATTGGCCTTTTCCATCACGCTGAACAGAGCCAGCATTGAGGGCTAAACTCGCCTTTCCAAAAGTCTGGAGCCTTTTCTGAGCTGTTGCATCTACTGCTGTCCAAATAGACAGTGGGGATCCATGCCAAAGCTCTTTAAGGTGAGGGTTGGAAGGGTGATGTGTTCAGTTGTCTTTAGGGAAGGCTTAACGGTATCAAAGATGCTCTTTGAAAGGGAAGAAAAGAAAGAAACCAATGGGCTTTGTAGGACAGGTAAGGATTGGTAGACCCAGAGGGAGTCACCCTGGGTGGGGGGACAGCTTTGGTGAGAGCTGACATTTCAGCTCCCAATCGAATGTATTTATCCCAGACCAGGATGTGCATATCTTTAATTAGGAGCTTTGTTTTGCAGCGACAGGGGATTGGAGAGCCCAGCGTGTACCACGCAGTGGTGGTGATTTTCCTGGAGTTCTTTGCCTGGGGTTTACTAACCACTCCAATGCTGACGGTGAGTGATCGTCCTCTTGTAGCCGAGGGTTTGCCTTGAGATGCTGATTGCTTTCCCATTTTCCCCGTGCTGTGTTCTCAGAGCCATCTGTAGCCACCAGTTGCCTGCAGGAATGGAAACCCTGTGCAAGTTGCTAGCATGCTTTATTTTTATTTCTCCTCCTGTAGGTGTTACACCAGACTTTTCCTCAGCATACGTTCTTGATGAATGGTCTGATTCACGGAGTCAAGGTAAGGGCTGTTCCTTCTGCTCTCATGGCTGCATGGAATGAAATCTAATCTGTACCTCGCTTGCATTTGAGTCTGAGTTCAAAGCAAGAAGTGGCAAACCATGACATTTACTGATCAGCCAGTGTTTGATGTTCATATTTAACGTTGGGTTGCTCACTAGCAAACCTAATGGAAAATGAAGGATTGATAGGACATAAAATTGGGTAGTTTGTGTAGTTGACCTTACTGAGAAGAATTAACAATGTGCTGCTTGTTAGCAGCTGTTTGGAGCTGTAACAAATGTGTTTCAGCTGAAAGCATTCTGAATCTTTATGATGTCAGCCACGGAACCAAATTGAGGAGAAAAGAAATCGATGACATCTGAACTTATCAGTAAGGAAAAACTGGAATTGGTCTGGCCTTAGTGGGTTCTCATCAGAGAAAGTAAAGAGTGTGCTGCAGTGTGGTGAATGGATTCTGTGACTAGGCCAGATCCCCTGAGCAGAATGTGAGGCAAAACCACTGAAAAAGCAATAGCCAGGTGTTCTGACTCAGAAGTGAGACAAGATGTGTTGCTAGGCCACAGTTCTGGCAGAAAAGATCTCAAGAAATAGCATCAGAGGGGTTCCCTTTGCTGTGTATTGGAGCTCCCTGGTATGCTTAAGGACTGTTCCCTGCTTATCTCTGCTTTGAAAGGCACTGAACCGTTTTATTTGTGCTTCATGGTTTTGGTTTCTCATCAGGTCTGACTCGTCTCCATCTAAAAGAGGAAGCTTTCCCTAGATCTGTAGCAGATGTTAATGTGACAGAGCTGTGCCAGCTTCTTTTTAGGTAGTGGCAGGGCAGCTCCCTGCTGCACAGGGGTGCCTGGGGAGACCACAGCTGCAGGCTGAGCAGCTGCAGAGAATGGGAAGCTGTTGGATTATTTAGCAGCATTTAGCTGCTCAAGGATTTTGTTCTCCTCACTGCAAATGTGAGCAACTGAATGAAATGTTAGGTTTTGGTAATATCACCTGCTTGTAGGAAACAGGCATGGGTTCTTTATCTTCAGATGTTGTCTCCAAAAGCTCTTGCTGTTGATAATTAGAAAGAAACCCCTCAGTCAAACTGTCATCTTTTCTGCCATTCCCAGGGTCTGCTTTCTTTTCTAAGTGCCCCGTTGATTGGTGCTCTCTCTGATGTCTGGGGCAGGAAATCCTTCCTCCTCCTCACTGTCTTCTTCACATGTGCACCAATTCCCCTTATGAAGATCAGTCCGTGGTGAGTTTGTTCTTGTTCAAACTGAGTGGTTCTGAGAAGAAGAGCGAGTGTGAAGCTCAGCAGTGAAGGATTTGCTGGTATTGCATTCAAAGATGAGGTGGAAGTGTCCAGCAAACAAGGAGCCTGGCCATGTGGCCTTTCCTCAGCCTAGAGACTGATTTACTTGTCCAGTTCCGCCAAAGGATTCAGTTTCAGGAAGAAAAGCTTTATTGCTTCACCTGGTAAAACATAAACCATAACAGAAGGGGAAAATAAATCATAAAACTTCATAGGCTGCAAGCCTGCAGCTCAGTGCTGCTGAGTGCTTTATGATGCAGTGAAATAAGATGGACTGGAGCAGGAATATGGCAGGGGGAGTAACTCAGCTTCTGCCATGTGGCTGGTCTCTAACTCTGCCTTTGGTAACATCTGTTTCAGGTGGTATTTTGCTGTCATTTCCATGTCTGGAGTCTTTGCTGTCACCTTTTCTGTGATTTTTGCCTACGTTGCTGATATCACACAGGAGCATGAACGCAGCACAGCATATGGCCTGGTAAGGAGCTTAGTAACAGGGTCATCTATTGAAGGAAATACTTGGGGTCTGGCTGTTAGGACAGGTGTAAAATTAGGGTGGGAGCCTTACAGACATCAAGCTTGAGGGCAGTATCTGTGACAAGATGATACAAGCTTTGGTAATGTTAGTCTGACGTTCTTGCTTTTCTTTGAGCACTGAGAGAGCAAGCTAATCTCTGTGTTTTCTGAGCTCCAGCTGTATTGTTGCTCGGCCTTTAAATCAGCCTGGTCTATCAGCTTCTTTGCACAGTTAAAGAGCTCAGACCATGATGCTGGTGTGCATACAAGTAGCCTGTGGTTGTGCCCTTCCTATGGAGTTACTGGAAGCATCATAACCAATATGAACTGCCAGGATAGCTTTAATTGCCTTTTGCTAGAACTTAGCCTGGATGGCACCAAGCAAACATGCCATATCCTTGTGTACAAGAATCCCTGTCCACGTGGATTGTCTCCTTCCAATATAATACCCTTCAGTTACCGTGGGAGAGAAAATAAGC
Source organism: Tympanuchus pallidicinctus (assembly GCF_026119805.1). Classification (NCBI taxonomy): domain Eukaryota; kingdom Metazoa; phylum Chordata; class Aves; order Galliformes; family Phasianidae; genus Tympanuchus; species Tympanuchus pallidicinctus. Next base: position 1,403,100 of record NW_026294765.1, read on the forward strand.
TCTGGTCAGGAGAAGCTGTGTTATTCATCTCTTATGCTTCTAGGTGTCAGCCACGTTTGCTGCTAGTCTGGTCACAAGCCCAGCAATTGGTGCATACCTTTCCCAAGCCTATGGTGATACACTGGTAGTCGTGCTAGCTTCAGGTGTTGCTTTGCTGGATATTGGTTTCATCCTGCTGGCTGTGCCAGAATCTCTGCCAGAAGAGATGCGTCCTGTCTCCTGGGGGGCTCCGATCTCTTGGGAACAAGCAGATCCATTTGCTGTAAGTGATCTTGCTGCTGTTTTTCTGCACTCTGGTGATATCTATGGGTGCTGTAGTTCTGCTGTTTTCTCTCAAAAGGAAGATGCATTCCACAGAAGATCAAGACGAATGCTGGCAAAGATACAGTTTAACTGACAGCAGACTGCGTGTATATAAAAGTAACAGCTTCTTTCTTACCTGAGTAGCTGCATATGTGAAGTCTTAAAGCAAGAGCATCTCTGGAGGCAATGTGCCAGATGTATTAAATAGCAGAGAATCATAGAATAGCTTGGGTTGGAAGGGCTGCTCTCAGGGAGTTCTTCTCCCAGCTTACATACCTGGCATTACCCCGAGCCAAGTGCAAAACCTGACACTTTTCTTTGTTGCACCTCAATTATGTTCCACCTTTAGAGCTTATCAAGTTCCCTCTGGGTGCCATCACCATTGGTCAGTGCATCCAATACCTGAACCAGAAAGCTGTTGTGGATCCAGGAGTCTCTTGGATCTGGTATTCTATGAATCATCCCACCACAATAAGCAACAAGATCATAGCTTTCTAGGTGCACCCTGGTTTCTACCTGCTGCTGCTATATGAATTACTGTACTGAGCAGTAGGGTTGTGTCAGGAGAAGTCTTGTGTGTCCCTGGCTTTTTAAGGACTTGCTAATGGTAGTGAGCTTTGCAGAGTTTCACCTCCTCTGCTTGCTTGGAGAATTATGTTGGCAGCCTGAGGGAATAAAAGCTGGGATTAAAAGCAGTTGGCTGTGAATGTCAGGAACTGAAAAGCAAAAATTCCTCATTCTAAGGTGTAAATTGATGTAATTTTGTGTCTTGCCTGGTGTGCTCTGTGGCAGCGTTCACATCTTCATCTGGAATGCTGGGTATTTGCTGTTTATGAACAGAAGGCATTTACAGAGGGCTGTTCTGAGTAAACAAGTGTAGTCTTATCCAGGCATTCCCTTTTTGCATGTGAGATGGTAACTTAAACACTTGTGTTTACCTGCACCGTATGCAACAGGTTTTAACTTGTTGGGTTTTTTTCCCCTCCTCTTTTTTACAGTCTTTGAGGAAAGTGGGTCAGGATTCTACAGTGCTGCTCATCTGTATCACTGTCTTTCTCTCCTATCTTCCTGAAGCTGGCCAGTACTCCAGTTTCTTCCTGTACCTGCGACAGGTCAGTGAGCAAAGGAAGGCTCTGAATGCACAAACCCAGCCTAGAAATGTTCTCTAAGCTGCATGTCCATAGGAAACTAATGTTGGCCAGTGGCTTAATGAAGCTGAAACCATAAGAAACAGTGACATGTTCCAGCTTTCCTAGAAATAAAATAATAAAAAACCTGATATGGGAGCCTCTTGATCACTTTGTGTTTTATTGCACTCAGGTAGCGGAACGTGCAGTTGATTAACATTTAAGGAGCTGACAAGCAGTGTCAGTAAATGTCAGTGGCACTGATGGAGCGATGTTTGTTGTGTGGTGCACATCTCTTGCCTGAAGAATCCCTTCTTGGTGTTTTCACAGGTCATTGGTTTTTCCTCAGAGACTGTGGCAGCGTTTATTGGTGTTGTTGGAATTCTCTCTATACTGGCTCAGGTGAGAACTGATTTCTGCCTGTGATCTGAGAGTCAGGTTATGGGCATATGCTAAGCTTCTGATAATTTGGATTAATGACTTGTCAGAATCCCCGTGGCTACTCAGATACCATCAGTGCCACTTACAGCTACCTGTGATCTCCTGTCTGTTCATCTGGGTGTAGCTGTTGTCAGGGAACAACAAACTGTGGGGTGGTTGCTCTGTAAAACATCATAGATTATGCTCTGATTGCTATAAAAAAGGACACGCTGGTTTCTATGAGAATGTGATCAGAATGGAGGAGTGGCTGTGCATGGCAGAGCAATCTCATGGCAGCAAGAGTTCCTTCTGGTTCCTGTTCTCTTATTCTTCAGTGTGTTGTCATCTCTCTGCACTTACTCTGTTTTTCTTTTACTTCCAGACAGTAGTCTTGGGAATTCTCATGCGTTCAATAGGAAATAAAAACACCATCCTGCTGGGTCTGGGCTTCCAGATCCTGCAGCTTGCCTGGTATGGCTTCGGATCACAGCCTTGGTAAGAGTTTGCCCATCTTTGGCTTCTCCCTCCGTGGCTCTGTGACAGGTCTCTGTCCCCAGCAGAGGGAGATGCTGCTCCACGTGCAGTGCTGGTTTATAGCAGCTCCTTGGGAGCCTCCCTGCTGACTGCTTCCTCTTTCTCTCCAAGGATGATGTGGGCAGCAGGGGCTGTGGCTGCCATGTCTAGCATCACCTTCCCAGCCATCAGTGCCATGGTGTCTAGGAATGCAGACCCTGACCAGCAGGGTAAGTTCAGTTGCTTACTTGTTTCATGGGCAAGTTCATCCTAGCAGCACTCGGGTCACAAATATTCTCTGTCCCCAGGTGTAGTGCAGGGGATGATCACTGGAATTCGGGGTCTGTGTAATGGCCTGGGGCCAGCTCTCTATGGCTTTGTCTTCTATCTCTTCCACGTGGAATTGAACGAAATGGCCGAGGTGGAAACTTTGGGTAAGGCCTCCAAACCCAACATGGCCAACCCAACGGACGAGGTAATCTGCTCAGTTTTATCATTCAGTTGTTGGGGTGCTTCTTCTGACATTGCCTTCAGCATTAACCATTGCTTTGTTTTTTCCTACAGAGCAGCATTATCCCAGGGCCTCCTTTCCTGTTTGGAGCTTGCTCTGTCTTGCTGTCGCTCCTGGTGGCTTTGTTCATTCCAGAACACAACCTCACTCTGAGATCAGGCAGCCACAAAAAGCACAGTAACGGAGCCCAGACCCACACCCACAGCCCCCAGGCTGGAGCTTCGGATGGCAAGGAGCCCCTGCTTGAGGACAGCAGTGTATGAGGTTGGGAGAGAAGGACCTGGCTTGTGTCTCAACTCCAGATCAAAGATGGACTTAGTTGGGGTTTGGGGAGAGAGGGTGGGAGGCAAAGAAGGAGCGAGATGAAAGACTGTACCACGAGCAGCTCACGAGAAGGGAAGTGGTTTCCCTTCAAGCCAAATATACTCAGCTGGTGCAAAAATGGCATTGTATGGTCTGGTGCTGATGGAAAGGGGAGATACAGAACTGCTGTGCATGAAGGGATCTTTCTTTAAAGCAAACCTGCCCTTGTTGTGAACACTGAACTTCATGGTGTGACCTGCCAAATACTCAACTCGTCAGTGAAAAATTGAGGAGCTAGCATTGTCTGTGTTCTAATGTGAACTAACTCGTGTGCCAGCCAGAATAAAACAAGGCATCTGTTACATTCCCCCCCATCCCCTTACATAATTGGTCCTCGATGCTGATCCCGTTTGCAGCTGAGTTGGCTGACCTCAGCCTGGGGGAGGCAGAGAGGCTGCACTGTGCAGCCCATACTGTAATACCACAGCAGGTGAAAAGTGTGCGTGGGTGAAGAACAGGTAGCATAGTCACCATCTTGAGGATCAGGTGAATTTGTCCATTTTGGCCCGGGTGATGCTTGCTTAGGTGAGAAATGGATGCTGTCCTGAGCTCACAAGAGAGAATGGGCAGATGGAAGGCAATTATACGAATTACAGATGCTTAGGTGGTCAACGCTGGTGTTTTTCATGGAGGTTTCTGTTGCTTTTGTGTTGGCTTTTTTTGTTGTTGTTACACTGATGTGACACTTCTGTCTGTCACTACCTCCATAGGAAGTAGGTAGAAGGATTTTGGGGGGGGTGGAGGGGGGGGATTTTCTTCTGGAAGTGGAAAGGTTGGTTAGGAAACAGCTTCTTAAGAGGCAGGAGAAAGAAGTGAACTCTGCTAAGCACTTTGTTAAAGCGTGGCTTCCTGAGAGTGAGGTCAGAGAAATAGCTGTCGAGCACCTCTATGAAGCATGTTGATTTTTCCACAGACTCTTCCCAACTTGATATGAAAACCAGATAACGAGCGTGATTTGTTTCTTCTCAGCCCAAAGGAGCCTGGTGAGGGCTGCAATTGCTTTGAATCTGCAAGTCTGTATTCCACGCAGCATTTCTGAAGGCTGTTGTTTTGCTGAAGGATGAAACTGCAGCCTCTTCTGCGGGGTTCAGCTGTGCTTAGGAGAAGAAACAGAAACTCTGAGTGCTGTGAAAGAAGCTGAGGTAGATATGGGGAAGGCTTGGTTGTTTTTAGATACATAGAGATAGTGAAGTGGGCAGGAAACAATTGTATGAGTGAGAGAAGAAATAAAGGCACTGGGGAAGCAAAGACCAAACTGGGGGCACTTAAGGAACTTGTTGCTAAGGGGATTGTGGATACAGTGGCCAAAAAGCCAGTCCCATCTCAGCATGGGGTATGCATACAGCTTCTTGGGGATCACTTCTCTGTGGGTTCAAGAGAGTAATTTAAGGGAGAAAGACCAAAAGGGATCACTGTCACTTCATGTCTTGGTTCTTTGCAGATGGGTAACTGTGTTTGGTGCTGTTCCTGTGCAGCAATGACCAAAATGAATGAAGAGCATCCTGTTGGTTTATCAACTTTTCTGGACCAGTTAGTTAGTGGAGGTGGGCATTTAAGTGAAGTAATTCATCTTTTGTTTACCAAGAACTTTGGCTGGTACTTAGATCCTGTCATAAGAACTGTAAGAGCAGCTGATTGCCCATGCAGAGAGCAGCTGCCTCAGACACTGAGGGTTGGAGCTTATGCAGCTCTAACTGTGGGACTGGAGAAGGTATCAGCAACATGTGGAGGCTCCAGTTTTCTTTCTGCCCCATGTTTCCAGACCTTTTTGGGATGGGTTGCACTGTGGATGCACAGCACACACCTTTCCTGAAGTGAATCCCCTCACTTTAACTTCTAGGCAGCAATTCCAACTCTGTGTTGCTTACAGAAATAGCTTTTATTCGACTGGAGCTTCACCAGGTAGATCTGGTGCTTCATTTGTTTGCACTGTACGAAAATGAACTCAAGTAGTTCCGTCCCTCACATGCAAATGAATTGAAATTAAACACTGAATAGTTACCTCATTCACACTCAAAAGCTTCACAGGTTAAAACAGAACAGAACGTTACAAAACCAAGACGAGCCTAATTTATATTATATAAAATATACAGATAGATATATTTTTCAAAGTCCTTTCCTATATATGATAATTTATTCCACCGAGGTCTCTTCCCAACCTGCCAGGGTCTGCAATGCAGGCAGAGGTGGCACAGTGGGGATGGGTGTGAGATGCTCCCAATCCCACAGTGCTGAAGGTGCAGATGTTGCCTGGAGGGCAGCAGTCCTCCTTGCCTTCCCTGCAGGTGCTGCTTGTTGTTATGGGCACTGGAAGCAAACAGGGATTTGTTCTGGAGTTCCCTCAGTTGGGTGGGGGGCTCTTGGCCCTGCTGGAACCCCTCTCTCCCTGGTAGGCGTAGGGATGTGATCCACCATTCTGCCTTTATGTGAGAGACGCTGCCTCGAGCCCAGATTACTGGACCTGAATGAAGAATGTGCCTAATTCTGAAGGGCTGGTAATTCTGCAGCGTCGGTGGTGGAGGCTGGAAAACCTATAGAGAGCATTGAGTTAGCGTTGCCAAGTTTTGTTATTTTCTATGGAAATGCAACTTTTTTTTTTTTGTAAAAAGAGCCTTTTCTGTCAATCCCATTGATTTGCTGTGTGATGCCTGAGCCTGGCCAGTATCAGCATCGGCGTTGTGCACTGAGTTACACTTCGGGTTGGTGAACAGCAATGCCCCAAGCATACAGCAAAAGAATGAGCTCAGCTGCCTTTCCTCTGCAGCTCCAACGTGAACAGCAGCAGTTTGAGTGAGTTTATAAAGCTGCCCTTGTTGCATTAGAGAAACTGACTGCATTAAAGCCACCGCCTGCCCTTTTGCAAAGGAATCACTTTGAACTTTGTTTTTCTTCTTCCATTTGCACTTGAATTGCTGCAGTCATCTTTGGTCATCATTGAAGTGTGGGCACACAGCAAGCCCACGTTCGTTGGAGAACGGCTCTAAGTTTACTATGGTGTGCATTTCCGTATCTCTTTTTTTAAGTTAACATTGAAATGTATTTATTTCGGTTCCAGTTGTGTTTAGCACTGGCTAATCTCTCCTCTGATGGATTATTTATTAAACTGCTGCATTCCTGTTGCGTTGAAGCTCTCTCTTCTGATCTGTTACAAGATGGATTTGGGGCTTTTGGAGGCTGTGTGTGTTTCTGGATGGTCTCTGGTGACTGGTTGGGGCTGGAGTCCCCACGTGAGGTTCTGTACAGGGCACAAATCCATCTGGTTGTTGGTTTTCACCAATTTCTTCCAAACTTGTGTTCTAGAATGAAAAGTACATGAAACCAATTCACATTCAACCTGATTCTGGAACCATCTATCTGGATTTTCATGGGAGCATTAGAACAGCTTCACAGCTCTCACTGCTTTGGTGCCTGAAGGTAAAACACGCTGAGCTGAGCTTCTGCTGCTCGCCTTACTCATCCAACAAGAAAGAGACCTCCAGGCTGCATGTCCAAGGCAACACTGATGGTACCAGGTATGATTTGGGGGTTGTGCAAGCTGGGATGGCTGTCTGCAGTTCAGCTCCATGCACAGCAGCCATTCCCTGTGCACCAGCATCCCCATGGGGGCTGTAGCATGCAGCTGTCAGCATCCCAACCTGCTGCCCTTATTTCCAGGCAGGCTTCATTTAGATCTTATCTTCCGCATTTAAGTGGGGTTTTCAGGATCATACTAATGTGAACAATGTAATCACAAGCAGCATAAACAAGTCCAAATCAGATCCTTTGATGGATGGCCAATGCTCTGTAATGAGCTGGAAATACGAGCCCTCTATTATAAACGATGTTGCATTTTGTATTTATTTCCTCTGGACTTTTGAGCTTATTATGTTAGTTTTTTTTCTACTGTTGTCTGAAGGGAAAAAAAGACCCTCAGCTTGTCTCAGCATCAGTGTGCTGGAGGGAAAAGGAAATGGTGTACATCACCAGTCCAACCTTGAACTCCAGCACTGCATTTGTAGGTTTTGTTGCATGGTTTTTTCCATCTCTGAAAGAGTTTAAAGACCATTTAGACTCTCAGTCTGATGCTTAACGGTAAACTTCAGAAGGATTTGGGCTTTGCCAGCTGCCCCACGTGTGGTCTTTCATAGAATGGCTTGGGTTGGAAGGGACCTCGAGGTTGAAGTTCCAAACCCCTGCTGCTGCAGGCAGGGCTGCCGACTGGATCAAGTACTGGAATAGAAGCATCACCTGTGTGCTCTTGCAATGTTTAAGGATAAAATCAATTGAAGAGAAAAGACTGAACAAACTGTGGAGTGATGGGATGCTCGGGGATGAAAGTCTGGCCACAGGTAGGCAAGGGGAGACGGATGATGGATTTAGGGCACGGAGGTGCTTTGAGGTTTGAGCTGCGAGGATGGGAGCAAGGAGGAGACCCTGAGCTCACTGCTGGGAAGAGCTTGACCCATCCAGAGCCTTATCCCATGGAGGAGACCTGGGCATTTCCGCACCAGGGCTGGGTCAGGGCCCCATGGACAGACTGCAGTGGCTGCTGGAAACTCCGGGAAGCGGCTCCGTTAACACAGGATGGACGGAACAAAACCCTGCAGCCATTAATCAGCCTGATTTCAGCTGAATGTGCACATTCGGGTGGCAGTTGTTTACAGAGCTCTTCCCCTGCCCTGTCTGACAGTTAATTACCTGGTATTCCAAACGGAGCTGCTTTCTCAGGGATGTTCCCGTATGGGAAGCAGCTCCTGATGGGAGGAGGTGTGGGGGAATCACGCATCCCTTCCCTCAACCCTTTGGCTGCTTCCTCAAGCCAAGTACAGTGATGGTGGATGATGAGCCAGAATGAAGCCAGCTATCTCCTGAGAGCTGGCTTTGGGGATAAGGTTGTGATGCCAGACATGGAGAGTGGCTGTGCGGCCGTTGGGGCAGCATGATGTGGGGCAGACAGCCCTACCAAGGGGATACCTGCTTTTATCCCTGAAAATGCTCTCTGCAGCTGTTGGTTCCAGCACAGAAAGAGACAGTTTGCCTTGGAGAGAGGGAAGAGGGCTGCACAGTGTGCATTTGGTGGGGGAGTGATGGGGAAATGCCATGGGAAGTATCCCTGGGTGAGCTGGTAGGAGATAAAGAGGTAGAAGAGGCAGCCTGCCTTCCTATTGCTCTCAATCTCTTTGACAGAAGGATTCAAATCTCTGTCATTGAGGGATATTCTGCTTTCTGGAAGATGTGGGATCCAGGCAGCTTTGCTCACCCAGGCCAGGTGGAGTGGAGAGGGAGCTGGAATGGGACCAAGTCCTGACCTGAGTGGGGCTGTCAGAGGGTGAGAGGCAATGGGAGCCCTGCAGCCCTGTGGGGAGCCTTGGGGTCGGGGGATCCCATAGGCACAGAGCCGTGTAACTGGGCAAGCACTGAACACAAAGTCAAATGAGAAACCCTTTCTGGAAATACCCCCACTGAGGGGAAGGTGGTGGGGCCCCAGGATGCTTCTCACAGGGGCGGATCTTACAGGGTATTAAAAAGGGCTGAGAACGGGGCTGGCAACCAGAAGAGGAAAGCCCCAGTCAGCAGCACTCACTCCAAGCAAGAGGGAAGGAAGGAAAACCACACTTTGCTGCTGCTCTGCCCTGCGGCCAGCTCCGTGGGTGATGGAATTGGCTCCTCTCCTCTTCATCAGCTTGCTGTGGGGCTGTAGTGGTGAGTGCCTGATCCCTCACCCAGGCTGCACGCTGAGATCCCCGTGCTTTTGCTCTGTGTGCTGCTTTTGGTGCTCCTTCTCCTTGCTCCTCAGCTCTGTGCCCCTTATGGTGGAGCCCATGGCTGGCGTGTGAGTGATGCCATACATCCCTGTTCCAGTGCACTACCCTGCTGCCAGGTGGGCAGCAGCACTGGTGAACAGTGAAAACTGCAGGGAAAAAGATGTCTGTGGGGTCATTTCCAACAAAATAGCTGGAAAGTCTTGGTGGTAAGGCGTGCAATCAGGAGGTGATGCCTGCTATTTGGCAGACCCTGGCTGGATTTTGCCAGGGAAACATTGGCTCGAATGAATCTTCGCTATTAATCTGTGCCCCTCGTGGTGGTGGTGAGAAAAGAGCTGGGTGGTGCCTGAGTGTGACTAAACCAAAATCCTGTTTGCTTTGTTTCTTGGTGTGTCCCCCTCCTCTGACCCCCACAGTCCCTTCTCCTTCACACAGGGCGGCCGACCAACAAACTGGTGGTGGTGCCAAAGGAGCCAGTGGTGCAGTACGGGGACGCAGTGCAGCTGAACTGCTCCCTGGCCTGCCCAGGTGGCACAGTGCAGTGGAAAGGGCTGGACACCAACCTGGGCAGCATCGACACCCTCCTCACCCACAGCATCCTGAAGATCAGCAGCGTCAGAGTGGCCACGGAGGGCATCAAGATCTGCCAGGGCACCTGCGGTGAGAACAGCTACCAGAACACTGCCGTCCTGAAGGTCTACTGTAAGCATCCCCACCACTTCTCTTGGGGGCTCCCCCTGCAAAGTCCTGTCATTCCCTGGAGATTCACAGCTTCCCGTGGCTGTTTCTCTTGCAGCTCTCCCAGAGGTGCTGCAGATCAGTGTGGACCAAGCACTGATACCGGGGCAGCCATCCACCCTGCACTGCTCAGCTTTGCACGTGTATCCCATCATAGAGCTGCAGCTCGCCTGGTACCGGGAGGACAAATTGCTGATGGATGAATTTGAAGAAACAGAGACTGATGAGGGACTATTTGATGTTGTGACCACAGTGCGGGTGTCAGGGGAGGACGTGACAGAAGGGGTTGTGTTCAGGTGCGAGCTGACGTTGACAATTGGGTCAAAGACCTTCACCCGTGCAGCATCTGTTCCTGTGAGCAGTAGGGGTGAGTACCAGGGATGGAGCTGGGAAGACGGGGTCTTACAATGCTCCCACTGCTGGAGCCCTCCTCCGCTGTCTGGCGTTGCTTGAAGCAGGAAGGATAACAGCTTTCCCTTCTTGTGCTGTGCTGTGAACCTCCTGTCCCTGCTGCCATGCTGATTGGTGCTGATCCCTGCTCTGGGGCTGCTGTGCTTGTGTAGGATGGGCAGAGGTGGCTATCGCTCCCTGGGGACAATGTGCCACAGTGGCACCATCTGCCTCTGAGGCCGCTTATGATCCTCTGTTTTCACAGCTGTTACGGAGCAGCCAACAGCCATGGCCACATCCACAGAGAGCCCCCACACCACAATGACCACAACGGTGATCCACAGCATCACTGCAGCCACAACAGCGCCATCCCCAGAACCAAACGAGCCCAGCAAAGCCCTGAATGCTGTGTCACAGAGACCTGAGACCCCCACAGAGTGGGCTGCTGCATCCAAACCCACCCTACCCGAGCATCATCAGGGCCCTGCAGTGGGCACAGCATCGCTGTATCTGGACGGCACCTCAGCCCCCAGCACGGGCACTGTGAGCCCTGCAGCCACACAGGGAGCAGCTGTGGGTGGCAGCAGCCCAGGCTCCCTCGTAACAACACCTACCTGCAGCCTGCAGATCTGGTCGCTGCCTCCCAATGGGATACGAGGCAGAGCTCTGCGCATTGAGTGCCAGGCACAGTGTACCCAAAATGCCTCCGTCCGTTGGCTGCACACCCCTGTGGCTCTGTCCCAGTACCGGGAGGAGGCAGCAGGCAATGGTTCCACGCTATGGTTGGACCGGGCTGAGCCCCATCACCAAGGCCACTATCAGTGCATCCTGCTGGGCCGCCATGCACAAGCAGTCAGCATGCAGCTGGTGGTCTCTGATGGTGAGTAGGGGGTCTGCAGCCCCCATCTGTCCCCCCTGCATGCATCCCTTGCGGTCTGCTGCAGCCATGCTGGGTGTTACAGTCACTGCAGCTCTCTGGTGCATTAGGGGAGCTGATAAACAAGAGAGTGACTTTATACAGGGGGAGGTAGTGATAGGACAAGGGGGAATGGCTTTAAATCAGAAGAGAGGAATTTTAGGTGAGATATGCTTTACCAAGAGGTGGTGAGAACCTGGAGGTGCCCGAGGCCATGGATGGGACCCTGGGCAACATGAGCTGGTGGGGGGCACCCCAGCCTATGGCAGAGGGGCTGTGGGGCTGTGAGGGCTCTTCCAATCCTACCATTGATATGCTCAAAGCTGGGGAGCTGCAGGCGGGGGAGGTGGGCCTGCAAGCCCATGTCCTTCTCGTGTCTTTGCAGATACATCCAGCTCCATCCCTCTCATAGCCATGGGCACAGCGTTCTCACTCCTGGGACTGATAGTGACTGGTATCATATCTCGTCGCCTATGGAAACGATTTAAATCACACTACAATCTGTCCTAAGAGTGGAAGCTTCCTACAGCTGCTCCATTCCTCCCTGTCAGCTCCTGCCATCCCTCTTTCATGCTGGAAGCTGAGCACCTATGAGCCAGGCAGCCCAGCTTCAGTATAGGACCACGAGAGCCAGCAGGGTGCGGGCTGCTCCCTGCCAGACCCCAAAAGGAGCAGCTCCAGCCCAGGGGCTGCAAGCATGGAGCTGGCTGAGCTGCTGCTGCACTCCTTTACATCGGTGGGCACTGAGAGTTCTGTGTGTGTGAGCAGGGCTGGGAAAGAGGAGTCTGACCTCTGCTGCTGCCTGTCCAGTGAATGAGGCTGTGAGGGATGAGCGGGGCTGGGATGGATGGGGCTGTGCTGGCCTGGGCTTGCAGCTCACAGTGAATCCCAGAGCACGGCAGACACTCGGTGCAGCAGGAGCAGGAGATGGGGATGGATGCGTGGTGCTGGGTGGGTGTGCGTAACAGCAGCATGACTTTCAATAAAAGTGCTTTATTTGTGTTTGTGCTCTGACTCGGTCCCCACGTGGCTCTGGTCCCCTAGCAGTGCTGCGGGGCGCGTTGCTCGTTAAGGAGCCCCGCATTTGCTGCACCTCACTGAGCCGCGGCTCCTTGCCCATACTCAAGATGGCGGCCTGCGGCCTCGCTCAATGGCGGCTCTCGGCACCATGGCAACCGCTTTCCACCCGCTGATTGGACGAGCCGGGCAATAATGGGGGCAGACTCAACGGCCTCCTCGCCCACGGATTGGCTGCCAATATTCAAGATGGCGGCATAGGTGGTTCCCGCTTCAGCGGAATGGCGGCGCACCAAGATGGCTGGGTCCCGCCTTCGCCGCCTGCAGCTAAGATGGCGACGTACGAGAAGCGGCGGGCGGCAGCGGCCACCCCGACCGCGGCGGCGAGCAGCGGGCTGGGGGACGAGGAGGAATTCCTGCTGCAAGCTGACGTCACCGCCATGGTGCGGGAGGCGCTGCTGAAGGTGCTGGAGGCGCGGCCCGAAGAGCCTGTCTCCTTTTTGGCCGACTACTTCGAGCGGTTGGTGCTGGGCAGCTCCGGCGCAGCGGCCGAGGCGGCCGCAGAACTCTCGGGGCCGATGCAGCGCCTGTCCCGGGCGCTGTGGTACGTGCGCTTGGCTCACCACTCCCACAGGTGCGGACTAGAGGCGACGGGGAGCGGGCGGCGGACTACGGTTCCCGGTGTGCCCCGCGGCAGCGGCGCCTTACTCGTCTCCTGCCGGGCGCGCGGGGCACGCTGGGAGTTGTAGTCCCGAGAGAGGGGGGCCGTAAGGCGGCTGCGGTGTTGAGGTTGTGTTTTATCCCGTGTTGCGGCAGGACGGCGTTCAACAACAACATCAGCACGGCCTATGAGGTGCTGGGGGCCGGCGGGCGGCGGCGGAGGCTGGGCGTGGATGGGCGGCTGTACAGCGAGCTGCTGCGGCGCATCTGTCAGCACGGGGACGCACCCCAGGAGGTGGCTGCTGCGTTGCTGCAGAGGGTGCAGTGCCGGGACCACGAGGCTGTGCCCTTCGATGTCTTCCGTTACGGCGTCCTCACCTGCTTTGTGCTGCTGGAGTTTGTGACCAAGGCACGGATGCTGTATGATGTCCTGGATAACGGTGCCGGTGTGGCAGACAAAAGTGTCTGCCAAGCTGTCCTGTGTACGTTGGAGGAGGCACTGGGAGCCAGCAGCCTCTCTGTGCCTGTCCGTTATCTGGAGGCAGGCTCCAGGTTGGGGCCAGACTGCTTGGCCTTGGCCATGGACCGGGCACTGCAGGAGAGGAAGCTCAGCACCACTATGAGCAGAGAAGAATTCCTGATGAAAGCTACGGCCTTATTTGTTGCAAAAGTGAAACCTGTTGAGTAACGTTCAGGTGGGAACAACATTTGCTGGATTCCCTACATGGTTCAAACAGCACTTTGTATTGAGGAGAAGGCTCTACTCCCTGAAACTGGCTGGGCAGTGAGGCTTGGGTGTGCAACTCAGGTGAGCCCTGAGTCTGCTTGATGAGAGACTGCTGATTTCCATGTTCCATTTCTTGCTCTGAGCAGTACCAGTGCCCACTCATCTCTAGAGCTTGATGTTCCCATGTCCCGGTGTGCCTCTCCTGAATGTAGCTCCTCTGTTTCCAGCTGGCTTCAGTAAGCCTTTTTTTTAGGCATTAAGTGGGAACTGTAAACTGTAGGGCAGTCTTAGTAATTAAAAACAATGCAGAGCTAATTAACTACGGGTCTGGATCTCCTGTGGTGCCATCCTAGCGCTGATGCTGTGTTTGTGCAGCCTCAGTGGGGAGCTTTGCCTTTTACGTTTGGATTGATTTCATCCCTGCCTCTGAAGTATGAAATGATGCTTATCTACCTTGCAGCCTATTGTGACGACTCAGAGGCAAACACAGGGTTGATGTGAAGCATGAAATAAAGCATTACTTGACAGACAAAATGTTTTAAATGCAGAGAAGATAAGTGGCTGGGAGGAGCTGCTTGCTGGTGCTGGAAAGCTGTTGGCAAGCAGCTGCTCTCTTTCCTTGTTCTGTGTTTACCAAACCGCCTGCAATCCAGATGCTGGAGATGAAGGTTCATACTTGAATAGTAATTTTCCCAAGGAAAACTGCGGAGTGCTGCTGATGTGGGACTTATAGCACCAAAAGACAAAAACAAACTTCATTCCTTTAGAGGCCGCTTTGCTTGTGAGGTGTGTTGAGCTGTATGAGTATTTATTTGAATTTATCTCTTTTAATTATGCTGCGCAATGATTGATTTACAGTCAAACATTAAAGCTTTTTCTTATTTTTAGTTGCCAGTTTCTTTACTGCTTACCGTCAACGGCAGCAGCATCCAGAACTGAGCGTTTGTTCAAAGCGCACGTGGTGCGTTAACCCAGCGCTGCCCTCGCGTGGTACCTCAGCGCGGAGGCTGCCGGGAAATAGCCCCCAACCCCGCGCTCCCATAGGCGGACAGCGTTATGAGGGCGGAGCCCTCTCTATGCCCCGCCCCTTCTCCCGACAGAGCGTTTTGATAGGTTGACGTTTAAGGGGGCGGAGCCTGATTAGGCCACGCCTCCGCTGAACGAACTACAGCTCCCGCGATGCATTGCGCGGCTGCGCTCGGACCGGCGCGCGGAGCTGCCGCTGTGTCCTCCCTTCTTTCGCCCCCCTCGCGCTTTCCTGCGGCCGCTGTTGAGCCTACGCAAGCCCCCGGCTTCAATTGCGGCCTACCCGTCTCGTCGGGATGGCGCGGTCTGTCGTGCCCAGCTCACAGAAGGCGCTGCTACTGGAGCTCAAAGGGCTGCAGGAGGAGCCCGTGGAAGGGTTTCGGGTCAATTTGGTGGACGAGGGGGACCTATACAACTGGGAGGTGGCCATCTTTGGCCCCCCCAACACCTACTACGAGGGCGGGTATTTCAAGGTGAGCGGCTGGGAGGCACAGGGCAGCCGGCAGCGTCGGGTGAACCGTCATCCTATGGGGAAGAAGCTGTGGTGGTACGGAATACTCGGTGTCTGGCTTTGAGCTGAGGAGGTGGGGGTTATGAGAGGGTAAAGAAAGTGTGTTCTGTTGGAGGGATGCAGGTATGGGAGAGTCGAGTGGAGAGACCTGAGGGGAGAGGGGAGGGCTCACGTGTGGGTTGTGGTTTGAGGGAGCAGTTTTGGGTGGCTCAGGGTAGGTGCCGGGGAGCGTGAGGGGTGCTGAGGACAAGAGAAGTTGCCAAGCTTGTCGCTGGGGCCTTTGGACACTGTGGCTTATGGTGTTAGGCTGCTTTGGGGGCCTGGCAGGAGGAGCTGCCAGCAGGGAAGAAGGGAGCGAAAGTGCTGGTGTTTGCTGCCAAACTGCACGGGAATTCTGGAAAGGGGCTTTTGGCCCTCTTGGAGGCTGCTCCCCTCTTCCCACCTTGACCTCTGCCTGTGGGTGTGGGAGAACTTGGGATTGTGTGTTCCCTCTACCAGGGGATCCCATGTGTCACCAATGAGCCAGGAGGGAATGGACAAAGGGCTCCATGCTGTGTGGGGTGCGTGGCTCAGGCAGCTTTGGTGTAGGGCAAATGTGTTTCTGTTGGGGTTTTGAGTGCCTGGCATGACTGCATGCAGTTCCTGTAAAAGGAATGTGTGTACATGTTCTTCCCGGTTGTTGTGCAATCCGTGTAGCTGTTTTCTTCCTGTCTCTTCTGCTCAGGCTGATTTGTCTCTCGCTCTGCTGGCAGGGTGGGGGTGTGCCCAGGTGAGTCAGCATGGGGGTCATCGAGTCTGATGCTCCAGAGTGAGATATCCTCTCTTCACTGACACCTTTCCCTGTAGCCTTTACCTGAGGCTCTGAACTCTCACATTTCAGCAGCTCATGCTCCTGTTTTGTGCTGGAGTGATCCTAGGCTCGGTTCTGTTAAGTGGTGATAGAGGAGACCTATGTGAGAGAGAGGGCAGTCACAGCATCTGCACGTTCACACGTAGCAAAGCACAGCTTCATCCAGAGCCCCCCTGGGGAGTGCTTTGCTTGTGGATGGTTTTGTTCTTGTCCTCGGACAACAAAGGGGATATTCTGCCAAGTTCAGCTGTTTGGCCCCGGTGCAGCGCAGGCCCTGGTGTTGTTTGTGCTGCCGTGGGCCACGTGGAGCTCTGTGAGCACACAAAATGTTGTTTACCCCAGCTTCCATTCTCGCTGCTTCTTTCCACCCTTCTGTGTTGCGTAGAGCAGAGCAGGCAGATGAAAGGCTGGAGGAAATGGGCTTAACGAGGCTCCTATGACCTGCACTGAGGTCGGCTTGTGGCAGAGGACCCAAGCTCCTCTATGAAGTGCCATGGAGAGTGGCAGCAGATGGACACAGGACCAGATGTGGGGCTGGATAGCTGGGATGCGGCCAGATGTCCCTCTGTGCTGATCCTTTAGTGGCTGTTAGCTGGCAGTGGAGTTTGGTAATGCTGTGTATTAATAAGGCTGTAATTCCTGCAACAGCCAAAGTGTCTTTTGCAACGACTGCTCTGAGCAGGGCCTGCACTGGGTTCGTAGATCTTTTTCTCGAGAAGATGAGAGCAATGATCCCCAATTACCACTGAGTTTTTGCTGAATTTCGTGTTGTTTTTGTTGTCATTGTTTCCGATTGTTGACTTTTCTTGTAACAGTGACTAAACCTCATGCAGGAAGTTTGCTTTCAGAGCCTGGAAGTGCCCAAAATGCGGCTGTTAGCCCATTCCAGGGAGGATGAAGATGCCACCGTGCTCCTCTGCACAGTGTAGTGTTGCTCAAAGGCCAGCAGCGAGTCTGTTCTCTTGGCCTGCTTTGATCAATTCATTCATCCAGGCCACTGCCTGCAAGAGAGCCTGTTTAGTGTTCTGTTGTCTCTGCTGGCAATGGATGTGGGCCGCTGCGTGATCTTCATCCACACTTATTTTTAGTGCCTTATCTATGCAGTATGGCTGGTTTAGACTTGGTCTCTTTTTTCTGTGTTGACGAGCTATTCTTAGAGGCTCAGTGTGTTACTCAGAGCGCCAAACACCCGATGCCTCTTCCCTGTTAAGCTCTGAAGGGTAAACACTCTTCTTCCTCATTGCTCAGTTGTAGCTGTGCCCTTCTGTCAGGAACAGGGGAACAGCCTGGGTTTCATAGTGCTGGTTTTCTTTGGACCCCCCTGCAAACATCCAGCCCTCGCATCGCTGCTGTTGATCACCTGGAAGCCGTGTTGTTGCCCACCGTGGGTGAGCCAGGTGGGACAGTCCTGCACGTCAGGGCACCGGTTGCAAAAGTAGGGAGGATGGGGAATGCTAGCAGAGGGTGGAATTTGTTTCTCAAGGGGTTAGGTGAGAAAAACATCCGGGGAGTTGCCTGTTTGTTTGCCAAGGAGCTTGGTTGCTATTTCTGCTTGGAACATGTGACCAGTGCTTGGCAGCTTCTCTGTCCCCTCCAGTCTGCAAACTCGTTCCAGGCCTCGTTTTGCCTTTGAGATGAACCTGCCCACCTTGATGGCTGCCTCCCCTCAGCACCGTTTGCTTCCTGCTGTAGCCAAGCGTGAGCATTCCACTCTTAGCAGAATCAATGTGATTGTCGTGCCAGCAGCCTCTGGACTCTGCTTCAGTTTGCTGACCTCTCATGCCTCTGCTTCTCTTCCTTGATGTGATGTAAAGAAAGGAGGCTTGCTGACTGCAAACATGGGCCTTTTGGGGTTAGGCCAGGCCTGAGAAGAGTGGCTGGGCCCTAATCACCCACTAGTGGCGCAAGGAAAATAATTCACCTCCTAGTGGCCACCAGCCAGCACAGAGACTGTATCTGCAGTGCAGGGGTGTTGACAGAGGCTTTTTTACCTTGGTGGTAGTAGGAGTTATGTGGCTTCTTTCTTTTCCTTTTCAGAAACTGATAGTGATGCCTTTTTATCATTCCCTTGCAGGCCCGTCTCCGATTTCCCATCGACTACCCCTATTCTCCCCCTGCCTTCAGGTTCCTGACCAAAATGTGGCACCCCAACATCTATGAGGTAGGTAGCCTGGGACAGTGTGAGAGCTTCTTGTACAGACAGACAAAGATGTGTCTACCAAGCCCTTGTCGTGAGCACAGCACTGGAAACTCTGCACCTCTAGAATTTAGTGTCAGGTAATGGAAATGCATCTGACTGAGGCTTTTAGGACAGCCTGTCCCCTATCCTGGAACTGGTTCCAGGTTAGTCAGGCTTGAGGACTCCAAGCGTATGCAGCAGGGACGCTTGAGCCAAGGGTTGAGGCAGAGCCCACAGCAGTACAGCTGCTGTCTGAAGCCATCGAGGAGCACCAGGAGAGCTGCGCCACGTTTTCAGTGTCAGCTGGTGGCTTGGCAGCCCCATCTGTATCATACCAGCAACCTCAGGGTGCTAATCCAATGCCTGAGAGTGCAGACAGTGTGTGGTAGGGACAGCCCCTTTCAATATCCCATCCAAAGTAACAAGAGCACAGGCTGGGGCTTCTTCACATGGCTTAAGCCAAAGGGAAGAGCAGCCAGGGTGCTGGGACAGAGGACGAGCTGCTTTTGGGGCAGCAGCCCCTACAGATGCTATTTTTCTGTGTACTTTCAGACCGGTGATGTCTGCATCTCCATCCTGCACCCACCAGTGGATGATCCACAGAGTGGGGAGCTGCCATCCGAGAGGTGGAACCCCACACAGAATGTGCGGTACGGGCAGGGCTGGGGAGAGTGAGCGAGGGGGGACCCGTGGGAGGCTGCTGGCATCCATTGGGTTGCAGGCAGCTGCTGACCTGCCTTGGTTCTTATTTGCCCTTGTCTTTTGGCTGCCAGGACCATTCTTCTGAGCGTGATCTCACTGCTGAATGAACCCAACACGTTTTCTCCAGCCAACGTGGATGCCTCCGTGATGTACCGCAAGTGGAAGGAGAGCAAAGGGAAGGATCGGGAGTACACAGACATCATCAGGTGTGTGGGGAGCTGGGCTGAGACCCAGCAGCACTCCTGTCGTGTTGAGAGGGCTTACTGAGCTGTGGTTGTGTGTAGTACGTGGGGCAGGGAGATCCTGAGGGCACAGCCTGTTCAGTCTTAGCTGCAGGTTGGTTGGGTAGAAGGAATCTGGCTCTGAGTGTGGCTCTCGAGGAGCAGGTTGGCTGTGTTAAGTGCTCAGCTTCGTTGCTGATGTGAGCCCTGGCTCTTTTCAGCTCTGGGTGTGGGTATGCAGCACTGCATTGCTGCCAGGTCTGTGGTTTGGGACTGGCCAGCCTTGGCATGGCAAGAGGGGCCCTCAGAGCGTGGGACACTTCCAGTCCTGTGTGGTGAGCGTGAGCTGGTGCACAAGAGAGAAAGAGTGCCTGCAAGCCAAGCCAAGCTGTGCTGTGCAAAGCCCCCATCCTCACCCCAACCTGCTTCTTCCCCTCTAGAAAACAAGTCCTGGGAACAAAGGTGGATGCTGAGCGGGATGGCGTGAAGGTCCCCACCACACTGGCAGAGTACTGCGTGAAGACCAAGACTCCGGCCCCAGATGAGGGCTCAGACCTCTTTTATGATGACTATTATGAGGATGATGAGATGGAAGAGGAAGCAGACAGCTGCTATGGTGATGAAGATGATTCTGGCAATGAGGAATCTTGATGGCCCTCTGGCACTGCAAAAAGTGCTGTAAACTACTGAATTTTACCTCAACTAGGATGAACTGGTTTGAATTTAGGATCTGTCAGCCCTGAAATTAACTCTACCTCACAGGGAGACTGTTCTGCTGTTGTAAAGGAAACCCCACCGCTGTCTTTGTAGGGAAAAAAGATGTGAAAAACAGAAACAAACCCTATTTTATAAACTCACCGAGTGGGGGTGGGTGGGAATGGGAAAGTCGTGTTGGGGGCATTTGCAAATGCACAGAAACCAGGGAGCTTTTGCCTCTGGCTGGGTTGGTTGAGGAGTTATGGGGAAGCTGGAGTTGACTGCCCCTTGTTTGGACGTGATCAGCTCTTTTTTGTGGAGGCTGTGAAGCTGGTGAGTGGTTGCTTGGGTAGGAAGCATGTAAGATTTGGTGTGGCTTTCTACAGCCATTAAGCTGTCCGAATGGGAAGGGCTGCAGGGTGGGTACAGCTGCCCCTTCCCTGGGGCAAGGCTGTCCTGCCTGGCTCAGGATTATCCCTTGTGGACCCTTCTTCTGCCCTTCCCACACTGCTAAGGCACAGGCCTGGGCTGTTTGTAGCTTTTAACTAGTTAAGGGGATGCCATAGTTTGGAGTCTTTCTGCTTCTGTTTGTTTTGTTTTGTTTTTTTTTTTCTCTTTTTTGGAAACTATTTAATAAAGTACTTTAAGGGAACGGCTGTGTGGGTGCCTGAGGCCAACTTTGGGTGAGTTCAGGGCTGTGTCAAAGGCTGCATATGGGGCTGGGGGGGTTCCTGCAGTAACCCTCATCCCTCCTTTCCTCTGCAGAGCAGGTAGGCTTTAACTGAAAGTTTGCTGGGCTCAGGCAACTCTATGTGCCCCAGACCTGCCCAGGCAGCACCCATCTGCCTAAACTTGGAGCTTTGCCCTTTTGCTGCCTGGTCTTTTGCTGGCTTCTCTGATGTGGGTGCAGCTGGGCAGCACCCCAAGCCTGCAGGCCAGGAATAGCTGGGCTGCGTGCCTTGCTGGGGCTGTGTTGGCTTCTGCCCTGCTCTGACCGGTGCCTGGCTGGGCTGGGCTGAGGGTGTAGAGGAAAAGCATTGCTGCTCATTTCTTGGGGCTGGGGCCTCCGTGCCCCCTGCCTTAAATCAGTAGTGAGCAAAACTTCCCCCTTGTCTGACATTGTGTGCAAACCGGATAAGGATTTGTGCCTGCACATGGTCAATGCACGTGCATTGCTGCCTTAGGAAATCAGGTTTAAAAGGTGGATAGGATTATTATCACTTTAGTGGGGCTGGCACAAGGCAGCACCAGCCTGAGCTGCACTTTCCAGATAGACCAAAGCCCTTCCTTACCCTAGGGGTTGCTCTGTGCATTGCAGGTGTGTATCCTACATAGAGGCAGCCGCTTGGAGCTGGGTCTGAGGAAATCCACAGTGCGGGAGAGGAAAGCAAACAAATGGGAAGGGGCAGCCAGGCAGGACATGGTGGTGGGTGGAAGCAGAGCTTTGGAGGGAAGAGGAACTCCAGGAAGATTAAAGAGTTTACAAGAACAGGCATCTCCCCATGGGGAGCACTGCAGGGAATGGCGTCAGTGCATACATTGTTTGTTTCCTGCCCCTCTCCCCTCCCCTCCTGCAACCTCTGTCCTCTGTTAGGTGTGAGCTCCAGGGTTGGGTCAGCTGAAAGTCACTGCCCAGGGAGAGGGAGGAGGTTCAGGGACAGAGCTGCTGCCCTGTGGAGGGCCCCCTGCTCTGCTGATCGGAGCTGAAGCACCTGCCTGTGCTGTGTTATCTCCTGCTCCAGTGCCTGGGTGCTTATCAGGGAGCTTCAGCTGGGCTGGAAACGGGGACTCTGAGCCCCAGCATAACTCAGAGCAAACGGAAGATGCTGTCTGAGCTGAGAGCTGTGTGCTGGGGGCCCGTTGCCACCAGCCAGGTCCCGGCATGCTGGGCAGCCAGTTTGCCTTGGCAGGGACCCTGCTGTTGTTCTCAGGCCTCCTTTGTCTCAGTTTCACCTCCTGGGCTGGGGAATTGCTGCCTAGTTCCCTTCCCATGAGCTCAGCCATGGCCCCGGTTCACCCCAGTGCCTCCAGTGTGGCCGTGGGGACACCCGGTTCTAATTGGGGACCCTATGGTGGTTGGGTGATGGTGGTCACCACCTACATCCGCCATTCCCTGAGCAGAGGCACAACCCGTGGGACCCTGCAGGTCCCCCTGCGTGGTGGAGACCCCCAGACCACAAATATTAAGGATTAATAGAGGTTCAAGGACAGATAACAGCTCTGTAGGGTGGATTCGGGGCTCCTTCATCCATCACCAATGCTGCTCCGCCCCGAGGTCAGATGGGCGGTTGGAATGGAGCCCTCCAGCCCGACCCTATGGGCACCCCGTTCCCATCCCCGCTGTGTTCGGTACAGGTTGGGGTCAGCTGGAGTTTGCCCACGGGCAAACCGCGCTCTGCAAACAGCGCAGAGCAAAGGGCAGCCGGCGTTACTCGGCCGTTCGCCCTGGACAAACTCCCTCCGACCGCCTTCCGTGCTGTTTTCCTCCCCCTCGCTTCTGCCCTTCCCCACCGCCCGCGGATGGCAGCACGGGAGCGCGCCTCCGCGGGGCCGCGCATTGCCTCCCCCCCCATTCCCCCTCGGGCCTTCCCATTGGCTGCTGGCCGCACGGTGGGCGGAGCCTCGACTGGACCGGCCCGAACCGGCTCTCTCCGCAGGGAACGTGAGGCAGAAGGGCGCTCTCTGAGCCCTTCTCTCTGATTGGTCAGATCTAGCTGAGGGGGCGGGACGAAGCTCCTGAGCGGCGGCGCTATTGGTAGAGAGGAGCTCCGATGGGAACGTGGTTCCGCCGCTCTGTCCTTCTCTCCCTCGTGACCCGGCGCGGCGCTTATAGTAGGCGGTGCGGGGCGGCGCGGAGTGCGGGCGGAGATGGCGGCGGGCGCGGACGTGCGGTGCGCGGTTCTGGCGCTGCTCGTGCTCGACTTACTGGCGACCGGCGGCGATGCTACAGGTGCGGTACCGGGAGATGGGGTGGGAGGGCTGAAAGCGCGGCGGAGAGGCGGGATGGGATTGGATGTGAGCTTTATAGGGGGCGAGCGCTGGGAGACTTCGATACCGGTCCGGAGGTCGTCAGCTCCGGGATGGGAGAACTGCTCTTAAGAGCGGCTCGGTGCGAGGCAGCCGTGGGGGTGGGTTGTATGGGGGGGGTCGCTGGGCTCCTCGAGGGGTTGGGGACGGGCGGGAGGCTCGGTCTCCCTGCGGCGAGGCACGTTCGCTGCGGGGCGGGGCTGCCCGGGCCATGCCGGGGGTGGGGGGAGCTGCCCCAGGTCTGGTACCGCCGCTCCGCCTCCGTTCCGACCGCGCGGAGCCTCCGAGAGCGGCGGGGAATGGAGCGGTGCTGATCCGAACTGCGAATTGCCCGCAATAAACAACGGGATAACAGCCGCTCCTCCTTCTGCTTGGGTTTATGGAGGAATAGCGGCTCTGAGGGCGTTAAACCCTTAAGGATGTTCACATGGAGCTTAAGTTGCTATAATCCTCCGTCGCAGGAGGGTCGGTGCCGTGCCCGGTGCCGTCGGATCGCTCCGTATCCGCCCGTTCTCAGCTGTGCCAGCGCTGCCATTTCTCACTTCTTTTTATCTCACATAAAAACGTGGCCGGGGTTTGTTTTGGGGCCTCGGGGTTTTGAGGTTTTTCCCCGGAGGTTTCTGACTCAGCCCCTGATGCAGATCGGAGCTTGGGGCTGACTGTTGCTTGTGGCGATGCTGAAACGTTGATGCCGCGTTTAGGCTACAAAGTTACTGCAAGGTTCCGATTGGGATCCAAACGCTGGAGCCTGAGGGCAGAAACGTCAGCCCAGGCATTTTGCTACTGCAAAGAAGTTTAAATTTCCCTGCAATAGCTGTAACCCCTGGGGGAGCAGGAGATAGAATGGAGGGATGCTTTATTCCCAGAGCCCGGGGCTGCAGCCAGCAATCCCCTCTATACACAGCTGGATGGATGGGACCTGGCACTGAATGCCTCCTCTCTGTGTGTGCCCTCAGGCAGGGCTTAAGAGGAAACTTTCTGCCCTCGCCTTGTGGTTTTTCCCTTCTTCTCTGAGCAGCCCCTTCAGATGATGAAGTTGGGTCCAACGCGTCGAGGTGCTGCCTTTAGGGAATACGTGTGGATAGAAATTTGGGGTCCCTTTGTGGCTGTTTAACTCTGTTGAGTATGGATGTGCTGATTTCTGGGTGTTGGGAGGGGTCTGTTTGGGTTATAAGCCTTTAGAGTGGGGTACCTTGTTTTCCTCCTTTGCTTTTGGCAAAGAATTTAGTGCGTGATGCAGAGCAAGTTTGGAGAAGCTGTTTCCAGCCCTGCAAACCTGGGTGGGAGGACCTGCCCTGCAGGCAGCTGCTGTTAGATCTGCATTGTAAAGGATGTGCTTAATGAAGCACCTTTCCTGACCAGAGTTCAGCCGAGATTACTTTTCACATCAACCAACTGGAGGGGTTATGGAGGGGGGAGGGTTCACCTCTCCTCCACGTTCAGCACTTTTTGGAGCAGGATCTGCTCTGCAGCCTCTCTGAACTGCTCTGAGTGCCCTTTAACTCATAGCACGTAACCTTGCAGCAGCTTGTTTTATCAGCCTGCTATAATCACCTTGTAACTGTAAAACACACACACACACGCCCCAAAATGAAACAAAATGCAAACCCACTGCTGCTTATTAGCCCCTAGTTTGAGTCAGGCTGTAGTTAACAGGGACAGGCTTCTACATGTGCTGGTGTTGATGCCGTGGCTCTTTGCAATGAGGTGATTGGGAGCGTTTAAGCCCTGCAGTGTGATGCACAAAACCAACCCTGCAGCTTCAGACACCTCCCACATCTCTTGCTTAAAAACAAAGCAATTCAGGATCATCGTTCTGGTGTCCCTGTTGTGTTTCTGTATTCTTTTCGTGGCTTGGAAACTAAAGCTGCTTGCAAAGGTGTTTCTGAAAGGTGCATTTTTAGGAGTGAACTGCAGTGCTGTTGTTGACACAAAATAGCAGCAGCCTCCCAGGCTGCTCTGACCTCTGCTTTAAGGTGCCTTGGTTTTAAATATCAACTGTCTGCTAAAGCTGCCTTGTATCCTATGAGGTCAGAGCTCTCCTTGCTTCTCCAGGCTCATCTACCCTGCAAACCTCTGAAGTTTCAGTGTAGAAAGCTAAATCTCCCTTTGAGAAATGTACCTTGCAGGCTCCTTTGTGTTTGTCTTGAGGAAACTTGGTTTCATAATGCCAACTTGCTTTCTGTGCTCCCCAAACCAGCCATGAGGTGGCACATTGAAATGTCCTAAGGCATGTAAAAACAACAAAAAAAAATAGCCTTAAACCCCTCTGCCTCATGCCTGCGTGTTACAAAACCCACGTGGAGCCGTCTGTATAACCGTGACATGGAAGTGCTTAAGACCAGCCAACTGATTTCCTGGGGATGCTTTTATTCTGCACGTCTGCTGCTGGCAGTTCTGGGAAGAGCAGCCTGCAGTCAGCTGCAGGAAATACGTGTTGCAAACCTCCCCAGTTCCTCTGGAACCTCGCTGGGGCTCTCACGTAAGTAGCACTGACTCCTCAATGCCTTTTCCTGGAGTGATGCTGGCTGAGCCACCCTTCCTGCCCTCCCCACCCTCCAGGGCCTCTTTTCCCTCCCCCGTGCTGTGATGATTTGGGCAGTCTGGGGCTGCTGGATGTGGCTGATAGCTGCTGGAGGTGTTTGGCAGCTGAGCTGTCAGAGCCCTGCATTGCTTTAGCTGCAACCTTTGGACTGTCTGCTCTCAGATGTGGACCCCTGGAGTCAATAAACACGCTGTATATTTCTAGGTGATTGGTTTTAACGTGTTTATTACTGATTTACCTCTGCAAAGTTGGCTTGCCTGGGGTGAAAAGTCTCATCTTGCTGTCTGCCAGTGGATATGAAGGGTGAGAAATGCCTCTGCACAGTGTGAAATCAGCACGGCTCGTAATATTCTCAGCTAGGGGAGGTTGGAGCAGGACTTGTAAGGTGGGAGAAATACTTCAGATACCCCTGTTGGTGTTGTTACAGCAAGGAGCCATGCTCAGATGCTCAGCGTAGCCATAGAGGTGTGTGCAGGGAAGTGCTTTTCATGCTGCTGGGAGGCAGGGCTGGCTCTGTGCATGCAGTGTGCGTGGCCTTATTGCTCTCCCAAGCCCGGAGGACACCTCACTGCAATGAGATGCAGACAATTCCCTTGCAGGAAGCATTCCTGTTTGCATAGCTGGGAGCACTGCACTCTCTCCTGCAAGCTGTGGCTTTGCAATAGGAAATCTGGCTGGTGGTGGAACAGCTCAAACTGAGAGCCATAGGTTAAGGGGAGGGAGAGAAGGCAGGCGCTGACCTGAGGATTATTTGCAGCCTCATCTCAACGGCTGAGTTTTTGCTTGTGGCAGGTGGATTCTTGCTTTGCACTAACACTTTGCACTAATACCTCTTCAACTCGTAGCTGGTTTTATAAAGTCACCACTGTCTCAAAGGAGACTGACTCAGGACAGCGTCGAGTTGCACTGCGAGGCCGTTGGCAATCCCATCCCTGAAATCCAGTGGTGGTTTGAGGGTAACGAGCCTAATGAGACCTCTGCTCAGCTTTGGGATGGCGCGTGGCAGGACCGGGTCAAAATCAACGCCACCTACAACCTGCATTCCACCAGCACCATCTACATCGCAAACCTCACCAGCGACGACTCGGGCACTTATGAGTGCAGGGCAAGCAACGACCCTGATCGCAATCACTTGTCGAAGAGCCCTAAAGTCAAGTGGATCCGTTCACAGGCCAACGTTCTGGTCATCGAACGTGAGTGGCCGTCCTGAGGCCTTGACACTTGCTCGGACACCGGTGTCTTGAGTCTCCTGCCATGCTCACCCTTGCACCCGTGGCTCCCGAAAGTCCCCCTCACCTTCTCACCCCGGCTGTAGAACCAAGAGACTTCCCCCCTTCATCCCCCAAATCCCTCCCTTCCCCCCTTCTGTCATCTCCTCCACCACCTCTGGCTTGACCTCAACTGGCCCTGCTCAAAAAGGGTTGTGACTTCCCAACCAAAACACCATCCTGTGTCTTTTTGTGGATCCAAAGACCTGGACTGTTCTGCTTGTCCCCGAGTGCCTCTGTGCCCCAGTGCTGGCTTGCAGAGCCTTAGTTCCGTTAGATTCTGCCCTAACCACCACTGACAAACCAGCCCTTCCCTGCACCTGGTGCAGCCTCTGCTCCTCTCAACAGCCTTGCTTTAAGCTCGCTTTCCTGCTTAGTGATTCAAGCTGTGGGGATCAAAAAATCTGCTTTTAGTTGCTGGTGGTGCAACCGTTTTTGAAATGGCCGTGTCTGTGTGCGACGCTGAGTGTGGGGAAGCTGCTTGTGCTCTGGATGTGAGCGGTTCCCTCTGCTTCCAGAGCCAACAGGCTGCTGATTTCTGACTAACAGAAACCTAAGGGAGGATCTAACGTCCTGCTGTGGTTTTATCACAAAGCAAAATCGTGTTCTCTCCGGCACAAGTGATGGAAAACTCCAGCAGAACCTTCTTCTAGGGGAAAGTGAGGAGACAGAAAGCCAAAATGCCTGTTAGCCCTGTGCAGAAATCCATCTTTCTTGGAGATAAGGCTGGGTACAAGGGTAGGAAACATAGTGCCATAGGGGCCGTGTAATGGTTCTGCTAATGGCAGCTGTTGGAGTGCCTCCTTTGAGGAGCAAGGTCTGAGTCATCTTGTACTGCATAATTTACTGCTTCTTGGCACATGGGGCTCCAGGAACTTTTGGAGTCGTGGTTCTGTGCGTTGTTTTTTTCCCTCGAGGAAAATCTCACTGCAACTTTTTTGGGTTGCATCAGCCGATGCACGCACAGCTTGCATAAGGGCTTCTTTATTACCCCCTCCCAAAGAGGGCTTTGGCTGCCATAGGTTACGCTGCCTGCAGGCATATAGATCTGCTCAGGCTGTGGGAGGTGCTGGCGCTCAGCAGGCAGCCTCTGAAAGCAGAAAGCTGTGCTGCTGTTCCCAGCAGGGCTTCTTCCAACCCTTCGTGGAGCTCTCAGCTCTCTGGGAGCTGCACCCATAGAGCAGGAGGTTCCCAACAGCCTGGAGTGCACAGCAGCAGCTCTGCCCCACTGGGAGCAGCTGTAGCTCAGCACCCCTGGGGGCACTCATGTTGGACTGTAAGTCTCCTGTGTTGAAAACATCCGTCAGGCCTAGTGAGAAACTGATGCCCAGGTAAGTGATGGAAGCAAGGAGCCGTGTTCTTATTCACATTCGAGTTTCTTGGGCAGGTGCTTGACCTCACAAATAGCAGATGTTCACTTCTCTGGATTTGTTCCCAAATAGGTCCGGTGATCACGGGGCAGTACGCCAGCTCTGCTGACAAGGTGGTCCTCAGCTGTAACATGAGTGCACCTCACGCCCCCATCAGGGGCCACAAATGGATGCTGGGAGACAAGACACTCAAGGCAGAGGAAGGCAATTCAGACTCTTTCATCACTTACACGTAAGTGTCAGGAGCAAGGGCAGAGAAGGATCTCTACACAACAGTTGCATTTTAAGCTGGAGACACTTGGTGCTTCCCTAACCCAGCTTTAGCTTTTTGCTAAAGCTTGCAGCCTTGCAAAAAAAAGAGTCTTTTAGGCTCTAAGGCCATGTGGAACAGCACACTCTAGTGTTCTCTGCATGATGCTTTGATGTGCATCGCTCTGCTCTTGCAGTGCAAGCAACGGAGTTGCCTGATAGCAAAGCGTTTGCAGGTTGTGGCTGAGCAGATGTGGGAATAGTGGCCTTATTGTGGCAGAGCAGTGAGCTTTCCTTTCTGATTACAGTCAGGCCTGGCTGGCACTGACCCAGCAGCTGTAGAGGCATCATGTCCTTTTGTATGGCAGTGCCGACGTGCCTGTCTCCCCATAGCAACAGGGAGCTGAACAAGGATTAAAGTATTTATAACCCAGCCTCCCTCGTGTGACCTCAATTCCTTAGCTGAGTGGTTTTTGGAAGTGGGAAGCTCGGTGTGCAGCAGAGCTAACAAACAGTTCGTTGTCCCATTGCAGCCGTGGACTGAAACTTTGCTGGCTCTTTCCCTGGAGCGCTGGGTATTAGGGAGCTGCAGAATGAGGGGTTTGTTGCAGTCAGCATAATCCACTAAATCTCACAGCAGCAGTTTTGCAGGAGAGGGAAGGGCAGGGAGCAGGGCTGCAGTGGGTGCACGATGCTGCATAAACTATGCAGCTGGGATGGGAGAAACTGCCTACAGAGGCAGTTTCTGCTTCTGTACATTGGAAATTGCTCTGCTGATTTGTTCACCAGCAGGGTGATGGCTCATAGGGTGACCTGTTTGGGGTTGTTGGTTGATTTTTTCTTTGATAGGATCGAGGGGAAGGTTGAAGAACACTCTGGTGTCTATGAATGCATCTATGAAACAAACCCAGTGGCAAAAGGAAACGTGTCTATAGAAGGTAATGTGGTCAGTTTGCTTCTGTGGCTGAGGAGGGGAGTGGGGAAGCTGTGCTCTCCTGAACCTCTTCCTTTTGGTAGCTTTTCAGCTTCGTGAAAAACTGCTTCTGATCTTTACCAGTATGGCTTCAGTGTCTACCTGTGAATTACCAGATGCCCTAGGAGACGTCTTCCATTTTATGAAGCAGCTGAAGCATCTGTAGGGTCAGCCTGAAGCCTTTGCTGTAACCAGTGTCTGTGTTCCCACAACAGTGATAGAAGGGATGGCACCTACTGGTCCAACCTATCTGAGCCTTTCCTGAAGCAGCTTGATGTGCTTTCCTCTTTGAAAATGTCAGATGTTGGGCAAACGATGGGGTCAGGACCCAGCAATGAGCTTCTTAAACTGAAGGGAAGCCTTATGAGTGATCAGACTTTGATGCTGGCTAGGTGGGCTGCAAGGAGTGCAGGTCGTTTGCAGGGAGGTGTCTCATTTCTTTTTGTCTTGCTGCAGTTCAACCCCAAGTTGTAGCATACAAGAAGTCTGAGCATGGGAACGAGGGGGACACAGGTGTGCTGACCTGCAAGAGTCTCTCCTACCCCCCTGTTGGCAACTGGTTCTGGTTCAGAAGTGATCAAACAGTAAGTGCTGTGGTTTGTTGCCCCCCTCCCCAGCCCCCTTCTGCTCACCAATAGGAAGGCAGAGGGTCAGAATTAGCAATATCAGAGTATCCTTTATGCTCAGTGCTGTGGCAAGGAGGATTTCTGTAATGATAGCACTGCATGGTGAGCGAGCAGCTCCCC
The DNA here is from genome assembly GCF_026119805.1 of Tympanuchus pallidicinctus. Classification (NCBI taxonomy): domain Eukaryota; kingdom Metazoa; phylum Chordata; class Aves; order Galliformes; family Phasianidae; genus Tympanuchus; species Tympanuchus pallidicinctus. Next base: position 1,432,892 of record NW_026294765.1, read on the forward strand.
TTGTCCCAGCCCTGATGCTCTCTTTCCCCCCTCAGCTCCCCTTGTCCCAGCCCCGATGCTCTCTTTCCCCCCTCAGCTCCCCTTGTCCCAGCCCTGATGCTCTCTTTCCCCCCTCAGCTCCCCTTATCCCAGTCCTGATGCTCTCTTTGCCCACTCAGCTCCCCTTGTCCCAGCCCTGATGCTCTCTTTTCCCCCCTCCAAGCCCGTTGTCAATGGTACTGATCGCTACATCATCAAGTCCAATGGCAACAAGACAGAGCTACGCATCCTCAAACTGAGCATTGAGCAAGATACAGGTGACTACCACTGCAATGGTACCAACATGTTGGGCCCTGGAAGTGCTACGGTGAATCTGCGCGTCCGCAGCCGCCTGGCAGCTCTTTGGCCCTTCCTGGGAATCGTGGCAGAAGTTCTGGTTCTCGTCACCATCATCTTCATCTACGAGAAGAGGAGGAAGCCAGATGAGGTTCTTGATGGTAAGAGGTGGCTGAGGTCGAATCTTCCTGGGGGAAGTAGCTTGTGGGGTGGAGGCAAGTCGTTCTCATGGAGAGCTCTGGCTGTGCTTTGTCAGACAGGCATTCCGTGTGAGGCTGCCTTTCAGGAATGCTTCTTGTCTAAGCACGGTAGCCTTTACCCAGTTATTTTAGTCTCAAGTAATTGCACTGTAGTGACAGTCCTTCAGCAAGCTGTGCTTTGGCTCAGGAGTGAGAGAAAAGTGGGTGCAGGTTGCGCTGACCCTTTGTCTCACCAATGCCTCTGCACTTCGTTCAGCTGCTTCTTCATGTGGGTGTCTGGAGGACGGGGCTTTCTCTGACCATTAACATTCTGGAGAAGCCAATTAGTAAACAGCAGGCTGTGTTGTCAGTGGTTCTATTAATACCAGTTCATGGATCTGTTTTGGGCTCTCAGATTCACACATCCTGACTCCTGGGGACTTCCTCCATGCATAGTGTTATCTTTAATCTGTTCAGAAAACACGGTTCCTCCCTTTCCTTATCAGTAGGAATCTTCATTGTGTTAACCAGCTTTGCCTTCCTTATCTGATCCCATTAACAATGAAGTACAGATGCTTGGTATCCTTCCTGCTTGCTAGGTCAGTCGCTTCAGCCCTTTGCTGGGGAGCAGCACACATCAGGTGCACTGAGTGCTACGAAGGGGAAGCAGAAGGACTAGAACTGAATGTTCCTCCTCTGATTGCAGGGCTTCAGAAATTCTACTCAAGGCAGTTTTATGAGTGAATCCATTCCCTCTGACAGCCCTGGTTGGATGGCAGATGTCTCGTGTGTAGCTGTGTCTCTTAGCAAGAAAAAAAAAAGAGCTGTAACTGGTTCACAGAATGATTTGGCTTCTGCTGACGTCAACTGGGCCCAGGTCCTGTTGAGTGCTGATCAGTCAGAGCCGTAGGGGATCCTTTAACAGATGAAGACAGGACGTGTGATGCTGAAAGGTCCTGATACCCTCCCACCCTCTGGCTCATCAGCCAGAGATCTTCAGCACTTGGGAACCTGAGCTTGTGGGCGAAGAAACAGCTCTGTATGTGACAGCAGGGCAACGTAAAGCTGTGTTCTCCCAAAGTCTTCATAGATTTGACCCTCTTGAGAGGAGCTGGCAGGAAGGGAGTGCTGGGCCAGCTCGGATAAATGCTGTTCCCCAAGCATGTGGTTGTGGGCTGGCAATTCCCTATTGGCTAGAGTGGGAAGAGTCTAACTTGTATATGGCACAATCTTGCTGGTGTTACCTTTCCACTCTTTCCTCCTCCGCTGCTGGATGCTAACTTGACTGGTAAGAACTGGGAGATGGCTCCAGCTGTGCTCCTGCATCATCCTCTCACCAGCTGTGTGCAGATCTTGGGACCAAGGCAGCCCCAGTGCTCAGAGCACTGCTGTTCTGCTGCAGAGATGATGGAGCCTTCAGGGGAAGTGGCAGATTGCAAGGAGCTGGTGAAAGGACTTGGTGTCTTCTTAGCTGAGTTTCTCCACGTAGCAACAACGTGCTGTGCAGTGTATCTGTTTTGATTTCACAGTGTGTGTGGGGAGGACGAGGGCTTATTGATGCTTAAAGCCTTGTTCCTGAAGCCTCCTGCATAACAGGAGCTCATGTCTAAGCTTGCTCCATGTCTGAGCTCAGGCAAGAAGCAGCTTAAAGCTCACACAAGGGTGTGGTGTTGTGATAAGCCCTCCCTGCTCTCCCAGGCCCTGGTGAAATGACCGTGTGGGTTCAGTGCTGTGATACCCAGTGTGTCCAGTAACCCACCTGGGTTGCTCAGCCCTGGGGTTCAAAGGAGTGGAAGAGCCAGAGGTGATTTCATGTTTGTTCTTCCCTGACACAACTCTTTCTTTCTTTCTTTCTTTTTTCCTGTGCTGTCCTGGATGTGAAGATGATGATGGAGGCTCTGCACCACTGTAAGTGCCTTGGTTTTTCTGTTGACTCAGTTTGCATTGCCAGATTGCATTCATTTGGGGAATCTGCTCTGAACATAAGAGCTAGCAGAACGTGAAAGCTGGCTGCTTCCTGGGAGATGTTTCCTCCATGTTTTTTTAATGTGGCCTCTCTATAAGCAGAACACTACTTAGAACAGCACAAAAGTCTCCAAAACTGACTGTTCTGGAAGCTAACCTCCTCTTGCTCTATCTTACCCAACTCTTTGGGCACGAATCACACCAGCGAGTGGGGTAGAGGTGGGCTTTGGTGCTGCTTTCTTCATCGTGCCTTTTCTCTCTGCAGGAAAAGCAATGCCACGAACCACAAGGACAAGAACGTCCGCCAGAGAAACGCTAACTGAGTCAGAGGTCAGTGCTGCACCTGATGTCACCTGCTGGGTCAGGGCACCCTGGGGACCTGCTGGGTCAGTTCTTCACTCCCTGCAGCCATGGGCTCATCCTGCTGGCTACAGGGCACCGTCCAGCTGGGGTCCTTCATCAAGAAGAGCTTTTGCCCATGCGCTGTTTGGAGGGGAGGGGAAGGGAGGCATTGCTATGAAGTTCAGGCACAGGCCAGCAGGAATCTGATAAGAAACTGCTAAAGCTGCTGGAACAGTGGGAGAGACATGGAAGAAAGCATTGGGCTGTAGAGCATGGGAGGGTCAGGGCTGTCTGATTGCTCCAATTGTGTGGGTTGAGCTCACAGCTTTGCTTAAGGCAGCTGTCGTCCTTTCTGCTTCATCACCCCCCAGCACAGCCTCATTGGGTTCTCTAATTGCCTTTTCTTTCTCTTGTGCCAGGTGACGTGTAGCTGAAGAACTTGTCTGGACATTGTTTTCTTCTAATTTTTATTATTTTTTTTTTTTTTGTAAAATAGCACCAGGAAATACTTAGCGCGTCCTTGCGATTCAGTTACTTCACTTTCGACAGGAAATTAAGTTGTAGAATCTAAAACACACATTATTTTTTTTTTTTAAAGAAAAGAATAAAAGAGAGCTGTGGGAGGGTTTTTTTTTTCCTACCTGTGAGCGTAAATCCTTTTTTTTTTTTTTCTTTTTTTCTGATAGTCTGGGTCACTGTCGTAGATGTATTTCTTCATGTTGATACGGAGGGGGGTAGGTGGGGTGATGCTTTCTTTCTCACCTTTGGGAAGAGCTGCGTGTGTGTGATGGGTAGGATTACTTTGAAATGCCTCTGTGTGTGGGGAGCAGCAACTGTCACAGCTCCCTGTGTGCTGCAGGTCTGTCCTGGGGGCAGGTCAGGAAGAAACTGCTGTAGCAACCTGTGGAGATGACCTGATCTCCCAATGGGCTTAGAAAGGTAATTCTGGATCTTTCCCAGTGCAAAGAGCGCAGCTGCATGGGAGCAGCTTGCATGTCTTGTAATTGCCAGGCTTCCTGGCCAGCTCCCCCAGGGATGCTCTGGGTGATTACAGTCAAGCAGGCAACCAGGAGGCAGCATTAGAGCTGGGCATTGGCTGAGCATGAGTAGCAATAACTCATTTAATGGGGGGCTGCTGGTATCTCAAGTTGCTACACTGGAGCAAGCAGATGCTGGGGCTGTGGTGCTGGGGGAGGGGGTTTGCATGGTGTGACAAAGGAGTCTGAGAGCAGGTGATGCTCGGAGGATTCTTTCTTGCTGGGTAGCACTGAGCTGATCCATCTGTTAACATGCTTCACAAATAAAGATGATTCCTCTTTTTTTTTTTTCCACCTTGGTTTGGCTTCTGGTCTCTCTCTCTCCCTTCCTGGTTGGGCCCCCTGGGTTTGCTGGCCTGCTCTGACCCCTGCCTGGCAGCTCGTTTTGGAGCACACAAAGGTTTTGGCTCCCAGGATCCTGCCAGCTCTTCCTGCTCTCTAATCACAGTGCCTACAATAGATGTGTTCAAACCCTTCCAAAAGGAGGAGGCAAGTGGTGCTTTTTCAGGAGCACTGGCCTCTGCTGCAGATCTGCTTTCATGGTCTTGCCCTGTTTTGTGTGGTTACTTGTGGCTCCAAGCAGCAGCTGGAGCTGATGGGCACTGTGTGCAGTATGCAGATATGGAGGCAAGCCAAAGGGAAGTGCACACCAACCTCTTGGGTATGGGCTGTGAGCATTGTGGCTGCCTTTCCAGGCAAGCTCTGGCTTTTTGCCCTGTGGAACCTGGGCTGTGGATTCCTGGAGCTTCTGATCTTGGGATCTCAGTTGCCTGGGTGTTCATCTTCCTGTCCAAGCAGGGCTGGATGAACAAATGGGATACAGCAGGTAGGGGAACTGAGTTATGGTTTGTTCCTTAGCATCTGTTGTGCAAAAAGCACCAGCAAAAAGGCTCAGGAGCCTGGAAGGGCTCTTAATTTTCATCTGTGTGTTTCCAGTGCCTTTAGGCTGGGAATCAGCATACCTAAAGGTGATGGACTCAGCAACAACCACGTGAATCCTGTAGGGAAAACAACTGGTGCCCGTGGTTCTGGTGGGAGCTGTGCATTATTAGGGAGCTGCTGGGACTGGTCAGTGCCTGCAATGAAAGGCAGGTGAGGACAGGCTGGATAAGTGCTGGTGAAAGCAATAAAGCACGGCTGGCTGCTTGGCTCCCAGCTGCTGCCTTTGCTGTGGTATCACATGCCTCCCTGAGAAATCATTTTCCTTCTTGTGGAGGAGAGGGAAGGTGAAAGGCCTCTGGCTGCAGGCCCCAGGTGCTGGGGGCTCTTCTTGCAGTGTGCAGCTCTGCACTGAGGCTGATGCTGGGTGTTCCCAGCTGCAAAGTGCTGCTTGGGCTCATCATCCTCACTAAGAAGCCAAACCCTGTCCTGGGCAAGGATAATTACAGCAGGGTAACACAGCTCTTAGTGCAGTGTTGCTTGTAGGTCCAGCAGCCCAGGATCTTCCCCCGAATGTTGCTGCTGTCCCAGTGTCATCAGCTTGTGTGCCCTGGGCTGACCACGCAGTGTGGCTGTGCTGCACGTCAATGCATTATGCAAGCCCTGGCACAGCCGGCTTCCTGCTTATGGGTGCTATCCTGAGAGAGCTGGGAGGGGGGAGAGAAAAAATCAATGTGTGGCTTAATGTCCCTGTTGGGGACTGTGGGGCCTGGGCTGCAGCACAAAGCTCTGTTTGTGCCCTTTGTTCCACGGGACTCGTAGACAGGAGCAGCCTGGGAGAGGGGATGCGTGGCTTCGTGCTGCGCTCTGCTGGGCTGCCGGCCCGTGTCTGTGTGTCCTGCATTGCTCAGCCTCTCCTTGCCCTGAATATCGCACCCCGTTTGCCCCTATGCCTCTTGCTCACGTCAGCATGCAGTGCTCTGTGCCACTCTGCTGGGATGGGGGGGCTTGGATCAGCCAGGGGCAGGAGGGGAATTGAATCATAGAGTCATTAAGGTTGGAAAGGACTTCTGAGATCCCCACATCCAAAGCCATCCCCACATCCCTCAACACTGCATCTTCGTTTTTAAACACCTCCAGAGATGATGACTCCAGCCTGTCCCTATCCATGACCAATTTCTGAGTTGAATTTCTTTCCAAGTATCCAGCCTGCACTTCTCCCAGCTCTCCTCTCGTCCTGAAGGCTTGAAGGCGGCTGGGAGAAATTTGCTGGTGTTAAGGAGAAGCAAAGTGAAAGAGCCGATTCTCCCGGTCCTGGCTGGGTTTCTGCTCGGCGGGCAGCACGTAGTGCCAGAATCGCGTCCTCCGCGTGCATCCAGCCATCGTTCACCTTCTCACTTCGTGCGCTCGAAGGGGCGATCCCCATTGCAGGTTCCGACTGCAGCTGCCGCTCCGCTTTGGTTATATTTGGCCTCTCAGGAGCCCCGCTCGGTGCCGATCCCGGGCTCTCGATCCTTCGAACCCTCGGGGCATCTCCTCCCCCTAGGCCGTTCTTTGGCCGCGGGGCTGCGCGGAGGGCACGGCTCGAATCTCTACGGATGGGAACGGTGGGAGGCATCGCCGGAGATGCGCAGCCGGGGGCTGCGCCAGCGGGGGGAGCTGCGGAGCCGCTGCGGTCCCGTCGCCCGGCCCGCCTCCGGTCCGCCCCCGGCCCGCCCCACGGCGCGGCGGCGGGTACCGCTCCGGTACCGCTCGGGTACCCGCCGGTGGCCTCGGAGACAGAGCACGATGCGATCGGGCGGGGAGGCGGCGGCCGAGGAGGAGGCGGCCGAAGGGGCCAAACGAAGCGGAGGGGCGGCCGCGGGGAGGGCGCGGAGCCGCGGTGGGAAGGGATCCCCGAACGGAGAGTGCCGCCGTGGGGAAACGCCGCGCAGCCCCAGCGCGGAGCAGCCCCGAGAGCCCAAGGTCTCTTTCTCCTGCGGCGGCGGCGGCGTCGGCGGCGGTGCATCCCCAGGCGGGGCCAAAGCGGCCGAGGAAGGCGACGATGCGGGCGAGGAGACCCGCGGGAGCCAGGCCAGCTTCATGCAGAGGCAGTTCGGTGCCATGCTCCAGCCCGGCGTCAACAAGTTCTCGCTGCGGATGTTCGGTTCGCAGAAGGCGGTGGAACGGGAGCAGGAACGCGTCAAGTCAGCGGGGGCCTGGATCATCCATCCCTACAGCGATTTCAGGTGCGCGTCCCGCCGGCTTCCCCCGCATCCCCCCCCCATCCCCCTTCCCTTCCGTGCATCCTCCCGGCGCTCTGGGAGCGCGGAGCAACTGCGGGCATCGCTGCGGCGGGGCCGGGATCGAGCATCCCTGGAGGCCGCGGTGAGGGTGGTGGATGGAGAGGCAGACCGGAGAGCTTCCTCCCGCTTCGGGTTGGGAGAAGGAGGAGGAGGAGGCCGTGCCGTGCCCTGGAGAGGGCACCTTGAGCCGTGCTGGAGGTGGAAATGGGGGATGCGGCCGCGTGTGTGCAGGGAGGGGCTGGCGATGGGCATCCACCTCCCCAAGAGCCGCCGTCCATCCGGGGATGCCAGGAGCTCTCTGCTTGCCCGGTGGGTGCCCGCACAAGGGCATCTTCTCGTCCTTCGCAGGGCCTCGGAACGGCTCAGCACAGCGAGGAGCCACTGGAGATCCCGCGGGGATCGGGCTCTGCCCCTATGGCTGTCACTGCGGGGTGGGGGGAGGGAACAGGGTCGTGCTGATCTCTGGGATCCTTAAGCCCTGCTGCACCCTCCACGGCCATGCACAGCTTTGTGAACAGTTTCCTTCCCAGAAGGAGGCCCAATCCCATCCCTAAGATTGAAGGAATTCGAGGAGAGATTCATTTAGTTCCCAGCAGGAATAGTGTCCCCGAGGTGCAGCTTTTGCAGCTTCCTGCTGAGGAATGGCAAACCCTGAAAGAAAGGTTGTGCAGGACCAGCTTCTGCCCATCTCCCCAGTGGGGAAAGATCAGCGGGGAAAGATCAGCGGGGAAGGATTCCTGGGTTGCATGGAGGCTCCCATAGGGATGTGCAGCCCTTCTAGGGACGAGAGGCTGAGATCCTGCTGACATCTCTGGCAAGCGAGGCTGCTGGGAGCTCCTGGTCCAGTGATTGTACAGAGGGGCTGGGGGCTGTTGGCCAAAGTCGGGGGGCGAGCAAGTGGCTCAGCACTGAGTCCCTCTGCACTGTTCTGGTGCTTGGGGGCTGCACTCCAGGGCGAGCGAGCAGCTGCTGGGGTTATGTTGAATCCCCAGTGCATGCAGAGGTCCTCAGGGCAGTGCAAGAGGCTGTGGAATGAGAGGCTGTGCTGAGCAGACAGGATCGTGGCAGGGACCAACGCCTGCACCTCCTGGATCCTGGCCTCATGTTGGCTCCTGTGCTGCTCTGCATCCTCTGAGGTGCACGGAGGGGCAGCTGGAGCCTCCAGCTTGCTCTCCTTGTACGCACAGTAGTGCAGCCACGGGGCTGATATTCCTGCCCGGATCCCACTGCGGGTGTTGCCCATCCTTGCTTGGCTGCTCGGGGAGCAGCAGTGCTGCAGAGCAGGGGTGTGAATGCTGCGTGGCTCAGCTGGTCACGAGGGTGTTCTCCCATGGGAGCTGCGCCGTCCTACTGTGACCACCGTCATTCCCAAGCTGTTTGGGCTCCCCATCAGCCATGAGGGTTCCTGGGGAGCTGATTTTGGTTCTCACCTCTCTTGGCCATGGGGCTCTGAGGAGAGGGGTGACCATGTGGCCTCACTGTCCCCATGCTGACCGTGCTGGGGTGACAGCAAGCTGGCAACGCTCAGAGCTGGCAGAGCTGGAGCCTCTCTGCAGGCGACCTTGGGGGTGTCACCCTGGGACTGTCCCCTCCCAGAGCTTCTGCCACCAAAACCGCTGGGGCAGAGCTCCTGCGTGTGCTGTGATGCTGCATGTGGCATTAAAAGAGTTCCCTGCTTGGTGGGGAGGAGCCACGAGGAGAACCAAGCGTTATCCCAACCTACAAATGTGCAGAATAAACAAGATTGGCTCAGTGTGGGGCTGGGAGCCCAGCAGCGAGGAGCTCACTCCATTCATACGTGTCTGTATGTATGTCTGTGTATTTCAGATGATTCCCACCTTCAAATATATATATACCTATATAATCTGATAATGATAATGGAACATGGACACATCCGTGTTTGCCCTGCAAAGCCCATTTTCCCATCTGAAGATAAAATCATTGCCCATCTGCATACGTGACATCATTTCATAATCAGAGGCATTTGGAGATCTGTCTCCTCATGGACGCAGCACGGTGATTATTCATGCAGAATTCAGGGGCAGATTTGCTCCAGGAACAAAAGTCGCTGTTTACATAAATACTGAATTATTAGGAAGCAGCACGGGTGGCTGTTTGAGATCATGAGCTGCAAATTTAATCAAAGAATCCTTGTCCATCGGACAGTAGGCAACATTGAGCAGAGCCACCTCATTGCTGGGTGCTCTGATCCGTTGCCTTTTTTCCTTCTGGTCTATAGGGATGAAGGAAATAGAGAGCAGACAGAGACGTTGGCACGAGTTCTGTGTTAGTGCAGCTGGCATTGGAGCAGGGCTGTGAGTCAGGGTCAGCTGCAGGCCAAGCTTTGCAGTGACTTTGGATGTGCTGCTGAACTAGGTGCTGTATTTGCATCCTGAGCGAGGGGGGCAGGCGGTGCTGTGTGCGTTGTGAAGCAATGGGGCAGGGATGTGGGGCCAGAGGAGCACGGTGGTTTTTTGCAGCGTGGTCAGGGTGCTGGGGGGTCCCTTCCTATTGGAGACGTGCGTGAGGCCAGCAGAATGTTCGGCCCATTAGCAACGTGAGCTGCATGCAGGGGTGGTTCAATGCATCACGATGGTCCCCCTTTCCCCAGTGCCCTGAGCATCACTCTGCCAGCTGCCACTGGCTTTCTGCTCCCCGTGCCCAAGGCACGTGCAGGGCTGGCACTGCCTGCTGCCACCTCCTTCATCCCAGGGCAAAATGGCTCCTGCTGCTCCTCTGCTGGCTGGCAGCTGTGTGCCCTGCGGGGTGACCTGGGCTTGCTCTGAGTCCTGGTGGGGACAATGAAATGCCACTGCTGCTGATCCCGCTGTTAGTTATCCCCAGCGACAGCGAGTGGGAACAGGATGAATGTGAGCACGCAGACCTGATGGATGGCTGAAAGCCACCGCTTACTCATCAGGAAAAAAGGCTGTGACTGTCTGCCTGGGGGTGACTTTACAGGTTGGTGCCTTTGAGTACTTGGCAAAGACCAAAGCAGCCATCCCTGCCCCATCCCAGGGCTGTTCCTGCACACGGCAGCGCCGTGCACCGATCCCAGCTTTGTCTTTTGGGTCTGTTTGGTGTTGCACCCACTGCTCTGCCTCTGCTCAGGCCCAGCTCCTGGCAGTGGCTTCGTAACCCACTTTTCCACGTGCCCTCATTTTTTAAGGAACTTTGTATTTATGACAAGTTTGCGAATGGCTGCTCCCACTGTGCAAGCTGTGGTGGCTGCACAGTCCCTGTAGTGGTTGCATTCTGTGCTGGGGCAGCGGAGGTGAATGGGGACATCCCTGGTGTGCTGCATGCACACATCCCCTGCCCTCTCCTCCCACTGGGGATGGAGCCCTGGGCTCCCTGCTGATGCTGTTGATGCACTGGGGGGGCTGATGGAGTGAGGACAGACACCATCCCCACCCTCAGTGTCTGCCAGCATCTCCCGCTGCCATTCCTGTGTTCAATTAGGTCAGAAGTAAGGGAGATGGGGGGGCAAGGATCCTAATTAATTTGTTTGGGGATATTTTTAGCAGCCTGGACTGAATCTTTACTTTTATGCACATGCTGCCCTCCAAGGAAGAAAGCATTGGTGTTACAACGGGCCTCCTCTGAGATCTGAGCTCAGGACCAGTTGCTCTTTCCCAGCACACTGCCCCAGCCCAGCAGATTGCAAAGATCAGAGCCAGCACTGCATGCTGCCCGGCTGGCACCATGATTTCATCTTTGCTCTTCCCTGCTCAGTTTGGCTGATGCCCCAGTGGGACTCCGTGCACTGGGGGCAGCTTGTGGAGCTGGGGGGAGGCCCTCGCTCCCCTCTATGGGGTCCTGCAGCCTCAGCATTGCAGTAAAACCTCAGTGCCCCCCACCCACCATCACCCCCCCGCTGTCACCAAGGGCTGTGCTGTTCCAGCAACCGAAGCTGGTCCTTGGGGCTGGCTGTGAAGGGAAGAGCACAGCCTGTCCCTTTCTGGCTGCCAGCTTGTGGAGGGGCCCTGGGTGTGAAGTCATCGTTGCGCAGCAGTGACATCACTTGTGGTTGCCATGGCGATGTCTCACACGGGGAAGGTGTCATTGGAGAAAGGTCACGAGCTGGGATGCTCAGCTCCTTCCAGCCTTACACCAAGCTGCAAATGCTGGCGGAACGCATGGAGCTGCAGCCCTGACAACGGGGCTGCGTGTCCTGCTGCGACCTTGGTGCATGCAGGAAGGACATGGGCGGAAGGATGGGAGCCAGGAGAAGTGGGGGGCTGAGGCAGCAGCGGTGCAGAGGTGAGGGGGGAGGCATTCTGCTCATTCCCTCCTTGTTCTCCCTCCTTGCTCCAGCTGCAGCTGGATGTGGCCATCTGCTGTGTCCCCCCCCCCACACTTGCTGTCCCCATTGGGTGCTGGCAGGGATGCTGCCCACACAGTGCTGGTGGTTGGGGTTCCTCAGCCATGATATCTCCCCATTCTCAGGGTCTCCCCCCCTCGCTTCAGCACTTGCCTGGGTTTTGATGCTGACTCAGTCAGACCCCACAGCACACAGCCCCGAGGACCCACGCTGCACCCATTGCCCTGCACAGCCCCCTCTGAGCCCGATGCTGCCCTACAGTGACAGCAAAGTGCTTCTGGGCCTGGAGGTGGCACAACCTCACTTCATCCCTTGGGGACTTGCACTGTGACCTGACACTCCTGCCACCGTTCATAAGGACATGGCAGTGCCAGGGAGGGCTGCAGTGACCCCATCCTCTGTGTTCCTGCAGGTTTTACTGGGACTTCACGATGCTGCTCTTCATGGTGGGCAACCTGATCATCATTCCCGTGGGCATCACCTTCTTCAAGGAAGAAACCACAGCCCCCTGGATCGTGTTCAACGTGGTCTCCGACACCTTCTTCCTGATGGACCTGGTGCTGAACTTCCGCACGGGGATCGTCATCGAGGACAACACGGAGATCATCCTGGACCCTGAAAGGATCAAGAAGAAGTACCTCAAGACGTGGTTTGTGGTGGACTTTGTCTCCTCCATCCCCGTGGACTACGTCTTCCTCATTGTGGAAAAGGGCATCGACTCGGAGGTCTATAAGACAGCCCGCGCTCTTCGCATCGTCCGCTTCACCAAGATCCTCAGCCTGCTGCGCCTGCTGCGCCTCTCCCGCCTCATCCGTTACATCCATCAGTGGGAGGAGGTAAGGGCTGCTGGGCAGAGGGCATCCGGGGCCAGAGGAATCCCAGGTGTGCATACAGGCTGTTAGGAGCAGCCCTTCAGAGTAGCCCTGCAGAGGAGAAACCCACCTGCGGGTGATGGTGGATGAAGAACTTAACATGAGCCAGCAGTGTGCTCTTGCAGACCAGAGAGCAAATGGTATCACGGGCTCCATCAGAAGAGGGCTGGCCAGCAGGGATTGTCCCTCTCTACTTTGCCCTTTTGGGCCCTATCTGCAGCACTGCATCCAGATCTGGGGCCTCCACACAAGAAAGACGTGGAGCTGTTGAAGAGGGTCCAGCGGAGGCCACAAAGATGAGCAGAGGGCTGGAGCAGCTCCCCTAGGAAGACAGGCTGAGGGAGCTGGGCTTATTCAACCTGGAGAAGAAAAGGTTGCGGGGTGACTTCAGTGCAGCCTGCAGTACCTAAAGGGAGCCTACAAACAGGAGGGGAATCAACTCTATGAAAGGGGAGATAACAACAGGATGAGGGGAAATGGTTTGAAGTTGAGGGAGGGAAGATTGAGGTTAGATGTCAGGGGGAAGTTCTGTGCTATGAGAGTGGTGAGGTACTGGAACAGCTGCCCAGAGAGGCTGTGATGCCCCGTCCATTCCTGGAGGTGTTCAAGGCCAGGTTGGATGGGGCCCTGGGCAGCCTGGGCTGCTGTGAAATGCGGAGGTTGGCAGCCCTGCCTGCAGCAGAGGGGTTGCAGCTTCTTGATCCTTGAGGTCTCTCCCAACCCAAACCATTCTGTGATTCTATGGATGCTCCAAACAGCACCAGCTCCTCTGGGATGGAGGAACGGCCCCAAGAGGGGACTTGAGGAGCGTGCTTCTAGGGCTGGCAGCATCCTTCTGCATCCCCAGTGTCTGTGGTCTCTGGGAACACTGACAAAGCTGCTTCTGATGACTCCTCGGGGCTGCTGAGCTGCGTGTGTGCATCCAGGTTTGCATTTGTGCCGAGGTGCTGGGGATTGCACAGCCCTGGGGAGCTGCAGGAGCTGCTTGGCCCCTCGGGGTGCAGCGGGGGCTGCAGGGGCTGCGCTGGGTGCGTGGCTGAGGCGTGCTCAGCTCTGCTGCGTGGGCTGCAGCTCCTGACAGCACTGACAGATGTGGCCGTGCAGGTGCATGCTCATGCTGCAGCGTGGAGCTGTCTCTGCACACAAGCCTGGGAGGTGCTGGGAGCCTTCTCACCCTCCTCTGCTTCATTTATTCCCAGCTGCTGCATCCCAGCTGCCCACAGCATCCTCCTGCACCTCCCTCCAGCAAGCCCCGCGTCCCCGAAGGTCCCCACCACCAACCCTCTTGTCTACCCCTGCCATGGGTCCAACTCTTCACCCTTTTCACTTTCCGAGGGGAATCACCACAGAGAGCCCTGCAGATGAGCTGAGCCGGCGTGTGGCTTGGCAGATTATCCTGATAATCACATCTGCTTACAAAGGGATGGAAGGGGAAGGCAGCCGGACCCTGGCGTGCCTTGGGATGTGCAGCCTTTTGCAGTGTGGGGCAAAGCAGAGCCATGTGCTGGCACTGCAGTCCCATGATTATCATTGTGCCCCGCCAATGGCTCCAGCAGGGCTGTGATAACTCGAGGATGGATCTTCCTCCTGCCCTCCCTGTGTGCCCAAATGGACCCAGGAGCCCTTAGAACCCAGGGCTGAATGCAGGGGATGTGACTTTGCGCTGGTGCCCTTGGTGAGAGGCACTGGGGAAGAGCAGGGCTGTGACTATGGGAAGACACAGGAGCACTTGGCTCTGCCTTGTCCTGATCCAAGCTTGCAGGCACCCTGCTGGCTATAAATAGGCAGGAGAAGCACGGGCACCTGGGGCTGCTAATGACTCTTTTGGCCAAGGCTGTGCAGGTTGAACCCAGCGCTGCACCATGCAGGGCTGTAGGGGGGTTGGTGCTGCTTCCCAGCTCTTGCTGAGCACCTGACCCCATTGGCAGACAGGGGCTGTGCTGCAGGGATCACCGTGCACCTTGCACTTGGATAACAGCGCTGCAGGGCTGGAGCTGCATCTGGAGCTTCAAAGCTGGACACGGGGGATATCTATGGGGATTCTGGTGCTGCTGGGCAGGCTGCAGGATGGAGGATGCAGAGGTCTCACCCACCCTACTCCAAAAGCCCCCAGCACAGGGCTGGGTGGGATGATGTGTGGCCACGCTCATGATGCTGCCTTCCTGCCTCTGCCCTGCAGATCTTCCACATGACCTACGACCTGGCCAGTGCTGTGATGAGGATCATTAACCTCATTGGCATGATGCTGCTGCTGTGCCACTGGGACGGCTGCCTCCAGTTCCTCGTGCCCATGCTGCAGGATTTCCCCCAGAACTGCTGGGTCTCCATCAACGGGATGGTGGTGAGTGCTGCCCTGGCCCTTCTCCTGCTGCTTCCCATTGCCAGACTCTGCTCCATGCAGCACTGAGGGCACAGCCAACCCAGTGAGGACATCCCTGCCATTCAGCTCGTGCCTTATGGCAATTTCATCCCAGTTATGGCCCATTCGTGCCCACATCCTGAGCCTGTGCAGCCTGGTGGGTTTCTGAGTGCTGTGTGTCCCTGCTTTATCCCTCCAGTTTGTTCCACACAGGCGATGCCACCGACCCCAGGGCAGGGCAGAAACTGCAGACACTGGAGGCTTGTGGTTGCTGTGGGGTTGGGGCTGTGGCTTCAGGGCTCACAGGACATAAGGAGCAGATTGGTCTCCAGCAGGAAGAATGCTGATGCAGCTCTGCCCTCATCCCCTGCCTCCTTCTCCTTCTCATTAGCAAGAAAGCTGCTATTAATAAATAATGGGACGTATTTCTAATTGCTCCCTCTCAGCCCTGCATCCTGATCATCTCCCTGCTCCACCCAGCTCTTCCATTCTCCTCTTCCTGTGCTATTTTCCTCTCTGTCTGCTTTCCTGCCCTTCCTCTGCTCCCCACTCCTCTTCCTCACCATACCTCTCATCAAGGGGAAACCTCCTCGAGGCTTTGTGCATGGACCCTGGGGGGTCCCAATGCCCAGAACTATCACACCCCTGACCCAGCACAACAGTTGAAGAATGCTGCTGCTGCCAGGCAAGCAGCTCAGTCCCTTCACAGTACCTCTGTGAGTAGTTGTAGCTCAGTTAAAAAGTGCAGCATGCCTGAAGAGTGAAAGGGAAGCCAGGAGAGACAGAGCACAGAGCAGAAAGCTGCAGGGCAACTGAGTGCTGTGATGGGAGCAGAGCACTGGGGGAGTGCAGCCAGCCCAGTTGGTGCTCAGCAGTTGGGTTTGTTTGGCTCTCACCTGCATAGTGAGGAAAGCAAAGGAACAAACAGAAAACTCCCAGTGCTGCTGGGAGAACACGAGCAGAGAGCACCAAACCGGGAACTGCTTTGTGGTCCCTGGGGCTGATGGCTGCATTCCTTGTGGCTGCAGAACGACTCCTGGAGCGAGCTGTACTCCTTCGCCCTCTTCAAGTCCATGAGCCACATGCTGTGCATCGGCTACGGCAAGCAGGCACCCGAGAGCATGACGGACATCTGGCTGACGATGCTGAGCATGATCGTGGGAGCCACCTGCTATGCCATGTTCATCGGCCACGCCACCGCCCTCATCCAGTCGTTGGACTCCTCCCGACGCCAGTACCAGGAGAAGGTGGGGCTGGGAGGGGACTGGGGCTTGTGGTTTGGTGAGGCTTTGCCCGCTGTGTTTGGGGAGGTGGGGATCCCCCAGCACAGGTCCCAACCCGGTGTGGCCGTTTCTCCCCGCAGTACAAGCAGGTGGAGCAGTACATGTCCTTCCACAAGCTGCCCGCTGATTTCCGACAGAAGATCCACGATTACTACGAGCACCGCTACCAGGGCAAGATGTTTGATGAGGACAGCATCCTAGGGGAGCTCAATGAGCCCTTGCGTGAGGTGTGGGGCTCGGGAGCTGAGGATGGCAGGAGGGGGACCTGCTGTGTCACATCCCTCACTGCTCCCCGCCTTCCTTCCCCTATAGGAAATCGTGAACTTCAACTGCCGCAAACTGGTGGCCTCCATGCCGCTGTTTGCCAACGCGGATCCCAACTTTGTGACGGCGATGCTCACCAAGCTCAAGTTTGAGGTGTTCCAACCAGGAGATTACATCATCCGCGAGGGAACCATTGGCAAGAAGATGTACTTCATCCAGCACGGCGTGGTCAGCATCCTCACCAAGGGCAACAAGGAGATGAAGCTCTCTGATGGCTCCTACTTTGGGGGTGAGCATCTATGGGTCCCCGAGCGCGGCTCTCCGTTTCCAGTTCTCTCCATCAGGACCTTTGGCTGTAACACTTCTTTCTCCCTTCTTATCCCCTCCTCAGAAATCTGCCTGCTGACCCGTGGTCGACGCACAGCCAGCGTCCGGGCGGACACCTACTGCCGCCTCTACTCACTGTCAGTGGACAACTTCAATGAGGTGCTGGAGGAATACCCCATGATGCGGAGAGCCTTCGAGACCGTGGCCATCGACCGCCTCGATCGCATCGGTAAGGCTCTAAAGGCTGCAGGGCTGCCCTGCAGGCACCTCCCACGATGCCTCTCCTTGTGTCCTACTGATGGGTGAACAGCCAGAGGGGTACCTGAGCCCTGCTGGGTGCTTGGGAAAGCGGCAGCAGCACGTGGCGGTGCCTGCTAGGGGCCTTGAGCGCCGAGCTTCATTACTCTCCCCATTTCTTTTCTTGCAGGGAAAAAGAACTCGATCCTTCTTCACAAAGTGCAGCACGACCTCAACTCGGGCGTCTTCAACAACCAGGAGAACGAAATCATCCAGGAGATTGTCAAGTATGACCGAGAGATGGTGCAGCAGGCGGAGCTGCAGCAGCACACGGCCATGTACAGCCCGGTGCAGCCCCAGGTCACCTCCGCCATTGCCACCCTGCAGCAAGCCGTCGCCATGAGCTTCTGCCCACAGATGGCCAGCCCTCTGGTGGGCTCCATGGCGCTGGGCTCGCCCCGCATGATGCGTCGCTTGCAATACGCCCAGGCCGTGCCCAGCCCCTTCGCCGTCTCCCCGGTGCTGCTGCAGCAGAGCCCCCCCCAGCAGCAGCCGCAGCCCCCCGTGCCCCACGCCAACCCGTCGCCCTCGCAGGACCAGGCACAGCCCGCCTCCGCCAGCGCCTTCGCAGTCACCAGCCCGCCGTCCCAAAGCCCCTTGGCCAGCCGGACGTTTGCCTACGGAGGGGCCAAAGGGCAGCTGGGCTCCCAGCTCTCGTTGAGCCAGCAGCAGACGCCCGGTTCGCCCCCACGGTTGGCAGTTCACAAAAGCACACAGGCGCTGCCCACCAGCAGCTTCAGCCAGGATTCACGGCCTCTATCGGCTTCGCAGCCCTCCCTGCCCCACGGGCTGGCGGCTGGCGGCACCCAGAGCCCCCCGGCTTCAGTGCACGAATCCTCTGCTTCCATCGGTGGAGGCCCAGCTGCCACCGCCGTTTCGCCGGGCTCGGGTCCCCCAGCCGGGCTGCGAGGTGCGGTGTCCTCCAGGGGGCCCCTGTCTCACCCTGCACCCACTCTGCAGCAGGACTCGGCGGCAGCCCGCAAGGATTCGGTGGGCAGCATGCCCGACACGGACCCAGCCAAATCCAGGCTGTCTTCCAACTTGTGACCTCCACAGGCGTGGGGACAGGGGTGCTGGGGTGCCAGGGCAGCCAGCCTCCATCCCCTCTGCTCCACCCCCACCGAGGAGCCCGTGCCCCTCGGCCACCTCCACCCCTGCTCCCTGGCTTCATCCCACTGCCAGGGACCCACGGGTGGGCACAAGGGGGGCCGTTTGCCTCCGACCAAAGTTTGGCTCCATCTTCTGCTCCTTGCGAGGAAATCCCACTGCTCCATAGAAGCCACAGATGCATCATCCCCAGTGATCAACGCTGTATATGATATATATGACCTGAATACAAATCTATATGTGTGCATCCGCAGGACACCTCCCTGGGGTCTTAGGCATGTGGGCCAGCACTGGCACGTGCCACTGCCTCCCCTCCCACAGCCCCATGGTGAGGGGTGACAGCCAAGGAGTGGAGGTAAGTGATGGGGTCTGAGGTACAGCAAGCCCCCGCAGACTCAGCAGCCCCCATGCCAGCCAGACTTTGAGGCTGGGGTGACCTCAGCCAGGCAGCCCTGCTGCTGGAGCCCAGGGAGCTGAGCACCAAGGCTGCCACTGCATGGAGCAGCACTGGGTTCTGCTGGCTTGCAGGCTGGGGAAGGCACGGACTGTGTGTGAAATAAGTGTGCCTGTGTGTGTGTGTGTGTGTGTATATACACAGATGGATGGAAGTGTGCATGGGTGTATGCATGCACGTATGCCCCTGCCTGGCACACTGGAGCCTTCCACGTTGAATGTATGCAGCAACCCATGAGCAAGGAGCCCCATGCCCACCTGCCTTCCTGCAGCTGCAGGGCCAGGGGTCCAGGGCCACACTCCAAGCGTCACCTTTCCATCCAGCCCATCCTGTGCAATAAATGTCAGCAACTGACAGAGCTACACACGTCTCTGCTTCTCCTTTGCTACCATCCCTCTCCCCTGCAGCTCCAGCCCTCCAATTCTGCCAGTGGCCACAATCCGGGCTGCAGGAGGGAAGTCTGCCCTTTAAGAGATGCTTCCCTGCCAGCACCAGCTGGGCAGCAACGGGGAATGAGAGGCACAGGGTACACGGGGCCCCCAAGCATCAGTTACTGCAGGAGATGGAAACAAACAGACCCCTGCAGAAGTGGCCACAGGAGGCTCCTGGCTAAAAATGTAAGAGCCCAGCAGTTGCAACCAGCCCCTCCATGTAGACAACAAACACAGGACAGTTTTGCCTCCAATTCTGCTGCGATGGCCCTGTGAATAACTGAACCCCAACCTGTCAGCAAACAGTGGCAGCCTGGGGAGAAATCAGTCCCACGATGGAAGAGCCCAGGCACCCCACGACAAAGATGCTGAGAAGGATGAACTTCCCACCTCATATTTCGAAAAACATTTTATTTACAGTACTGTACATCTCCACCCCTGAGCTAGTGATTTCTTCCTCTGCCTGAGACCCAGCAAGCAGAATTTGAACACATTCCTGGCAAGGGACACAGGTGACAGCCAAGCCAGCTCTGGAGCTGGCAGCAGTAGCACAGACATCTTACGTCAGGGTGAGGATTGCAGAAAGCCAACCCCACCTAATCCCTGATCCCACACTGCAGCCCTCTCCAGATCCTTGGCTGGGACACAGGCAGTAGCAGCAAATAGCACAGACTCACCCCTAACTCCAGCAGCCCCCCACAGCTGCTCCTGCACTCCTCCAGCAGTCCCACTTTGCCCCCAGCATCTCCATTTTGTTCCTGTGTGTTTTGCTGGGCTGACAGCTGTTCCCCCATGAGCTGCAGGACAGCAGAGCTTTGTGGGCCAGTGCCTACCATCACCTCTAGGCAGCCGAAGTCCAGAGGTGGTCCAAGGCTCCACTGGCTGCTGGGGCTCAGCTGAAGAAATAGGTGGAGTCTATTACTTTGTTCAGGTTGAATTCCCCTGTGAGAAGCAAGATAGATTACAGTCAGAGCAGGGCCTGATGGAGATGGGGGCAACTGGGAGAGAATTCGCCTAAGCCTTTATTTGCTTCCTGCACAGAACTACTTGGGCTCAGGCTCTGCTGCAGGGATCTCAGAGGTCTTTCAGGGACTGATATCCATGCAGATTTATCTGGGATATCTGGGGCAGTGGTAGGAACAGTGAGACAGATAACAGCAGCAGGGAAGGAAGAGGAGACGGCATGGCTCCAGTACAAACCACCGCTGCCTCTGGGACAGACCGCAACAGCTGCTCAGTGGCAAAGGCCAGCACTTAGCTGGGCTGCTTTATTTTGCAAAGGCAGAACAAAGGTTAGCCAGATGGTCTGGCAGAGGCATAGCCAAGAGATTAGGAGGAGTCAAGCTAACTAACTGCCTTAATCCCATTGCATGTATATCATCTAGATCCTGCTAATTACGATACTGAGTCTCAGTCCCAGCTCCAGGCAAATGTTTCGTGGTTGGAAACAGATGGGCAAAGAGCAGCAAGATGGGACAGCATGAGCTGGGTCAATCTAGGGGAAATCTCAGAGGCAAAGCTCTGGGGAAGGCAGGGGCCATTTGCAGGGATGTTACACTTCAGGAGCTGTCTACATGAGCTCAGAGATTTTGGGGACCATTCCCTACCTCTCTCCCTCATTTCCAAACTTCCTCTGAGCTTTGCAGTTCCCATCCTGTGCTCCTACCTGTTTTGGGAACGTTTGACAGCTGCTCCATCAGCTTCTTCTGCCAAAGGGCTCTGCTCTCTCTGTCAGGGCTGCATGAACCAGATGGAAAGCCAGTGAGAAGGGGAGGTCTGGGAGAAGGCTCTCCCTCCTCCACTCCCCAGCGTGGCATCTTGACAACAGGATTCAGCTCTTCCAAAGCACTGCACACCCCATGGCAGCAGGAGCCCAGCCCCAAACACAGGCACTTCAGATCTGAGGATGTCTGCTTTCATTTGGTTCTGGTGGTGATAAACGAGGTTTGCACACTTGGCCCAAAGCAGTGCTCATCATCACCACTCCTTATTGCCTTGTTCAGTGTGGGAACCAAGGCACATCATGGCCCACCCCAGGCCCACAGAAAGTTACAAGCACTGACTTCTACTTCAGTTCTGCAGCAAAAGGATGCAGATATACCTTGTGTTCCATGCTGAGATTTAAGGCAACTCAGGTGTCAGCTGAGAAGGAAGCAGAGCTTCCCTTGAGAACAACCCCCAGGCAGATGACATAACCTGGGAGCAGCAGGCACAGCAACCCTGGGGTGGGGAATCAGCATGGGTAGGAGAGTGAGGGCTGGATGCAAGCAATACCTGCAGTAATTCTTCAGCATGAATTTGGACAGATCCTCCAGGATCTTCTGGCTGTGCAGAGCCACGAACTGCTGCCGACAGATCTGATCCAGGGAGCAATGGTGAGTTGCAGGTTAACAGGCATTTTCCCCTCTTTCCCCTCAGTGCTTCTCAGCCAAGTCAGAGGTAAGAGGAGGGAAAGCAGTGGGCAAGAGTGAGAAGGGGGGGAAAACTATCAGACAAATCTGAAAGGAGTTGCGTGGGAAGCAGAAGCTGACCCCCATTTATCAATCCATTGCACAGCAGCCCTGCAGCACTTCCAGAGAGCCCAGGGCAAGAGAGAGGCACTGACTCTGCTTCATGCAGTTTAGAGCTGAATCTGCCCTGCACCCAGCTGAAGGCTGTGAGGAGGGGGGGCTGCAGCACCAGGAAATCATCTGCAACCACCAGTAAGCATCCCAGGTTCACCATGCTTGGGTAAATAAAACAGACTATGGAGCAAAGCCCGGGGGAGGGAAGGGCTGGCAAGTGCCCAGAGGACAGATCAGCAAGATCACTGCTCACAAAGGATTTGGAAGGAGACTTTTACCTTGTTCATGATGTCCACAGTGAGTGCATGAGTCCAGTAGCAATCATGGACTGAGACAAAGGTCAGACCCTGCCTGAGAGGCAGCAGAAAGGGCCATGAAGTAGTGCTGAGAGCTCCAGCTCTCTGCAGTGACGCCCTGCTGATGATCTCTCAGCAGAGCCCAGGCAAGAACCCTGCTCCCTACCTGAAGCAATGCAGAGCCGTGAGCATCATGTGGGTTGAGTCCAGGGAATGGATGAAGTTGGGTGGGAAGGCATTTTTCTGCTTCACTGTATCAGGCTTCCTGCAGCACAGAATGGGACAGGGGAGGAGCTGGGGCACGCTCAGGGCTCAGGATGTGAGCCAGGGCAGAGCCAGCCAAGATTTGGGGTGATGGGGCAGCCCTGATGGGCCCCAGCTCCTCCAGCTGACTTTCCATGGCTCAGAGGAATATCAGGAACTTTGGAACAATTTGGCAGGTTCCACTGATGGGAAGGTTTTATCCCCAGAGCACAGACTGAGGCAGCAGAAGCTCAGTGAAAACCACGGGTTCATACTTACTGGTTGTTGTTGCTGGAGTTTTTCACACTCAAGTTCTGCATGCTGCAAGTCAACTGCAGGGGGAGAGAAAGGAGATCAGCATGGGAGGGGATCATGCCAACAAGGTATTCCACGCTCTGCAGGAAACATTTTTCCTAGATGGGGATGTTGGCAAGGCATTCCAGTCACTGTGGCAGCTGCCATTTCCCAGTGGCACTTTGCCTGCTTCCCCTCCAAAGGATGCTGGCAAGCATCCTTCACCCCTTCCTAAGGAGATGCTGATTCACTCCTGCAGGGGCTGAGAAGAGATTTCCTGGAGGTGGGAGGCACCTGCCCGCTCCATCCCTACATGGCCAACGTGAGGTTGCAGGAGAGTGGCTGTGAGGATGGGATGAGACAGGATGGGGAGCCGTGAGTCAGTGCAGCAGCGTGTGGGAGGCGAGAGCAGCGAGACTGAATCACGCGAGCCCCGAGGAGGGCTGCTCAATGCAGAGAATGGGTCTGTGCCCCAGCTGCCTGAGTGGGATGGGAGCAGCAGATTCCTCAGCAGCACGCCCACACTCTCCAGTCTCTGTGATGAGGCTGGAGGATGTGCCTGCACACACGAATCCTATCTTCTCTGCGAGTTCACCTGCAGGCGATGCAAACTGGCCGGCCTTGTGCTGACTGCCTCGAGGTCTGCTGCGCTTTGCCCTGCTCCTCACACCTGGGTGGATGAATACCTTCGTCCCACCACCATATACTCACCACAGTGGGCTTGATCCGATAGTAGGGCTGCACGATGGGGAGACCCAGCGGGGTGACCCACTCCACTGTCCGTCCTGACTGTGCAATGAGCTTGGCGCTCTCCGTCAGCCAGTTCTTGGGCAGAGGGAAGCAGGGAAGAAAGTAGCTGACGTTAGAACACACACAGCTGGACAGACCTCATCCCCTCCCAGCTGGACAGACCTCATCCCCTCCCAGCACAAGTCCAAATTCCTGCCAGACTGAGTGTAGCTCTTATGGGAGAGCCTGGTCCATCACTAGGCACAACCCCACACCTCTGGGATTCTCTTTGGGTCAGGACCCCATGGAGCTCCTTCCTTCTCTTGTCTTTGTATGGGTGGACAAGGGAAGAAGAAAGGGGAAAGAGAGGAGGCACCTTACCTGGATATCTCGAGTCGCTGAGAACATCTCCTTGATGCCATTAAACACCTGCCTTACGAGGTAGTGAGATGCCTCCCATAGGTACTCCTGCACAGACCAGAGGCAGAGTGAGCGGGAGGCAAAGGGGCAGCAAAAGATGCAAAGCAAAGTAATGAGAGTTAGGGTAAGCTAACAGAGCAACTCCCATCTCAGTGGCTACAAGAAATGGTAGCAGGTTTCCAAGAGCTCTGCTGGAGACAAGGGGCCCACTTCCATAGGCAGCCAGCTCTCCCCCAGAGCCCCTCCTGCAGGAATAGGAGGTTCAGTTCTGCACATCCTTTGCCAGCTAAGATTTGGGAAAATAAGGAGAGGGCAAGGAAGGAGGGAATCCCACAGCTCTGGGTAGTCCAGGTACCCCTCCCAGCAGGGACTGAGTCGAGGAAAACACTGCTGGGAGGCTGTGGCATGCCTCTTACCTCAGGGAACTCAATCTCCTTCAGACGTTTCTCCATCTGCAGCCTCCCCCCATAACGTGTGACGCCGTAAACCACCGTCATCACCGTCTGCTTCACCACCTTGCGGCCAATGAACCCTTCCAGCACCTGGGCAATTCTCAACCCTTCTTCAGCATCCTTCTTCCGAAACTCCTCCACCTTAGGAACAGAGTGGGAGTGGGAGTCAGAACCACAGCAGTGTGCTGGCCCAAGTCCCCTGCGTGGCTTGAGGTGTTCGAAGGACCTTGTGAGGACCCCCCCCCTCCCCTCCAAGCTGCGTGCTGCCTTGCCTGAACTCCCATCACAACCTCAATGGCCCACCTTCACCTGCCCTGAGTAACAGATCACCTGCAGAAAGAACACAGAGGCACCTGGATCTCACAGGAACCAGGGCCTTTCACTGCTGGGTGGTGCCAGGCATCACAAAGACACGGTGCTGCCACTGCAGCTCAGGACTTGGGTTCTCCTGCCTCTGCCACCCTGAGAGAAATCACTCACCCCATGCATGCCCCTCTTGGCCACTGGTGTGCTGCTGCCCTGTGAAACATGTGGATTTCCAGAAGGGAGAGACAGCTGAGTCTGGCTGGGCTCAGCACAGTTCCCAGCAAGCTCATTTCTCATCACGTCTTGCCAAGAAAACTGACATCTTGGCATCAGTGCCAAGGGCTGAATCCCTCCCTGCTCCCTCCTACCCAGCTCAAAAGAAGAAAACCATATAACCTGCAGGCCAGACAGCTGCTAACAAGAGATGAGGAACACTCTACACTCGATTTAAGTCAGAACTGACAGGAGCTGAAATCCCACAGGACTTCTCAGGACAGATCTCCAGCCAGATCCCATTCCAGCTGATACAACGATCCCCGTTTGGGGATGGGGAGATCCTGCCTCCAGTCAGCCCACATTCTGTCAGCTTTCTGTATGCTGTTCTCATCACAAACCTTTCCCTCTGGACTCCATGCGACGAGCAGGGTCCAAAAGGACATTTTCCCACCTCCCCATCACACCTCACCTGCTGGGCCACCGCACTGTAGACATCCTGAGGGACACTGCAAGGCATCAGATTGACAGAGATTGCACCTATAAGGTCCCGGCCAAGCGCTGCGTAGTGCTGCAGACCATTGCAAGAGCCATCCTGCGTGTGGGAAGAGAGCAGGGTGGAAGCAAGGCGTTAACACAGGGATAAAAGAAAATGGAAAACCATGGAAGTACGACATCTGGCTCTAAAAGGGCTACTGCCATTTTCTTCCCAACTCTTTGGGCAGGTTTGCAGCTGATCTCCAAGCAGTGGCCAGGTTTATAACAGCTTCCATTTCACTTCCAACCATCTTGCTCCTGTCTGGGTCTCATCGTTATCTGCTGTTGTCTATGGAGTTGTAGAAAAACCACAGAAACTCACAACACTCTGCCTTCCCACCCATAAATTTTCTAAGAGAGAGCACCAGGGACACAATAAAATACAGAAAATTTGAAGAAAACCAAACGTGTCTGGGATGCTAAAAGTGGTCCCACAAGCTGACAGTCAAAACAGACCTTGGAAAACCCAGGAACAGGACTGGAGTCAGGCAGAGACAAGCTGAAGAACCTTCTGCAAGCCTTCAGCTGACTCCAAAGTTCCAGCCATGCTGCCTCTACATCCTTTTGACAGGAGAGAAATCCAGCTCCCACCCAAACCTTCCGAAAGCTGCAGTCAGACACACAGATCAATTTGTCAAAGCAGCTGGCCTGATAGCCCACCAGGGACCAAGATCAGCCAGGATGAGACAAACAGGACCTGAATGACAGCACAGGAATGTCCTGCTGCCCCCAGGCAGCACCAGCAGAAACACTTCTCACAGAAGCCACGCTGCTGCTTAAGATTGCCCCTGTATCCCCTGTTCTCAGCCTCTGCCTGAGCAAAGGCAGCCTGCAGCTGCTGGTAGGATCAGCTCTCATCCCTCCTCCTCCTTCCCCACACTGCAGTGCAGCGAGCTGGAGAACTGACAGTGCTTGGGCAGCCCTGCTACTGCAGAAGAGCTGTCTCTATTAGCCAAGCACTGATGACTCAGGTGGAAACAGACTCCTGTGCCCTCCAGAAAAAGTCAATGCTTGAATTCTATTAACTGCACCCTCCACACACCCCCAGCTGCTCTCTTGATCTCCTGTTGTCATAACAGCATCATCAGAGCCCTTCAGCTGAGACAGTCTCACGTACATTACAGACTACTCCTCCTGGCAGAATACATCCTCATTCTCCCCCTGCACACTTCGTTAGGGCCATCAGATCTTCTAACGAGATAAATATGTAAACCCCTCTCATCAGAAGAAGAATTAATCTCTGTCTCCCATGTAGCAGGGGGATTTATCAGGGCACCAGATGCAGGAGGCTGCCACCCATTCCCATATTTATTCTCAGAGGTCCACACCTCCCATCTTTTGCTCCTGCAGAGCAGCTTGCCTCCAGCCATATCCCAAAAGGCTCCCAATCCCCATCCCACAGCTGGATAAGAGAGGACTGGCCTGGTTCCCACTCTGCAGGCCTTTGGCTGAAGGCAAGCAAAGCAGCACTGAACTGCATTGGTTCATTCATGGCTGCATGTAACAGCCAGTCACTGGGGTTTCCAAATCAAAATACCTGTAGGCTGTGCTTCTTAGGAAAGCCTAACAAATAATACAGCTGTATGCTTCTGCTCTGCCCTGAGCTCCCTGCCCTGTCCACTCTCCTCCTTGCTCAGCCACCCAGGCTGTGCAAATCTGCCAGGCACCCACCTGGTGAACTGGGAAATGAGAGATGAAGGCTGCTGGATTTGGTGACCTCGAGGCTTTGGCAATTTCCATGCAGCATGCCAAGACTTGCCAGGGTTCGTCAGTGTTCATCCACCACTTCCTGCCCTGGGAACAGCAAAGCACACAGTAGCAGGAGGAGGCAGCAGGTGAGTTCCTGGGCTCTTAGGAACATTGGGCAAGGCACCTCCTCTCACCATGCCTCCACCTCCCCCAACACTGCACTGTGTTTTCAGACAGAAATTTGGTCATCAGGAAACTCTGCAACGCTTCTGCTTTGCTTTTTCCCCTTAAAGCACTATCTTTCAGGATGTTGCTTATTCAAAGCTAATCAGATTTCCATTATATTTTACTCCCTAGAAGCTATGCTAAAGAAAAGGAACACTTAAGGCCTCCTTTGAAATTAAAGAAAACATTGATGCCTCTCAGCTGTTTGGAACAACTCCTACTTGAGCTCAAACAGGGTTGAACTTCCCTGCTTTTTCGTTAATCAGTTCAGCTGGGAGACTCCCAATCTGCTCAGGGTTGGCTGCAGCTCAAGCATCTCCCTGGTGACTCTGAGTCCCACGCACCGTGAGCGGGTGGTCAGCAGAGTCCAGGATCTCCTCCATGATTTCATTGGCATAATCCAACCGCTCCTGCAAGGCATTCTTCTTCTTCAGCCCTGTGAGGTTAATGAGGTGGATCTTCAGCCAGTCGAGGCCCTTTGGCCCCAGAGGCCTTCCCTCTGCAAAGAGCAGGATGGCACGAGTGACGTCGTTACCCAAGTGATTGAAATAAGGTGGGCAAGGGTAAGTCCTGCCACGGAAATCCATGTTGTGAGGAAACCAAAACACTTTGTCCCTGACATAGTTGGCAATGGAGAGCTTATAGAGCGCATCCATGCGTAAACTGTGCATCTCAGCTGCCTTCTTCTTGCACAGCAACAACTCGTGCTTCTGGGACTTGTGCAAGGCAGAAGAATTGTTGGGAGAGACAGGAGGTTTGGGGGCCTCGGAGACAGGTGGTGGGATGTCCAGCTTCTCGTTGCCTTTGTCATTGAAGATGGAGATGATGATATCCAACACTGGCTGGTTGATCTTCCAAGCACAGTTGCCCAGCTGGTTCAAGGCATCCAGCACAGGGTGGAGGTTTGCCTGGGGACACTGATCCAGGAGCTGCTGGTGCTGGATGGCCCCATCCACGTAACGCATCAGTTTGGTGTCACTCAGGACAAAGGCACCAAAGTGTGGGGAGGTCCAGGGGACAGGAGGGCACAGCATGGGTATGGCAGAGGAGTTAAAGGTCAGCACGGCCTCTGCAGCGTCTGACACAATCTGGGAGAAAATGGGATGGGGCTTTATCAGCCCAACCTGGAGGGGAGAACCAGAGAAGTGAAGGTCAGCAGTAGAAGAGTCGGGGGGAAGCCTGGAAGAACACATGGTCAAGTCCCTAACTGTGTGACAATCACACTAATCACCCTGTTTGTACAGAACCAGGTGTTCCTTAAGAAAGAAAGGCAAGGCGAAGGGAAAAGGGTCCTGCAAGAACTCAGTTAGCATGAAGAAGTGATGTGCAATGTCCCAAAGCCCCCGGGGATGAGACTTACCTGCCAGCTGCTGCGGAAGGAGTAGATGTGGTAGAGGACAGGGATAAGCTTGGATGGCAGGCGAGGGTTAAGGGTGTTCCTGGGCACCTTGACAGCGTGCACCAGGACCTCCAGCAAGTACATTCCCAGGCGCATCAGGAGCACATATGGCCAGCTGCAGTCCTTTAAGTTCAGGGAAGGCCCATAGCCTGCTTCTGCCACCAGCTTCTCCCAGTACTCACGTGGCAAGAACTCACTAGGCTGGGAGAGGAAAAATCAGGTCAGGTTGATCTCTGTACCTGGAGCATGGCTCTGAGAAGGACCCTCTTGCCTCCGTGCATCCCTGCCTGATAGTTCTTATATGGCCTCTGCAGCATCAGAATCTGGACTTTGAGCATGTGAGGATGCACAAACCATCCAACCCCACCTCCACTCTGAAACCCACGGGCTCCAAGAGAACCCCTCTCCAAGGAGAGCCTACCTGGGTATCCTTTGCCAGCAGGTGAATGTAGTTCTCATAGATCTCCTGCACCTTCTCGAGCTGGCCACTGTGCAGCTTCCTCTGGGTGAGGTATCTGTTGTAGACTTTAGAGCCCAGCTCCCTGGCTAAGACAGCCAGGGATTCTCCTTGTGGAGAAAGGCTGTTGAGAGTCTGAGAAAGGGGAAGGCAAAGAGGGACTTAAGGAAAGAGGAAGAGAAAAACGGAGCAGAAAGACAAAGCAGGAGTTAAAGTTCCTGTTGGGGAACACAGAAAGATGCTGATTCCCATGATGCTGAGCAGGTGAGGAAGGAAACGTGGCCAGAACAGAGGAGAGCTTCTCTGTCTGCTCAGCACAGGGTGCAGACAGGGCCTGTACCTAAAAACCTGGGTAAACCTTGAGATTCATGCTCTGTTTCTGCACTGTGGTGGCCCTAAGGTTGCCCAGGAGGCCCCATTCCTAAATCTCACTGGGGTCGGGGCAGGGTCTTACCTGCATCATGATGTCCACATACTCCTCATCAGGCAGCAGACACAGGTAGGGGTAGAGAACGCTGTGCCCTGACGTTGCCTTGACCTGGGACATGCTGTGCTTTGACTTCTGCAGGGCCTGGAGGATGGCATCACGCCACTGAGAACGAAGGCCGGCCAACTGCTGGCGCTGCACAAGAAATGGAAGCAAAACAGTCACACTGTGGTGAGTGCATCACCAGGAAACCCTCCCACTTTAAGGGTACAACCCTGCAGGTCTTCCCCACAGAAACCCTGCAGACTGAAGTGCCCTCCACCTCTTCAGACACCCTGATATTTACTGCTTTGATGGCTTGTGGAGTCAGAGGTTTGGTTGACTCCACTGACTCGATGGTTATGGTGCTGTTCAGCTCCATCTCCAGCTGCTGCTGGAAGCGCTCCCGCAGCTCCTGCACAGAGAAATCCAGCTTGGGATACGACACCATCTTCTTCTGCAAGAAGAGTGAGGCAGTAAGTACCAAAAGCCAGAGGAAAGGAAGCTATTACAGTCCTGTGCTGGACCTGAATGCATCCTGAAGACATCTGTGAATACATCTGGCCAGCTGCAACAACTCCCCACGCAGCAGAAATATCTGTGAGTTCAGTGGCTTACCTCAGAGTAGAAGTTCTTGAGCAGAGCAGCCTTGCAGATCTCAGGTTTGGGTGGAGGAGGCAGCTGGTAGTCAGGCTGGATAATCCTGATGGCCTTCAGCACCTTCTCCTTCTCATCTCCCTCAAAAAGGCATTTTTGGAAGAGCTCATCCACATGGAAGCCATCTTTCTTCAGGTGTTGCACACACCTGAGGGGAGGCAGATGAGACAGGATTGTGTGCACATGGACAGGAACCAGCATACAATGAGGCAAGGAGTAGTTTACAAACAGAAGACTAAGCGTGGAGAAAGCATGTTGATGCTCCCTCCTCAGGATCCAAGGGCCTTGTCTGTATCAGGCTGCTCCTACCTCACTTTTGCCCTAAACAAAGTCACTTGGGCCCACATGAGACACAGCACAGGACAAGTCTTGTAGCAACTTGAACCTCATTGAGCTGATGCCTGCCCAGAACCAGATAGGAGGGAGAGTGCTGCAGCAATGGGAAACCTGCAGCACACCAGCTCTCCCTGCCTGCCACATGCAGCCAGACACCAGCAAACAGATCTCCAGGCTGCAGGAGCTGCTGGGGTGGGAGCTGCCTCCAGAGTACAGCCTGTCCTTGGCAAGGTCACCAGCCTCAGGTTACAGCCGTCAGTCATCCACCTCCTCCAGCCCACAGTGCTGCTGAACAGGCAGCTTTCACCTTCACACATGGATGAGGAGGCTGATCTCTACTGCCTTTGTGAGGGGAAAAAAAAAAGGTGCTGCCTTGTTGCCTCCTCCGTCCTTAAATGCTCCTCCTATCCCCACTAGCCTGGTCCAGCACAAGGGAATGCAAGGTAATGGTCACAGCCTGGACAAAGGGGCAGTGAACAACTGCTGCCATGGGCAGACTGGCCCATCCTGACTTCAAATTGGGAGAGCACTCACAGACACAGCACCAGCAAACAGAAGGAGTTGTGTGAAAATGCACACACTCTGATGAGGCTTGGAGCTGGCAAATCTCTGCAGATGTGCTATAAATATTTGCCTCCTGACAATCCTACACGTTTACTGCTGTACTTATGCAACGCTCACACACCTAAGCAGGAAAAGCAACGCAAGTCTTTTCTACATCAGCTGACCTGAAAGTCATTCACTCAGAGGCTGGGATTTCACTGGCTACCTTCAGCCTTTCAGTTTGGGTCCGTGAAACCCATCTGAATCTCCTGGTCACACAGTGAAATGGGAGCCTACAAAAATCTGCTGTCTGGCTCATCCTGCCAGGAAATGCTGACTCCACCAGACTGGATGGAGGAATTAACCCTACTGGACACTGATGGAGAGCCAAACAGGACAAACATTCCCACCAGAATGGGTGCGGGACCAAGGGGCACCTGATTAGAGAGGGGCTGCTGGCAGCCCATTGGCAGCAGGTACAGCTTTGTCCAGAATTCAAGCTGTTTTCATCTACATCTCCCTTCTCCACAAGATCTTGGACAAACTCTTAAGCCGGGGTGGTGAAAACATTTCAAAGAGCCCTAACCAACCCCTTAATCTGGCCGTGAGAACCATGCCACAGCACCCAGACATGCACACAGCAAGGCAGGCTTTCCCTACCCTGAGCCAGTGCCTCCTGTCCCCAGTTCGTGCCCTCGTGGCACAGTGGAGCTGCAGAGATGTTGCCCAGAGCACGAGGCTGCCTGGGGGAAGAGAAGTGCATTACCTCCAGATGGCTTTGGTGGATGACTGGCTCTGTGTCATGCACTCCAGCAGTATTGCGTAGGAGTCCAGGTTGGGCCGCAGGCTGATGGACTCCAGCATGGATAGCAGATGGATGACACGGTGCAAGCAGCCCTGTGGATGAGAAGGGATGGAGGATGTGGAAACAGACACCAGCAGCACCAAATCACAGCTTCGCAGCCCTCTGCTCCTTCTCTGGTTGAGTCACATCCATACTACCCCACCCCTTTCCTCTCCTCAAAGCCAGCTCACAGGGATCAGTGGCCTCAGCCCAGCTCTGTCCATCTCAGCAAAAACTGCTGAAGGTAAATATGACAAACAGAGAAATCATACTGCAACTACTGATTCTACAAGCGTGGGGCTCTTCCACTTCAGCCAGCACACCTCCAGCCTTGCCTCTCAGAAAGCCTGGCACCAAAGGGCCAAGATCAACCGAGACAAGGGCAGCAGAAGGCCCCCAAAGCTCCATACCTTTCTTGCCCAGCCACGCATCACCACATTGTATGCATCAACATTCAAAAGCTTCCTTTTCATGGGGTTGCTGTGATACAGCAGGAGGAACTTCTCAGCCTCCTCTGGCTGCTGTAAGTACACGAAGCACTCCAGATTAGACTGGATGGTCTGCTGCATGATCTTGCGCTGGCTGCTCCTATCCTCATGCACACGTTGAAGCTTCTGTGCTTTCACATCTTGCTTCATTTCTTCCACCCTGGGCTTATGGCAGGTGTTGGCACTGCTGGGACCAGCATCACTCTGGTTTCTGGAAGTACTCGCTGTAGCCTTTGGACTCTTCTGGCTGTTCTTGGCTTTGATCTTTGTCTTTGCCTTTGCTTTCACCTTTGTCTTCACCTTGACTTTTGTTTTGACCTTGGGCTGGCCCTCTAGAGTCATCTGAGAGGCTGCAATAGACAGCTTCTTCTCCACCTTCAGCTGCCGGATGTACATTTCCTTCTTCAGCTTTTCTGTCCAGCTGCTGGACTGCCTGGGGACCACGTGCTCCACTGCTGTGTTTGCATCCACTGCTTTCTGCAGCAGGTCCTGCTGCCTGTTGCTCTGCAGCGGTGCCAGTTCCACTTTGTTGATTGTCACCTCTGGGATGTTACTGGTTTGGAGTTGCTTCACTCGAGCTTTCAGCACTGCCAGGAAACACAGCCAGGACAGAAACGAAGAGATGTGAGACGCAGCAAAAGTCTGGGTCCTACCCAGCACTTCACTTCTGGCAGAAACGTGCTCAGGAATGAGGTGATGAAGAAGGTCACACAAAGACTTTCTCCCTGCTTAACCAATCCACCCATCCCAGCAGCACTCAGCAACCAGCTGCTCTGACCACACCTTCCTGGGAACCACCTATCAACTGTGGTTTGCTCCAGCATCCAGGGGAACTGAATAATGTCACTGCAAGGGAAAAACCACCAGCTCATACCTTCATCGAGCCAGAACTCACTCTGGGTCAGTCTGCAGGGCCCTCCTAGGGCATGGGAACCACTTTTCTACAACCCCTTAAGACCACTTGCATTTGTACAGCAGCTCAATGCTCTCTGAAGGCCTTGGGACAGGACAGGCCTTGCTCAGGGAGGCCAACAACTCTGCCTCACATCCTTCAGCAGGTCACGAGCATTTCCAACCCCCTCCAATCCCAGGACACCGAATGAAGGAGAGCCCTGCAGCCCTTCTAGGAAACCCTGCTCACCTTCCAGCAGCTCCGTCCTCTCACAGATGGCGTTTCTCCTCGCCTTTTCCTTGGCGCTGGCCGAGGTGTAACACCTGAGGACGCTCCATGGGATCCCTGCAACAGAACAGGACGTTGAGAGGAGGCTCCCATCACCCCCACACCACAGCCGGACCCCCTCAGATCAGCGGGGCTCCTTCAGTACCACCAGCCTAGGCCCCGACCCGGCCCTAAGCAGCACCACCAGCATCCTCAAATCCCGATCTGCCTCGGCTGCACCCACCCGCCCCGCTCCTCTCCCCCAGCCCCATTCCCGGCCTCTCACCGCCGCTCCTCAGCCGGGCCGGGCCCAGCAGCGCCGCCCGCAGCCTCAGCAGCGCCATGCTGCCCCACTACGCCGCCATGCCGCGCCGCCCGCCCTCACTGCGCAGGCGCGGCGCGCAGCCTGACGGGAGCAGTACCTCCATTCCGCACTACAACTCCCACAACGCACCGCGGCAGCGCCGTTTTCCCTCTTCCCACCCCCCGCACCCCATTCCCCCCCCCCGTTCCCCCGCCTCGCACCCCCTGGCGGCCGCGGGCTGGGCGGTGCGAACTGACGGGGCGGGAGCGGAGCGGGGGCACGGCACAGCGCGGGACGGGCACGGAACGGGGTGAGCCCGGCTCGGTTCGCACACGGAGCGTTTCTGAGCCCGTGATGCTGCTCGGGGAGTATGGAGCAGACCTCGGGACTGTGCTGGGAGGGCTGCTCCGCGGTGCTGTGCGCACCCACAGGGAAACCGAGCCCTGAAGCGGGACCGGAGGATGAGGACAGCAGGGCGGAGAGCCCCCAAATCCTTCGGAAGCCTCCCAGAACTGGATCGAAAGCGAAGCGGACGCAGGGACAGCCGTCGGGTCCCCCCCCCCAAACTCGTACGGATTTATGAATGAGAGACCCCGCCCCTCTGCCCCGCCTCGCCCCGCCCATTCACCGCCGCTGCTGCCGCCCGCGCCGTCGGGGCCGCTCGCCGGTGGCCGCGGCCATGGCCCGGAGCCGCGCAGCGACTCGCTGTGCCCCACCGCCCTCCCGGCGGCCGCCGCCATGAGGCGCGGGGGTCCCGCCGCTCTCGCCGCCTGCCTCGCTGGGGCGCTCGCCGTGCTGGCGGGGCCGGGACCGGACAGCTCCGTTTGGGGCGGCCGGCGGCCCCCCCGCAGCTACGGGCATCTGGAAGGCGACGTGCGCTGCCGGCGGCTCTTCTCCGCCACCCGATTCTTCCTGAGCATCGACGGCGGCGGCGGAGTGGAGGGGACGCGCTGGAGGGAGCGGCCGGGCAGTGAGTGGGGTCGGGGCCGGGACGTGTGCCGGGACCGGGACCGGGACCGGGACCGCCCTCTCCTCAATGGGTCCCGGAGCCGAGCCTGACGGCGCGGCGGATCGGGGAGAGCCGGGTCCCGTTCTGCCGCTGTTTTCCAACCTCGCCGCGTTAGAGTGGGGTCAGGGTCTGCGCCGTATCCTCCATTGGCAGAGCCACGGGTCCCGCGGCCCGGAGTTGGTTGGAGACAGCCCTGTCCAAAGCCGCCGGACCCCGCTGCCCCGAGGGTTCAAGCTGGAACGGCTGCCGGTTCCTTCTCAGCCCAGAGTCAGCAGGTGAACTGACACCACTGACCTCCAGGAACAGGGGTTCACTTTGCCAACAGTGCCCAGTGTCAGTAGAGACCTAGGGGTCTCTCGTCCCCCCATCTGTTACCATCAGCAAATAACTATCTGCATTTGGGGTCATCCTCATCCAGAATGGACCTGGGGGATCCATACGCATCATTCCCATCAGTGTCTTGGGAAGGAGAAGGGCTGAGGAGGAAGAGGGCTGGAGAGGACTTAGGGGCGATGCTCCAGGGTCCATGAGTGGAGGGGAGCACAGGATATCCTATTGGCTGCAGGGCAGCCATGGTTCCTTGCAGTCAGAATTACTGGAGGCAATTTAGGAGCAGTGCAGGTCCCTGTGAGCTGCCTGAGGTCTGCACGGTTGTGCTCAGCCTAATAGAGTGCAAGCCCTGCAAGTAAGAATTCAGCTGGGACAGCACCAATGATGACGTGTGACCCAAAAGCACGGCCCATCTCTGTCTCACATCGGAGAGGATGCCACCCACCTATGGTGGGAAGGAGCCCGGCCCAACTGGGACAGCTGCTCGTGGAGAGCCCTGTTGTGGTACCAAGAGCTGCTGGGAGCCCAACCAGGCAAGCTGCCAGCTACCCCACGCCTTCCCTTGGCCGTGTGGCAATAGGGCCTGGCAGGCTCCAGGCTGTCACATCAGGCTCACTCTGGTTATTGGAGCTGCAGATAACCTGTGCCTGGGTTGGGCTTGGGTTCTGCTCCCCAGCTCTCCTGGCAGCCACCAGCCCAGCCCTACCAGTGGCTGGAGTAGGGCTTTTTATCCTCGTGCCCCACACCCAGCCCAGTGCTGGCCTGGAGCCCTATGAGGGGCTGAGGGCTGTTTCCTGATGTTCCTCCCTGGCCCCATCAGAGCCTGCATGGAGCTGAGCATTTCCCTGGGTACCCATCAGCAAAGCGTGGCTCTGCCCTACTAAGCACTGGGAATAGCAAAGTGGGGTTATTTTTAGAGAAGCAAAAGACCTTTGATATAAATAGCAGCAGCTCCAGACAGCGATAAACTGAGATGGATTTGCAGGCATTTTCTCAGCCTCTCCCCACTTGCCTGTTAATGGCTTTGCTGTGCTGGGACATGCTGGACCACAACACGTGTGCTGGTGGCTGGGCTGAACATCCCCCCTCGGTATCATCCTGTAGCACTCAGCACTGAGCTCTGCACAGCACTCAGCTTGTCCTTGTGCCATGTCCAGCCCCATCCTCTCCCAGCAGCATCACAGTGGCCCAGTGGATGCCTCAGCCTGCGGTGGGTGGGTGAAGTCTTGCAGAAGGTCTGCCGAGAGGCTGTGGCACTCTATGTGCTGTGAGCCACCCAGAGCCTCTGTGGGGCTCCCCACGTACAACAGGGATGGGGTCAGGCTGACAGCTCTGGTTGGTGCAGAGGAAGAGAGGGAGGAAGAATCCGGAGAGTTCCTGGCATTGCTCTGGGTGTTTCCATGCTAAAATCCACCTGGTCTGACCACATGCCTTTCCCATTAACGGCTCTGACCGAGATCCACGGGCTGGGTACACGCACCTTTAGTCGAGCACATGCTGTGGGGCCAAGCCCAGGGCTGCTGCATCCTGCAGTCCCCACCCAGGTCCCCATATCCATGCTGGTCCCAGCCAGGCAAGCAGCACTGGTGAGCACGGGCAGCACCCCCAGCAATGGGATGAGCGGTCTAAGAGCCGAGCTGGATCCCTGGGGCTTCACAGCATGTGTTGGGCAGAGGATCAGCTGCTGATTCAGGGAGAACAACCATGAAGTGAGCAGGGGGCAAAGGCTGACAGTTGGTTCCAGGCACGCGGAGCTGCAGCTTGGCTTCATTCCAGCAGAGCTCTGCTCCCAGGGGCAGCTGGGCACAAGGGAGGATGGGAATAAAGGGCAAACCCTCCTGGATGATGGGGTTCTCCCTCGAACACACAACCCTTGCTCCCCACCGTCCCTCCATTGGGACAGCATCCATCCATCCATCCATCCGTCCACCTCCCCAGCTCCTGCACCGGGTGAGGTTCCGCGGTGGCACTTTTTTGGGGTCGACGGTGCTGTCCCTGTGTGGTGACACCTTGTGGGCAGCGGGGGAAGGGTCCTTGCAGGAGGTGGCCCATCTCACAGCAGCGCTTCCCCGCCCCGCAGGCATCGTCGAGATCCGGTCTGTGCGTGTCGGCGTTGTGGCCATCCGGGCGGTGCACACCGGCTTCTACCTGGCCATGAACAAACGGGGGCAGCTCTACGGGTCGGTAGGTCAGGTTCCGCATCCCATGGCTGGCATTGGAGGTGCGGGGCGGAGCCAGAGCGGGGAGATCCTGCACCCACCGGGGCCGGCACCCATGCTTGCTCCCCCTACTCCCCATAGGGGACGGCACCCGCGGAGCCCTCACCCTGCTCACCCCCTTCCCTCCTCTGCCAGAAGGAGTTCAGCCCCAACTGCAAGTTCACGGAACGCATTGAGGAGAATGGCTACAACACCTACGCCTCGCTGCGCTGGCGGCACCGGGGCCGCCCCATGTTCCTCTCTCTCAATAGCAAAGGGAGGCCGCGGCGAGGGGGCAAGACGCGCCGGCAGCACCTCTCCACCCACTTCCTCCCTATGCTCGTCAGCTGAGCCCTGCAGTGTGGCTCCTGGACAGTCCTGTAGGAAAAGAAAAAATGGGGGGGGGGGGGGGGGAAAGGCTATTTTATATATGTACATATCTATATATTGCTATTTATTGCTTTGTTTTTCAACTGCGTGGTGGAGGATGGATGTGGATGGCAAAAGGTCCAGACTCAGCGTGCAGAGCCATGCTGGGGCTCTGCTCGGTGTCCCTGCACGTGTCCAACCTGAGGCACGCACCCACCGTGGATGGAGCTGATGCTGTGCTGGCTTCCTGCCCTGCTGACAGCATCTCTGCAAGGGGAGAGTGGCTGCAGGGCTGGGAGATGCTGGGGCTGTGTTTGATTGGTGTCTCGTGGAAATTAAAGCTGTGTTCGTGGCAAGGGGCAGCAAGCTGTGGCAGTGCGATGCTGGTGCTCGTGGGCTCCTTCAGCCTCGAGGTGCTGCCCTGGGTTGGGAGATACAGACCTTGGCATCCTCCCTTCTCTTCCCAGCCCACACCTGAGTGTGTGGGCAAGGACATTGCTCAGCCCCAAATCTAACCATAGGAAAAGGCAGCAAGTGGTGTTTCAGGGATGGAAAGGGAGGAAACGGCTGTGGGAGGGGAGAGCCCTGGATGTCAGGCTGCTGCGGGGTGAAGGTGCACGAGGTGAGATGAGGGAATGGCACAGCTGCATCCCGGATGAGCATCCCCTGTGGTTCTGAGGCTGTGGCCCCACTCTGCTCCCTTTCAGCAGACGGGGATGGAGCTGGGTACTGGGAGGTGATTCCGAGAGCATCACCGTGGCCAGAAATAGTGCTTGTTCCTCCCAGCCAGAGCACGTTCCTGCAGTGCCTGCTGAGCCTCACTGAGAGGCACCGCAGCGTGGCCACCGTGTCACATCACACAACCACCAAACTCGTTCCATTTCTCACCAAACCAGCTCCCAGGCAGGAGGGAGCAACCATTGCAGCAAATGCTGGGGACTGCAGTGGGCACCAGACTCCGACCCCAGGAGCTGCAGCACCCATCTGCCTCATTTCACCCATTTGAAGCCCAACTCGAGCATCTCACACGTGGGCACAAACTGCATCGGGACCCTTCCCTCCTGCCTCTGGGATCCCTCTGCCACCACCTGCTCCTGAGCCTGGGATTCCAGCAGCAGAAGCTCCTGGCTCGACCTCTGGCACAGGATGAGCTCTTACCCTGATCTACCAGTCCTGAGATAAACCCTTGTCCCAGAGGCATCCGCCTGCGAGATCAAAGCAGCTGCAGCCTGGTTGAGCTGGCAGAGCCAATGACAGAAACATTCCAGGGCAATGGCTCAGTGCCTCCTCACTGCCGGCCCCCGACAGCTCTGGCAAATGGCAGCTGATGTTTCCTCCAACAAACCTTCCCTTTTATTCTGAAACGGTTCAAGAAATGTCACACAACACCTTCCCCCTCCCATAGGGAGGTACAGCCCTTCTTAGGAAGCTCCGGGACCTGAGCAGTTCCACTCAGTGCTGGATCCTCATTGATTTGCTCTGTGGTTCTGCCACCGTGTGCCCATTCTGTGACACCAGCAGGGCAGAGTCCAGCTGTCCCTGCAGGGTCAGCAGCTCCTCCATGTCTCAGCCCCAGCCTTTTCCCCGCTGCGCTTCCATCAGCCACATCTGAGCTTCTGCTTTTGAGTCATCAAAGAGACAAACAAGTGCAAGAGCTTCAGGTAGGCGTTGGGACAGCTGGGTCACCAGCAGACTGCAGCACGGGGCAGGGGGAGCTGCCTGCAGCTGGCTGGGCTGCCCTTGGCAAAGCTGCCTCAGCTCTCGCTGTGCTCAGTGCCATCTGGAGCCAGCAGGAGAGGGGAAGTCCAGGACTGCATTTAGGTCAGACCCCAGAGCCCCCTGTGCTGCTTCCTGGCCTCAGAGACCACAGATATTCACTCAGCCCAGGATGCAACCCTAGGAGCATCAGAGACCACCATCAGCTTTACCCCAATGCATTTTGCCTTGCATTTGCCAGGAGCACACGACCAGCTGTGGATGTACAAAGCCTCCCATGCACGCATCCCACTCTCACTGCAGGGCTGCTTCCCACAGGTGGTCTGTGATGCTGCCTCACCTGAGCAATCCTACAAGGTGAGGAAGGCTGCAGCCTCCCCAGGAAACATCCCACAGCCACCAGGAGACCCAGTCCTCTGGATGTGCATCTGTCCCAGAACAGCACAGCTGTGGACAAGACCCACACATCATCACCTGATGCACGGTGTGCACAACACCTCCACCAGCACCAGGGAGATCCACTGCCTGCCTCAGATCCCTGCAGCAGAAGAGGCAGCAGCTCGCACCTCAAGCAGCCCAGTGCTGCTCACTGCTTCCTCTCTCCTGCCAGCACTGCAGGGTGACACACAGCCAGGAGCCTGCTTTGTGTCCCCACCTCCGCCCAGGTAGGTCACTGCCACCTCCACTCACATTCTTCTCATTCTCCAATGCACAAACTGTCAAACACACCCAGGTATTTCGTCTCTCTCTCCTTTTTTTTTTTTTTTTCTTTTTAATCAGCTGTATTTTAAGTAACTTTGAAATACATTTTATTCTTTTTTTTTTTCCCCCCTCTCTCCAAACTCTTTGTTTTTCCTGTCTATTATTTGATCACAATGAGATGGGGCTGCTCCTTGCACTGATGCACGCCCAGTCCTGATGTTAACAGTGGAAAAATCTGTTCAGAACTGCAACGGGGAGATGTAAAAAATACAAAAAGGAGCAGGCAAGTATGCTTTTTAGTTGCAATCCTGCAGCCAGCCCCTCAATAACCCACAGGCCTGCAATGCATGGAGGGGTGTTGGCCACGTTGAAGCCTGGAGCTCCCAGCATACCTGCACTCAGCATGCCAGGAGGGCTTGGACAAGCCCAGCCTGCCCTTGGGTTGAAACCAGGCTGCTCAGCACAGCAGTCTCTGGAGACCTGAACCTTGTAGTTTTCCTCAAATCATGCAGAACGTCCCGTTGAGCTGAAACGTCCATTTATTTAAACAGCAGTAATAATTTAAAATTATAAAAACCCCCTTTCAGTGTTGAGTATCAGAAGGGCGAGGTTGTAAAGAAACAAAAATAAATGGGACTCGAGATGAGGGGTGAGGAAGGGGAGGATGATGGGGTCTGTTTCAAGAGTTCATTTGCTCAGTGACAACTATTTGCCCTCCCCAGATGAAGATCCTGGGAGGGAGGCAGTATCATTATGCTTTCATTTTTCAGATTTCAATCTCCAAAGCAGAAGAGATAGCATCTAAGGGGAGGAGGAGGAGGAAAAGCAATAAAAAAAGGAATCTCAAATTCAAAACCTTATCAACAACCTTTCCATTCAGAATTGCAACCACCAGCTCAGTGCCTTAGGTTTCCCATCTGTGGAGCACTGCAGCCTTTCACTGCAATTGTTAAAAGTCCACGTGGCAAAAGGGATGAATTTTATTAACAGACAGAGCTCTTTCCCCATGACAGAACTTGAGGCTTCTCATCTCTGAAGGATCCAGAGTCTCCGTGTCTTCAGAACTCAAAAGGGAATTCTGGGGGTGCTGCTTCCCCCTTGCTACCCTCCCCTTGCTCTGCTCTGGAAGCCCCTTTTGCTGCTTATGTTGGCTGGGGAGGGAAGAAGGACAATGGAGAGGGCCCCAGGGACAGAGGGTTGGATTAAGATTCATGAGTTGTTCGATGAGTTTTCGTTACTTGGTGAGCTGGAAGAAGAGGAGGAGGAGGAGGATGAGAAGTTCATCCCTGTGAGTCCAGGGGGGTTTGTAGCAGTGTTTTGTCCACTTAGGCTCTTCCGGCACACAGGACATGTGTCATGCTATGGAGAGCAGACAAAAAACAACACACAAGAAATAAGGAAAACTGGATTATAAACAACACAGGAGCAATTCTGAAGGAAAAGGCTAAGATTACACTGCTGTTCGTGCTCAGGCTTCATCATGAGGGTGTAAAAAAAGCATTTACAGAGCAGAACGGTACAGCCAGAAAACATTTCAGTGCTACAGAACCCAAGAGACCCACACAGAAGGCACCAACCTGCTCCAGCCAAGGGACTATACAGCTGTTGTGGAATAGGTGATTGCAAGGTAACTGTCGGACGTTCTCCCCAACTGTATAATCTTCTTTACACACAGGGCACTCTAACCCAGAATCTGTATTGCAAACGGAAAGCAAAACACAGCTGAAGAATAAAGCAGAAAACAAAGGACCTGATCGCCCTCAGAAGGAGATCCCATCACCTTCTCCCTTTTTTTTCCCCTTCCCAGCAGCTCTCGTGGCTTCTGTCCCCTTCCCTGCTTCATCTCTGCAAGTGGAAAGCTTGCTGCTTTGCCCTGCCACCATCACTCCCCCCTTTCCACTGTCCTGCATCACTGTTCCCTTCCTCACAGCACAAAACACATTCAGTGA
The DNA here is from genome assembly GCF_026119805.1 of Tympanuchus pallidicinctus. Taxonomy (NCBI): domain Eukaryota; kingdom Metazoa; phylum Chordata; class Aves; order Galliformes; family Phasianidae; genus Tympanuchus; species Tympanuchus pallidicinctus. The sequence goes on from NW_026294765.1 coordinate 1,474,506, forward strand.
ACAGATGCATGCACACATACCTGTAACAAAGCATCCAGTGTTTGATTTGCATCTCTCCAACCAACAAACTCTCACCCAGCTTACAGTACAGCCTGGCTGAGCTGTCAGCACATCCCAGCACAGAGCTGCAGCCCTGCCCATCAGCATGCATGTGCTTTTTCAACTCTATTCACACTGAATTCTTTGGAACAGACAGTTTGCCTCCCCAGGGCAAATTCAACCAGTCTACTCTGCCCTTTCCATTGCAAGAGTATAGCAGAGCTCAGTAATTCAGCTTTCTCCCCACTTTTGAGATGTTTTAGGCCTGGAAGGTACCAGCAGACCAAATGAAAAGCGTTGAAACAGAATTTTCACAGACCTCTTTGTGAACTGGAGGAGATAATACACACCTACGTGTTCCTGTGTGATCTGTACCGTGGGGAGGGCCTGGATCTTTTCTTTGTCTGCTGGCGGTGGTCCAGTGTTTTCAAACTGATTTAGTAACTGAAAAAACAATAGGGCACAGAAGGCAGAAAGATGTGAGCTCAGCAGCACACAGAATCTGTTCATTTACCAAATTAGGGCACTTGAATCCAGCATCCCCTGCGCTGTGGACCTCATCTCCCATTTCTACACCTTCAGTGGTTTGTTCCTGCTGCAGCACAATGGGTGCTGACAATTTAGCAAGCCGTACCCAAGAGGACCTGAGGCTCCATTATAGTGCTAATTTTACCTGTGTAATAATTGCATCCAGGCCGTTAGCACCCCAGGCATAGTCCATTGGATTTGAATGCAAGACTCCCCTTTAAGAATAAGAACAAGAATTAAATTCAGGCACAAGTATGAGCAACCTCAGGAAGAACAGTTGAGCTTCAACTCACCAAGGACCAAGTCCTAAGTTTGGTATTGTTGTAGGTGCAATAATACCATTGACCAGCTGCTGAATGATTCTGAAAGACAAGAAAACCAGGATTAAACAAGAATCTGTATCTGCTAGCTCCTGGTTCAGAAGCCTGACACGGAAGGAGTGGCTAAATGCTGTCACCTCACCAGAGAGAATGAGAGGAAAATAATAAACTGGTTATTCATTGACAAAGAGAAAACCGAATGCTTTATCCAGATGGAATGATTTCTGACAGAGACAGCAAAAGTTTTCCCAGGATACTTTTAAAGAAGCTGCAGTCTTGTTCTCTAGAGTCTCCTCTTGTTTTTCCTCTCACGAATAAGACGTTTTCACAATACCCAGAGATGACCAGGAAATGCTTTCTCAGTGTGTGCTGAAGGGTCAAACCTCCCAGCCTCACTGCAGCTTAGGCTGCTGTGCTCAGTTAGAAAAGCCCCTAAAAGTCGAGGTGAGAGCTGAGCAGAAGCCTGACCATCCAAAGCACGAGCTCACAGAGGACAGAGCCGGGCACGCGAGCAGGGCGCTCACAGCTACGAGCAGCTTTACACTTCAACAGAAGAAGAAGAGACAAAAGGATGATTTGTGGTGAACTCAGCAGTGAAAAAACCAACCCAGGTTTTCTGCACAAGAACCCCAAGGGCTGTTCTTACCCCTCCAGTGTGGGAACCCCCTCGTGCCTGCCAGCAGCACGCCGCGTGGCGAGACGAGCGCGCGGCTGCCTCGCGCCGTACCGGTGCCTGGACTGATGCTCTCTTTCCCTCCTGTTCTCAGAGTCTCTGTTATCTTCTGACTGCACATTGGACCCAAATGGAATCTCAAAGCCATCGTCGAAAATCCCAAAGGCAAACTGGCCGTAGCCCTGAGGCAAAGTGAACAAGTGCTGATCCACGTTCTGGAAGGGAGAGAATTGGAGAGCAGATCGTGATGAGAAGAGAAATAGATCAACTATGCGGTCTTGCCCCAGCCTCCCAAAAATGATTTGTCTGTAGAGCCCTTGGTTGATACAGGAGCTCAGTGCATGCTTAGAAGTAGCTGAGGGAGCAACAGAAACTCAGATTTCCCTGGTTTCTCTGTAGCTGCTGCGTGTTTCTGCACAGCAACACACCCAGCCAGCTCTCCAAATCCCAGCTCAGCCCCCCTCTCAACAACAACAAGCTACAGGTGATGGTCCTATCAAAAATATGATGTGCAAAGATTTCAGGAGCCATTAATACTTCCTCCCCCATGCTTAGTCAAAATCTAGGGAACATTTAAACAACTAATGGAAAGACGTTGATTCAACAGCAAGAAAGAAAACCTTTGAAGAGAGAGAGAGAGGACTTGCCTCAAAAGGATGCCTGTTCTGCTCACTGGTTGATGCAGAGGAGCTAGTTTCATTCTCGGTGTTCCTGAGAAGAAGAAAAAAAAAGCATTGGTAAGTATCATAAGGGTGCTGTGAAAAGATTTTCCCAGCAGAGGGAATCGAGGGACGTGAATCTGACACCATGAGCAAACAGCAAAGCTGCTCCTAACAGCACACAGGAAGTTAGTCAGAGCTGAAAGGAGCCACAGAGGTCAGCTCACCCGCCCTTCTGCTCCGGACCTACAGAAATCAGGCTGCCCTCAGATGCTCATTTTCTCCTTTTTCACTCTCTGCAACCCTCATCACTCACATCACCATCATCTTTCCCCACCCTTTTAGATTCCAGTTTGATGAAGTTATGGAAAAGTGACTGATCCACCAAAGATTCCCTGCACAATCCACCTCCAACAAGTCTGCTTGGTTCCCTGGGGCAACAAGAAGAGAAGATTTAAGGTACAAACCCTGACCACTATGACCCAGATGTGTTTAAGTCTAATCCTGAATCAAAGGAACTTCTCTATTGCAGAAGCATGTGACCAAATGGGAAAAACTCTTAATGCCACCAGGCTTCTGCTTTTGGACTGCTGCAAGGTTTACTGCTCAGTACCCAGCCCGATGCTTCAACATTATAGGTAACAAAACCCAAAAGGTTCAGCCATTAAAAGACTCTCTCCAAGGTCACAGCCAGTCACCAACATAGGAAGGATTACCCAGGGTTGATTTTCCACCTCTGGGTTGGTGCAGTGAGACAAAATATCACCTTCTCAGAACAGAAACCTCAGTCTGTGAAGACCACCTCCCTGCCATCTGTGAGAACGTGCATCTAAGACACGTCTCAAGCTGTCTGTGTGTCAGCCTGACAACTGGTAAACGCATCTGAAACATTCAGACCCTTCTACTCTTGCCTATTCTGACACTGCCAGAGAGCTGTGCCACTGCTCAGTCATCAGTAGAACATGTGAACACAGATCTGAGCTGCTTCAGTGCAGAGCCCAAAGCCTCAGTCAAGGTGCAGTGCTACAGTACTTCAAACCACGTTACATACAGTCCCCATGAGGCAGATTCCTCTTCTTGGACAGCTGGAATACAACTGTAAAGAGCCTACAAAGATCAGGTCCAGCTGCCAGACCTCTTCAGGGCTAACCCAAAGTTAGGGCCCACTATTGAAGGCCAATTGACCAAGTGCCTCTCAAACACTGACAGGCACAGGGCAACACCTCCAGGAAGCCTGATTCAGCAAAGGAATTTTGTCTGATGCTCCATCCCCTGCATCCCCAGCACATCTCTGTGCTGCTCCCATGCATCCCACTGCTGCTGAGCAGGGAACAGACCTCCCTCAGCACTTCCCCAGCTGCAGAGAGATGTCAGGTTGCTTCTCAGCCTTCCTTCCTCCAGGCTTGACAACCCAGGCATGCTCAGCTTCTCCTCACAGCACAAGCCTGCCAGCCCTTCACCACCCTCCTCTGGATGCATTCAAGCATCTTAATATCCTTCTCATGTTATCTCTGCCCTGATGACTCAAAGCAGTTAAGAGCTATCACATGCCATGAGGAAAGACTCTGACACCTTTTCCTGTTTGTTTTGAATCAACACATTCCTCCTGCTGCCCTTTACCACTGCTGATCTACCTGCAGATGCAGGCTATGCATAATAAGCACTATATAACCATAGTAAAGAAAGACAGGCCAAGTGTTGGCCAGCACTAAAACCTGCGTAGGATGTGATGCTGCCTTTTACCTAGAAAAAGAGCAGAGTAGATTGAAAGCACCCTAACAACAGCCACTGAGAGCAGCACATTACCTTGGCTCTTCAGGAAGTTCTTCAATAAAACCAGATTCACACCGTGGGCAAATGTAATCCTACAGGAGAAGAAACACTGAATGAGAAAAGCAAGCAGTTGGCAAAACCAATACTGGGATACAGAGAACACCACCTGGTATGACAGCCCCCAGGAAAGCCATCCTGCAGCACCTTAAGGAGCTGCTTTATTTTGTGGGTTACATGCAATATGTTGTATTTGCTGTGACACCACAGCTCACTTTGACTGCACAAATAACCAGATCAGAGAGGCAGTCGGTCTGAAATTCCCCTACATCACACCAGTCTCACAGCAGAATGTAAAAAACCCAAATAGCCCACCCTGTACTTGTTAGTTAGGGAACTCTGCCCAAATTAAGATACTTGACCAAGTAATTAGGCATAGACAGAAGGACTCCTCTCACCACCTGGCTTGAGCACTTCTGTAACCCAGTTTTAAATGCCATTTAATTTTATTTTAAGGGTAAAAATGGCTTGGCCAGCCAATACAGATAGAGCAGAGCTCCTGTGAAAGCTATATTAAGTACACCCACTACCACTGTGACTTGGCACAGATGGCAAGCAGAGAATGCAGAGCCACAAGGACCCCCAAGCCACCCCTCACACCAACAGGAACCGTGAAGCCTGAACCTGCTTTGAACTTGGATTTATATAAGATGTGGATAATACTAATTGATCCCCAGCACAGACAAAACATGAGGTAACATGTGATGCAGTTCAGAGCGAAGTGAAAGCCAACCCACCAGCTTTCCCAGAAGGTCAGCACTGAAACACTGCCCTTTAAATATCTGTGTGTTTGTGGGGCTTCCCCCTGCCACCCCCCAGAAGGCTACAGCATCCTAATGAATGAGATGAGGGAATCAGGCTAATTACAGCATCGTTCTCACTTAGGAAGGGCTTAATGGAAAGCTATGGCTGATGTTGTCTGGGGTTCCCAGCACTCAGAGGAGACACAAGTGGGTCATTCTGCAGCACACAATACCAGAATGTCACACTCCCACGCTCATTACAGAGAGCTACAGCCACCCTTGTGGCTTTTGATACTGAAGACTGAATGTGACAGAATAAACAGCCTGTGTATTCAGAGCAGGATTCTTCAAGAGTTTGCTACAGTCATTTTCCCCCCTCCCCCTTAATTCTGGGTGCAAGGGATTTATACTTTGTGAGCACACTTGCAGCCAAAGGGAGCCCAGAGCACTTCAGCTCACTCAAGGAATCATTGGGCTGTTTAGCACAAGGCAGCCACATGAGAAGTGACACCACAGGACACCACTGAGTCACAAGAGGAAGTGACAGATGCTGCACCCAGCCTCAAACTGAGCCTGGTTCAGGGCTGCCATGGCACAGGACCTGGGAGAGACAGTGCCTCATGTAGAAACTTCACACCCTTGCCACTGCTGCATCCGAATTGTCCTAAGGCACAAAGATTCCCAGGAAGAGGAGAGGCTGACAGCTGTGTGGGCTTTGCTCCTCAAGGCATCACAGACAGAAAAAAGATAAAACCCAAGCAAAATGCAGCAGGGCCAGAGATCCACTCAGCCCTGTTTCTGTCTGCCCAGCAAGATAAGGAAGCAGCAGACATCCTCCATCCCAAGACAGAGAAGCTGCTGCTCCCTCCCTCCTCCGGGCAGGCAATTGTGAAATAACTGCATTTAGAGAATTTGCACAATGTTTGATTTCAAGAGCATTTCTGCACCAAATCACCAGCATACAGGAACTCCTGCACACTCTACAGGAAAACACATCAATTATGCCTGCAATAACCTCATCCTGGTTTACGTTTCACCCATACATCATCAGGATAAATTATTACACTCGACACAAGAAGTCAGCCATGCAATCCTCTCACCTCTCCCATATAAGGGAGTTGCATGGGTTTGTTTTCTCTTTGTTTACAGACTGAATGTAGAGATCAGCAAATTCCTTTGCAGCTGGAACAGCACAAATGTCACAGCTCATTGTTTCTCAGGTTGTTTGAATGAATCCTTCTCCACTTCATGCTACGCTACCTTCAGCAGTGAGGTCTGCAATTGGGAAGTAAAACCAGTAAGCTCGGATCCTGAAACAAGCCTGTTGACTATCATGAGATCTGCATCAATGAAAGAAGCTGTCAGCTCCCTGCCAGAGCCTGATGCTCGCTACTAGATGCACTCTGCTGGCCCAAAACCAACACAGGCCACTGGAACACAAAGAAGAGCCTCCTGTTCCTGGATTACAGCCTTTCAGCTCCTGAGCCACTTTCTCTCTAGCCGGGCTGTTTGCTCAGCAGGAGCATTATCAGCAGCTTCGTCTTCAGACTCAAACACACTTTGCTCAATTGCCACCAAGGCCCACCCTCACCTAAGCACTGAGAGAGAGCAAAAGGACACAGCACGTTTCAAACCCAAACTCACCCAATCGAAACAACCACGGTAAATAAATGCATACAGGCGATTTTTAGAACGCAGTGAGTGATTTAAAAAAAAAAAAAAAAAAGAAAAAGCAACGCCTTATTCTGACGAGACGCTACGGAACGGTCTAGAATAGACTCGGTAAGACCCAAAAAGCCAAAGGGATCCCCGAATCAAAGCCAGCATCTGGCAGCCGAGCAGCCCGCTCTGTGAAGTGGTTCCACGCCGGCAGCAGCGCCGGGCTTCGTGCAGAGCTCAGTTCCCGCCCCCTCCCCCCCTCCTCCCGCCGCCCCCGCGTCGCGGCACTGACCGGCCCGTATCTCCAGTAGAAACCCCGGCAAAGCCCCGAGGGGCTCCGACCGAAGCGGCACAGCCCGAAGCCTCGCTCAGCTCAGCGGGCCCAACGCAGAGCCAAAGGACGGCGGGGGACGGCCGCGCCTTTAGGGACGAAGCGAGAGGGGAAGAGGAAGGAACGCGGGAAGGCGGCGGTGCTCCTCAGGCCCGCCCGGCCCTGCGGCCTCCCCCTCCCCCTCTGCGGCCCCCAATCGCCGCAGCCCCCACCGCCCCTTCGGCCCCGGCCCGGCCCCCCCAGGCCTCATCCCCACGTGTCCGCCCCGCGGGGTTTCTGCCCGCCCCAGCGTCGTCCCGCGGTTCTCCCGGCCCCGTCACGGCGGCACCCGCGCCTCCCCCGACTCACGGGCAGGCGGGGAGCGATCTCGGCCGAGCAGCAGTGGCAGAAGAAGCGGCCCGGCTGCGGGGAAGCCTCCGCCATCTTCCCACCCCCCCCGCGCCGCCCCGCCCCGCCCGGCGACGTACGGAGGAGGGACGGTGGCTGAGAGGGGACAAAAAGTGCACGACGGCAGAAACGCGCGAAGTGGGAGGTGCTGAGGGGGGGGCGTGTCTTTTGAGGGGGCGTGTCTTACCGGGGCGGGGCCAATGGCGCTGCGCGGCACGCGGAGCCGTAGGCGCGCTCCCGTCCCCATTCTCGTTCCAGATCTGTGCTTTTCATCTCGGTAATAAAGCCTAATAATTACTTTAATAAAGACTAACGATTACTCAAAAGCCGAATAATTTCCTTATTAAAAAAAAAAAAAAAAGACCTGGGGAGAGACTGAGCCCATCAAAAAGAGGGCAAAGCGGTTTTCCCGTGAAAAAAAAAGCCATATTCTTTTAAATATCGGCCCTGCCCCCACCCCATCGCCTGGAGGGAGCTGGGTCTGCTCAGAGAGGATTTGAGTCACCCCAAAGGCAGCGGTGGGGCGGCTTTCTCACGGTGCTGCAGAGCAGTGATGAGGGAGGAGGTGGCACCTCCAGAGTCTGCATCAGCAGAGCAGGGTGCTGCTGGGGGGGGGAATGAGGGGAGATGGGAGGAATGGGTGGGGTGGGGTGGGATGGGGTGGGGTAGGATGGGATGGGGTGGGATGGATGGGGGGGATGAGATGGAATGGGATGGAATGGGGTGGATTGGGTTGGGGTGGAGTGGAGTGGGGTGGGGAGGGGAGGGGAGGGTGGGGTGGGATGGGATGGAATAGGATGGAATGAATGGGATGGGATGGCGTGGATGGGATGGGATGGGATGGATGGGGTGGGATGAGATGGAATGGGATGGAATGGGGTGGATTGGGTTGGGGTGGAGTGGAGTGGGTGGGGAGGGCGGGGAGGATGGGATGGAATAGGATGGAATGGATGGGATGGGATGGCGTGGATGGTATGGGATGGGGTAGGATGGGATGGATGGAATGGGGTAGGATGGGATGGTTGGCATGGGATGGATGGGATGTGATGGATGGGGTGGATGAAATGGGACAGGATGGATGAGGTGGATGGGAAGGGATGAGATGGGGATGGGAAGGGGGCACCTCTGGGCTATACCACAGTGGTGGTGGGGATGAGTGTCCCTCTGTGACCCCAAACCAGGGATCTGAATTCCCAGGCACCTGGGAGTGCATCAGCCTCACATTGAGACCTGCTGGGTTCAGGAGTGGGGGGCAAATGGCACGGAGCTGGCAGCCACCCCATAAGCCTGACAGGAGCCTTTGCAGGAGATGCAAAGAGCGTGATGCCACTGTCAGGAGGAGGAAGAGGAGGAGGAAGGCTGGGTTTCACATGGGAGCAGGCCTCAGGGCAGGGCGCGTTCCTGCAGCCGGCACAGATGTGGTGCCACGTTCCCAGGGTACCTGGTGGGGCTGGGCAGGGCCTGCGGCCACCTCTGCTGCCACTCGCAGTGCCCGGCTGTGGGTGTTGGTGATGAGCTCACCTCCTGAGACATGACTTAATTCCAGTGGTGCCAGTGGTGCCAGGGGCTGCTGAGGGGCTGCCGTGGGCTCTGTGTGTGTGTGCACACATATGTATGCTTATGCGTGTGTGTGTGTGCGTATGCATCCATGTGTGTGGTGCTGGGTCCTGTGCCCGTCGCACTGAGGGTGTCAGCAGGGTGAGGATCCCCAGCACCAGGGTCTCTCTGGGCATGAGCGTGCCCTGCAGGCAGGAACTTTTCTAATTAACAAACTGCAGGCCGTGGATAAAACCCTGTGACTGAGGGATTTGCTGACACGAGATGTGCTGCGCTGAGATAAAGCCCAGACATGTGGCTGTTGTTCTGCACAGACGTTGCACTGAGCAGACGTGTTTCCCCTGGCACTCCCACTCTGCCTGCCCCATCTCCTGTTCTTTGGGGGGTCAGGGGGGGGAGGGTCTCCTGCTCACAGCATTCCCCATCACTGGGGATGGATGTGGACCTTCTGGAAAGGGCAAGCAGCACAAACCAGCAGATCCTGGGCTGCTTTGCGCTCGGTTTCCCTCTCTGCTCCCACCTCCCCCATGACAAGGGCAGGTCATTTTCTATAAGGACTTAGCCTCTGGGCCCCTGTCTTCTTATATAAAGTGGTTGCTGGAAGGCGATCCCTGCTCTCCTCACCCAGCTGTGTCAGTCTGGAGACCTGCAGGCAGCTGTTGGGCACAGCCCGGCTGTGCTCTCATAGAGCTCCCCAAGCCCCACTGCCTTCCTGCACCCTTCCTGCCAAGGGAGAAGAACTGGTGCAGCTGGTCTCCCTGCTCCTCTCCACCCAGATGGTGTATAATTGCTTATTTTAATTAATATATTGGAGGCCACTCAAAGGAAAGCGGCGAGATTTGTTAACAACCACCGCAGGGATCGTCTGCCAGCCCCAACCCATTCGTGTCACGACGGATTTGAATCGGCCTCCTTTTGAATTCCCTCACAGACAGATCAGACGATTTGCATCCCCCCACCTCACCCTTTCTGGCCCGTCTGGGGCTGAGCTCTGCACCGCAGCCTCCAGCATCTCCTCCAACCACATTCAGTGCTGCACAGTCCCCGGGACCCCACCTGCTTCCAGGAGCTCCATGGGATGGGGGAAAGCTGCAGCCCTCGGGGGACTGGTGGAGCTTCTGAGCTCCACCTCAAATTTCCCTTTTTAAAAATATTTTTCGCCTCCCTCACCCCCACCCCCCTTTTTTTTTTTTTTGATTCCTTGCTTTTCTTTTCCTATGCTTAATATAAACCATTGTTTTTCAAGGGAAATTTTAATGCGAAAAACATGTTTTTCTACTAACTGCGAGCCTGGGCTATGTAAGCAGTCAGTTTTCTTGTCTGAAGGGAGCTGTGGGGTGGATGGGGCTCTGTGGGAGGTGTGGGACCCGCAGTGGCTCTGCCCTCAGCTGCCTGCAATGCACGCACACCTCTCACTTTGGGCTGGGAAGCGTTCACCCCAACCATCTCCCCTGCACCCCAGTCAGACCTGCACGGCTCCGTGACGTTTTATGGAGCTGTCGGCTCTTCCCTGCAGGCAATCTTTGCTCTTTCCACAGCGGCGGACGAAGCATTTCCACTGGGGAAACCACACGGGCAGCTGAGTCATGGCTTGTTTACACGGCGTGCCCGTGAAAGGTGCTCAGAGAAGCATCACCGTGCAGCTCCATGCATGGGGACCTGGGGACAGCACTGGGGCCAGGCTGTGCAGGTTAAGGCATGGAGAGAGCAAAGCGTGCAAGCTGCGCATGTGCACAGGTGGCTTTGTGCACGTGTGCTGGGGTGGCTTTGTGCATGCGTGCAGCTGAGTGTTCGCCTGCCCTGTTTCACCACAGAAGCATCCCCTGCATGCAGCAGGAGGTGAAGCCCTTTGCGCCCATGGGGCCGTGCAGGGCTGTGTCAAGAGCATCCCCCGGCCCCAGCAGGTGACCTGAGCTCATGCAGGCAGCCAGGGCTGCTGAACGGCTGTGCCACCCCACGTTGCCCCGGCCTCCTGCCCGCTGCACCTCCCGGGGCTCAGACAGGCATGCGGGCAACTAGATTGTTTTGTAAGGAACTAATTAAGGCAGCTATAAATCTGCGTGTGCATAGACAGGGGAGATGAAAACCAGAGCCAACTGCAAGCCATAGACAAGAGACATCTGTTCTTTCACTCAGAGGGAAACGCACTCCGTCGCACACAGCCCCTTCTCCTTGGCTGCGTGGGGCCCCGGGACGCCCCAACTGCCTCCCCTCTGCCTGCTCCCCCCACGCTCTCTCTTCCACCTCCCACAGAATCACAGAATAGCTGGTGCTGGAAGAGGCCCTAAAGCCAATTCAGTTCCAACCCTGCTTCTTTTCTTCCCCTGCTGGAAGGAAAGAGGCATCAGGACAAAGCCGTGAAGAGCACCGAGGCACCAACTGTGGGTGCAAAACTGTGGGTGCTGCACTGCACGATGCTCCCAGCAGCTCTGCTGTGCTTTGGTGCAACGCTGGGCACAGTGAGAAAGCAGAATGGGTCCCTCTCTTGGCATTCCCAGCCAGGGCAGAGCTCCTGGGGTTACAAAGCTGGAGCAGACAGCTCACATCCAACTGCAGCCAGAGAGTGTGCCGAGCGCATCGCTGCCAGCGCGCACTGTGGGGTGCAGGCAGCAGCATAGATTGAGGTTTTAATTAAGCATTTGACACAGTGCCTTGTGAATTCTTACCCGAATAATTAAATCAAATTGCCTGTGATAGGAGTGCTTTTATGACACACCAAAGACCAGCGTGAGGCGGTGGCAAAGAGCAGCAAGGCGGGCTGGGGGCTGTGAGACGAGGCTGGGTGGTGAGGTGGTTGGCAGCAGTGTGGGAGCAGCACGCAGGGCTCTGTGCAGCACAGCAAGGATGCTGCAGCAGGGAGCAGAGCTGGGAGCAGCAGGTCAGGCTGGCGGAAGGGCAGGAGGATCTGCATGTGATGAGAACACGAGCGGTGATCAGATCTGCAGGGGCAGGTCTTGGGAAGCCGGGCACCCCGCGCCCCTCCCCGCACGCAGGCTCCCACCCTTCCCTCTCATTTTGCAGAAGTGGAAGTGTCCCAGTAACATGAAACGATTACTGAGGTGAGGAGCATCCAACTCAGCACTTCTTGGCATTTGTTCACGGCTTTTCATCTTCAAAGCTCCTTGTAGCCATTAGCTAACTGCTAATGCAACCTTCCTGTGAGATAGTGCAGGATCAAGCAGAGGAACATTATCTTGCCGCAGCAGATGGGGAAACTGAGGCTTGGAGAGCTGACGCTGCTGCCCCGGGCATAGGGCGAAGCTGCGTGTCAGAGCTGGGGGTGGAGTGTGCCCAACCAGGGATCGAAGCACAGAGCATTCAGCCCTGTGCTCTCTCCCCAGCGCCGGTGATGCAGCTGTGAGCAATACATAACTCCCTGGTTTGCCTGGCTATGCAGACACGGCAGAGAAAATCCAACCCCCTGGGGCAGCACCCAGCAGCTCACCTGGCTTTGCAAAGAGGGAAACTGAGGCTGGGGTCAAGCCTTGCCCTGGCCTTGCTGCAATCCGGTGCTCAGCAGGCAGGCAGCCAGCCCCAGCACCCCAACAACCCTGTCCTGGGGGCACACAGGGGGTGGTGCTGCTTGCACAAGTGCTGCTGCAACAGGGAGGGTGGTGGGCTGCTGGGGCCTCCTGCTATGCTTCATGGGGGAATCAGCATCTGGAACTCTGCTGGACTTGTCCAAAACCTCCCAGCTACACCCACAGGGTCGATATGAAACCTCTGTGCCCTGACCCTGGGTTCTGGGAGAAACACTTCTCAACTGACTGTCTGCTTGTAAATTGCAGCTCTAATCGGTTTAGCAGAGTTTAATTAGCCTGAACTGATGAGAGAGGCGAGATTCCCTCCTTAAAGGATCCCGGCAGTTCAAGGGAACAGAGCCATAGCTGCCTCTTGAACCTCAGCCTGAAATCTCGCTGCAGACCAAAGCGTATCGGGAACCTCCTGACCCAGCACAATACCAGCACCCAGACAGAAAAGGTCAGATGCGAGGCTGCCATTCACTGCGGCTGCAAAAAGCTCCTTTGTCCCAGCTCTGCCCGCCACCCCCGAGCCCCACGTGTGGGCCGATGGCTTTGGCTCCCAATCTGCAAGGAGCTGAGCTCCAGGAGAGCAGCGGGGCCTTAAACCAGCCCTAGTGCTGCAGCAGGGCAGCTTTCTCCCATGGTTCCCAGCCTTCCTTTCTCTCCCTTTGCCATAACAGTGCCGACCTGCTGGCTTGCAACTGCTACCTGCCCCATTGGTGCGTGCAGCAAGGGATGCAGTGGGACCCCCCCAGCTTGCAGCAGACTGCTCAGGTGGGTTCTGCTCCCAGTGCTGCTTGAGAACCAGCTCCGGCCCCCTCCCCAAGACCACCTCCTCACAACCATCAGTGCTTCCTGGACAGCAGAGCACGGGGTGATCCTGAGCCCTCGGCACACTGCTGCCCTTCGTCACTCAGTGAAGGAGGAAGGGGCCTGAATTGCTCCCCTCCTGGCCTCCAGCTCCTTCTGTCCACAGCCAGAAAGCAGAGCCCAGCTGTGCTGCTCCATCCAGATGTGGTGGCTTGGAGAGAGGTACGACCCCATCCCTGCCAGACACTCTGGTTGTGCAATGCTGCTCTCAGCCAGGGAAAATCCCTTCTTGGCCTCTGTGAAGCTTCTCTGACATCCATGAACATGTGAGCAAGTGCATCACTGCCCGCTCTTATCGAATCCAGCTCAGGGATTTGGCTCCCTGGCCCTCTGTCCTTACATGGGCAATTGCTTGCAGCGGATGGCACATGCTGGGAACACACAGATGGGATAGAGGCAGGGACAGCTGCTCAGCCTGAGGCCGGCACCATGCTGCAAACCTGTGCTCTCCGGGCTCCCAGGTCCTTCCATCCTCTCTGGGACAGCAGGCGCCTTGCCGTGCCCCACAGCACACGCTCTGCTCACAGGCAACGTGGCACTTCAGGCCCCAAGGGCTTCTTCAGCGATGCTCTACAGCTTATACCAAAGCCAAACCCAATTCTGCACTCCCTAGTGGTGCAGAGGGAGAACAGAGAGGAGACTGACCTCAGTGGAGAGCTGGCAGCTCCCCATTCCCACTCCCTGGCAGGGAGGGACAAGGCAGTGGCAGCAGACACAATCGCCCTGCCTGTGGTCCTGCTGGCATCACACCCCTCTCTGGCCATGTGGCCACTGCTGTTCTGTGTCTTGCTGGACCCAAACTGCATCCAGCCAGATCCTGCACCAGAGTGATCTTCTCATGCTGTGCTGGCATCAGCTCGGAGCGAGGCGGTCGCTGCCGGAGCAGAGGGGTGGTGCGAGCTCCCCAGGGCCATCCGTATGGGGCCCCTTCTCCTGAAAGAGCCAGACCAGATCTGTTGAAAACATGACCTCAGCTGAGGCCAGTGCAAAGGGTAACGTGTTCCCCTCAGCTGCACAGCGTGGAGGGACAGGGAGGTTCACGGGCTGGAAAAGGCCCCTGGAGCAGCAGCGAGGAGGAGTGAGGCAGGAGGGACCCCGTGGTCTGGCTCTCTGCTCTGGGCTGATGGTTGAGGACTCTGGTTGTACCCCAACATGTTGTTGGCATGATGGCACCAGGCAGGAGACCACAGGATGTTGGTAAGGACCCCCGCCCTCAGTGACAGTGTGTGTCGTGGGGGGTACAACCCCCCCAGACCTTCTCTTTGCTCCCACACTGTGCAGGGCTTGCTCTGACAAGGGCTGCTGCTGCCAGAGGAAGTGGGACCTGACAGTGCCTCAGTTTCCCTATTGGCACAGCGTGGGTGATGCCAGACTGCGGAGCTGCACAGCTGCTCGGGAAGCAAAGCTGAAAGGAGCCACGCAGCACAGACCCAGCAGGGTTCTGAGGTTCCAGATGGGATCGGGGGGCTCACTCTGGCTGCAGGGGTACAGGGTCAGGCAGGTGGGCACCCTCCCCTCCCCCAGCAGCAATCAATTCATCGGGGTCTCCCCATGCAAAACTCTCTCCTCCTGCTCCTTGTATGCTCCTCAGCTTGGGGGTACCCCAAAAGCTGGCTGTGCCACTGCTCCCTCTGTATCGCCAGCCAAGGCAGTCCAGCCGTGGACATACGGACACACGGACACACGGACCCGTTCCCCCCACGCCATCACCCCTCACCCCGTACTCCCCGCTCCCCCCCTTTCCCCGCTCCCTTTCCCCGCTCCCTCCCCGCCGCCCCGTTCCCCCCCCGTCCCGCCCGCCGCCCCGCCCGGTGATTCACGCCGCCCCGTCGCTTTATAACGCCGCCGGCCCCCGCCGCCGCCTCACAGCCAACAGGTCCCGGAG
Source organism: Tympanuchus pallidicinctus (assembly GCF_026119805.1). Lineage (NCBI taxonomy): Eukaryota > Metazoa > Chordata > Aves > Galliformes > Phasianidae > Tympanuchus > Tympanuchus pallidicinctus. Next base: position 1,489,511 of record NW_026294765.1, read on the forward strand.
CGTCCCGGTCGCGTCCCGTCCCGCCGCCGCCCGGCTCGGCCCGGCCCGGCCATGCCGCTCCGGCTGGCTCTTTGCCTGCTCGTCCTTTGCAGCCTCGCCGGCGGCGACGCCGCTCACGGTAAGGGAGCTCGGGGCGGGGGGAACGGGGCAGCCGCGCCCGACGGGAGCTGACGAGCCGCGCCCCGTCCCGTCCCGTCCTGCCGGCAGGTGCCTGGGGCGGGGGCAGGGGCGGCCCCGAGTCCCGGCGCCGTTACCGGCTTGTCCTCCGCTTTGGTCCGATCCGTCCCGACCCCGCCGGTGCTGGCTGAGGGCTGGTGCTGATCTTGGAGCGGGAACGGGGCTCTGCTGTCGGTTCGGATCCTCTCCGTCCTGTTCGTCTCTTATCAGCGTCGGTTGTGGGGCACAACAGCGGGTAGCGAGTGCACGGCTGGGCAGCGCGACCCCGCTGACACAGCTGTACCGAGGCGGTGCCGTGCATCGACCCGCTGTCCTGGTTCCAGCACCGGGGCTGGAGGTGAATGCAGCCGCTGGAGCTGCCCGTCCTGCAGAGGGTCCCGCAGAGGATCTCACTGCTCGTGGTGCATCGAGCTGTGCAAACCACTCCGCTAAGTTGAGAAGGACTGGGAGCCACGGCCAGTTCGTGGGTTGGGTGTGGAGTTTCCAGCTCCAACCCCTCCCTGTTCAGATGACTGTGCTGGCAGCTTGTACGGGCACTCGTTGGCATCCAGGCGGCTTGGTGGCCGTAGCCATGTGGGGAAACCACAGAGTGCCTGGGTTAGTTGAGACCCCTGGGCTCCAGTCACCCTTCCCAGTCCTTCTCAGCCCTGCTGTGCTCAGCAGAGGCTGCTGCCTGCCAGCACTGCTTCTGCAGCACTGCTGGAGTTTCCATCTTCCCCTCCACACGATCACGTTTGTCTCCATCACACGCTGCCAGCATGGGCAGGGAGCAGCACTCCCTGGACAGCACGGCGTTGAGGTGCCCCAGAGGACAAGAGGGGCTCTTATGAGATGCCCAGGGGTGCTGCAGCCTTCAGAATCAAGGCAGCATTGCTTCACACCGTGGGATTTCCTCTCCCTGCTTCACAAGGTCCCATTCAAACACTGAGAAGCCCCAGGTGTGAGCGCTGTGTGCTACCTCTGGCTTGAGCCCATGTCCTGCAGACTGCTGCAGGTAAGAGCATGGAAAGTGATACAGCCAATGTGCCAGGGAAACGCAGAGGATGGGGTGCCTGGAGAGCCCCCACACATCCTGGGGCACATCCACTTCCCTGCTGTCTGCTGCTTTGAGTATGTGGGGTACGTGCATGGGGATGGAGCAGAAGCTGGGAGCTGCAGGGTCTGGGGAAGGTGCTCCTGTGTCAGTGGGACTCAGCCCTGTGGAAGTGTGAAAGCAGCTCCTGCTTGCACGTGTCACAGCTGTCCTCTTGCTCAGCTTCCCTGCGGTTCCCTGTGAGCACTGGAGTGCCAGGTCCTGAGCCATCCCCTGCTGCATAGCTGCGTGCTGCCAGATGTGTTCACAGCACAGCCCGGAGCCCTCCTGCCCATTGCTGCTGGGGCTGCCATGCATGAGGGAATATTGGAACCACAGTGCTGGGGTGAAGGCGGGAGTTTCCAGTGCATGGCATCCAAGGGAGGCTTCACATTTTCATATTTTGTTGGTTTTACTTAAAAGCATGCGAGCAGCCAACTCACTTTTTGTTGGCGATGATTCTGCAAATGAAGTAGCCGAAGATCCCTGCTGGGATGCTATCAGACTTACATACCATCTCCTGGGCTCTGGAGGCACCAGGAGGCTGCTGGGTTTTACTGGGGACCATGGGCAGGGTCTGGCTTTGCTACCAAGCTCCCACTTTCCTGGCACAGCAAGCATCGCGTGATGGGAATTTCCTGGGCTGTTTCAATGCAGCTCCTGGCTCCGTGCCGGCTCTTCCCTGGAGGTCTCTCCCTCCAGGCACCCATGAGCCATGGAAAACCCAAGGAGAGTTTTGGGAAGCTCTAGGCTTGCAGCGTGCACGTGGGCAGGTGCTGTTGGCATGAGCACATCCCAGCTCCTACCTGCTGCTGGCAGTGGGAGCAGAGCCGGTAGTAGAGTGAGCTTGACCTGGGGCTGCATTCTACTCCTGCCTGCTGCTCAGGCCATGCCTGGCCTCCAGGCTTCCCCTGCAGCAGCACCATTTGCTCAGGCTGCTTCTTTCACAGTCCAGAAGGAGCAAAAAAAAAAAAAGCCAGTGAACTTTATGCAGGGTCCCCACACCGGTGCTGGGATGCAAAGGCTGTCAGTGCGGGTGCCCGTAGCAGCAAACACAGCTCCGTGTGCCAGCACCCCACATCCAGCAGCGTTGGCATTGCTGCAGCCCCAGGTGCTGCAGGTATGTGGCTGTTTCTGGGTAATGTAGGGGGAATTGGGATGGCAGGATATCATGGAGGAAAAAGGGGCTTCAAAGAACCATTGGACAAATTCCCGGAGGGTGCAGGGCCACGCTGACATCGTGCTGCGCTCCGTGGTGCCCAGATGTGAGCTGTTGGATGCCCACAGCTCAGGGCCAGTGGAGTTTGCTCCATCCATGCCCACCCTGATGGGCTCAGGTCCTTGCAGGGAGCTGCTGCCAGCACACCAGCATTCCCTTGTGGAATTCCAAAGCGAAATGGGGCTGGGGGAGGTGGTGTGGGGGGTGCTGATGCTCCGTGGATGAGCCTTTGCTTTGGAAGAGAGCAGCTCCAGCCCCGTGCTGGTGTCTGGCAGTGGGATCCAACCCTTCCCCCAACCCTGAGCACATCTTTAGCCGTTTAACAGACCTCAAACGCAGCTAATGAGAACATAAACCCAAATAAGCATCAGAAGAGGCTGCTTCGCAGAGGCGGAAATTGCAAAGGAATCACTCACAAAAAAAAAAAAAAAAAATAGTATAAATGATTTGCTCATGAGGTTAAGGAACAAACAGGCTTTTGACTCAGTGGGATCAGATGCCGCTGGGCTGGCCGTGTCCCAAGGGCTGTGTCAAGTGCCCTGCTCACAAAGGCAGAGTGTGTGGGGCTGCGTGCTGCAGGGATGGTCCCTCCGTGGGGCTCATGGTGCTGGGCAGGGGGTCCTGAAAAGCTTCGAGGAGATGTTGTCTGCCTGCTGCCAGGCATCACACAGTGTGCTAAGCCCCGTCCTCTGCCCTCCTTGCAGGTGGGATCTGCTGGCTGCAGCAGGGGAAGGAGGCCAAGTGCACCATGATCCTGAAGACAGGCGTGACGTGGGAAGAGTGCTGCGCCAACGGCAACGTGGACGTGGCCTGGTCTAATTACACCTACCCAGGCAACAAGATCAGCCTGCTGGGCTTCCTGGGGCTGGTGACCTGCCATCCATGCAAAGGTGAGTGTGGGGCTGCGGGATGGGGACGGCGGCGGGGCCGAGCTCTGTGCTGGGGGTGGCACTGAACCCACAGCTGCAGGCAGTGCCGCAGTTCCCGGTGCCTCTCTGCATCCCCAAATGTGTTCCATGGGGCATGGCTTGTGGGGCAGCCCCTGCCCCCAGGTAGCTCTGCTGTAACAGAGCGGGGTTGCGTGCCATGGTTGTGGCCATGAGGTGCAGGGCTGAGCTCAGCCAACAGATCACTGGGGCTGCCCGACCCCGCTGCCCTCTCCAGCTCTGATCGGAGGGAAACTTCTTTTATTTATATACAGATATATATATTTTTTTTTCACGGGAAGATGCATTTCTTCCCCTTTGCTCCCCCTTCCTCCTCCCTCCCATATGTGTGAGATGGCTTTATATAACAGACAGTTCCAAAAATGGAAACCCTCCAGCTGTGAGTTCCAGGCCCTCCAGATGTTTTGGCACATGCCACAGGCACGGATCCCCTCGCAGCACTTGCGTGGTCGTGTGAGAACCCACTGAGGACCTGCTGACCACAGGAATCAGGAGCAGGTCTTTGGAAGGTCACTGAGTTATTTGCTTAAAGAGGGGTGGGGAGAAAAGCTCTTAAGAAAACAACTCCTTCCAGTGCCTCCGAGGTCCCACTGCGGCCCCAGTGCTTGAGGTTGGATTCTGTGCCCTGTGAGACACATAGCAGGTGCTCAGCAGGGATGGGGGCATGCAGAGCAGCCCACAGAGGGGCACTGTGGCTGCCCAGGCTCTGCGAGTGGGATCTCAGCACAAAGTGGCCATGAGGAAAATGGGAAAGCTGTGCTGGTTGGTCTGGAGCTGGGTGGGTTCCCCAGGCTGAGGGCTGGGTGCTGGGGGGGTCACTCCAGGAGAATTGCAGCTGGGTGCTGGGGGCTGCTCTGTGGCTTTGCTGGGAAGTGAAATTCCTGGCTCTCCAACCCCCCTGGTGCCAGGGCTGGGGTCGTCACGGATGGATGCTCCTGCGGTGGGACAGATGGACCCCACTGCAGTGTGCATCAGCCGTGCTGTGCCCCCCTCAGCGCCATTCAGGGCAGGCCCCAGCTATGGAAATCAGAGAGCAAAGCAGGAAACTGCCCGTCTCCCACCGGGGAATTTCTCCTGGGAACGTGGGCCAAGAAGACAGGGGATTTCCCCTTCCCCCTCCTCCCCTGGCTGTCTCCCGAAGTGACCCGGTTGCTGCAGGGAAATCCCCCTTCTTTATCTCCCTGCTGACATCTTCCCAGCACACACCCTGTCTGCAGGAATCCCTCCTGCTCTGGGGTGAAGCTCGGGCTGGGGAGGGCTTCCTTCCCTCCTACTGGGTGTGATGGAGCTGGGTCCTGGTCCCTTAACTCCAGGTGGCATCTGTGGCCATTTGGAGGCAGAGATGAGGGGCTCCCAGCCCTGTGTCGTCGTCCCCCCCCTCCCCACAGGCTGTCTTCTCCCTGTCCTTTGCCCTCAGGGATGCAGTGGCTGCAGAGTCCCTTTGAGCCCAGTGCTGTCCCTGCAGGGAGGCACCCAGGGGACAATGCTTCCATCTGTCTCTCTGGGAAGCGGATGGGATGGGGGGGATCTGCCTCTCTCTGCTGTGACCTGCTCTTGTGTTCAAGTCACGGAGGCCTGGAGCAAAACAGGGCTGGGTATTGTCTGATTAAAGCAGAGCTCTTGATTGCCCAGACAACTCGCAAAGCCCAGTTCCTTCTGGAGGATCTGGGGCCTTACAGAGATAGATTTTTTCCATTGCATAAGAAAAAGAAATGTTTCCTTCCAAAAAAATAAATCCGTAGAAATGAATTAGCTGGTGCTGATCTGAGGGCCAGCTCTCTGGCTGGGTTAAGTGTTGGATGATGGCTCTGCGCTGCAGCCAACGACCTGCTCCTCCACAGTGCTGAGCAGATCCAGATGCTGCTGCGAGCGGCGCTTCGTGCTGCTGGGGCCCAGGGGCAGCTCCAGGTATCTCTCCATGGGTGCCGCTGCGAGTCACGCTCTTGTGCTCCCTTCTGTCCCCAGAGAGCTGTGAGGGGGTGGTGTGCGGCCCCGACAAGGTGTGCAAGATGAAGCACGGCAGGCCCCAGTGTGCCTGCGCCCCCGATTGCTCCAGCCTGCCCCGCAAGCTGCAGGTCTGCGGCTCTGATGGCTACACCTACCGTGATGAGTGCGACCTGCTGACGGCCAAGTGCAGAGACCACCCCGACCTGGAAGTGATGTACCAGGGCAAATGCAAAAGTAGGTTCTGCCGCGTCCCTGCTTTGCTCCCATCCCCTGCCCCATGGCTCTCGCTGCTTCCAAGCTGCGTCCAGGAGGGAAAAAGGGATGAACAGCGATGAGCTCCCCAAATTACACTGCTTGGCAGCGATGATGAGAAGCTGCGCTGCTCTGTCATGTTGTGCCAGCACGTCAGGTCACTGTCCCCACCTCTCCTGCCCTGCACAGCCAGATCTCTCTGTTAGCCTAGCCATTGGGGAGCTGGTCCTGCCCTGTGCAGACAGAGCTGCCTTTGCAGCTTGCTCCTCTCCCACGGGAACAGATCTGCAGGCTGGGTTTGCTCTGCACAGGGGCCAAGCGCAGCCCCCACCTGCATCTCCCTGCCTGGGGTTAACTCACGGCTGAGCTCTCTGGCCCTGTGTCGCCTTCACTGCAGGGTGGAGCAGCAGAGCTGGCACTGTGGCAGCTCAAACCGGGCGGCCAAGGGGCTGCCTGGGATGCTGGAGCAGCTCATCGATACGATGGGGGATTCAGCTTCGCTGCAGCTGGGGAATAGCAGTCCGTAAAATGTCACTTCCAAACATCGAGCCCCTTTTTTGTTGTTTTGTTAAAGAGAGCAGTAATCCTCCTCTACCCTGCCAAGAACTGTCAGAATTATTATGATTATTTTCGCCAGCCCTCCTCTCTGAAATGCTTTGCCTGTCAAGCTCTGGACTGCACAGTAAAATTTGGGGCAAGAAATGTGAGTTGCAAGCTGGGAGTTGCAGATGCCAAGTCTCCTTCCAATCCAGCAGGAAAATAGAGGGAGGAGAAGGGAAGGCTTCGAGCCGTGTTTACAGCATCCGGGGAGTACGGCGGGTCTGCTGTGCTCCAGGGCTGCTGGTGTGCAGAGCCCACAGGACGGGGTGCACGAGCTCCCTGCTCTGCTATGGGGCTCAGAGCCCTTCCCAGGTCCTGATCAGCCCCGCTCCTTTAAAGGCCAGGTGCTGGTAGCTTGGGCACTGCAGTGAGGATGTCAGCTCCCTGTTGCATGCACGATTCCCGCTTCCTCCTTGCTTCCTGGCTGCACTGACCGTGGGAGTGGGATGCTGAACTTCACAACTCGCTCTTCCTGAGATGCTGAGCCTCAGACTCGACGTGCTTCCCTTTAGAATCCTGTTCCAGCGTGGTGTGTCCAGGCACCCACACTTGCGTGGTGGATCAAACGGGCAGCGCTCACTGTGTGATGTGTCGGACGGCTCCGTGTCCAGAACCCACCAGCCTGGACCACGCTCTCTGTGGCAACAACAACATCACCTACCCGTCCGCGTGCCACCTGCGCAGGGCCACGTGCCACCTGGGGCGCTCCATCGGCGTGCGGCACTACGGGAGCTGCTCAGGTGAGCGGGACCAGGAGCTCGGCCATCGGTGGGGCTTTGCACATCCAAACCTTTTTTTTTTATATCCCCTCATTCCTTTTCTTCTTTTCTCTCCTCCCTTCCAGCCTCGGCCAGGTTCTCCCTGGAGACGGATAACGCGGAGGAGAACTACGTGTGAATCCTTCCCGCGCCGCGAGGCTGCGGCCGGCAGACAGGGGCATTATGTGTATACTGTACAAAGCATATACCTGATATTTATTAAGATTAAAAGGTCCTTATTTATATCTGTATGCTACGCAGATGCAGAGGGACGGCTCCTGGCCGTGCCTGCTCACATCCCCTGTGCTGCTCCGGGCATCAGGGGAGCGCCTGCACTGCCGCACCCCCCCATAACGTGTCCTTGGACGGCCGCCCCGGGCCTATTTATTTTTGGATTGAATTCTTGGTACTGTGCTGACGTTTCTGGCCAGGACCTCGGGGTCGAGTAGGAATCTGCTCTTTATCTTTCCCCGGAGGGGCTCAGCCCCAGCTGCCAGCAGCACGGAACGGAGCGCGGAGCCGCGCCACGTTTGAGATGGATAGATCTCTATTTTTCTATGTCGTTTTTATTCTCCTGCGGTTTATAGCAACTGATTGCATTTAGGTTCTCCCCAGCCCACCAAGACCCGGCTTCCAGCTCTTCTGGAGGCAATACTGGAGCCGCCCCGAGGTGCTCCAGTCCCCACTCCCAGCACTGCTGCTGCTTGTCCTCCTTCACCCATCCGTGACCAAACCCACGTGGAAGGCAAAGGGCTGCAGGGCTGCTGGGACACCCAGCCCCGCATCCCCACTCCCTCTCAACGCCCTCTGTATTTATTTTAACTTCCTCTCTCTCTTGTTTTTGTGCGTGCGTTGTGATCTGTGTACATACCATCTCATCTCTGACACCTCGCCTTTATATAAATACCGTATATATAATATATATAAATACCCTATTTTCTATTTTTGTATGATTGTGTTCTGATTGCTGAGGCAGGCGTTATAGGAACGTATACATTTCCTATTCCGTATCATTTAGGAGCATTTTACGACTGTGTTACGATTCGGATTACAATTAAAAAAGAATAAAAGCTGCTGTGGTTCTGCTTTTGTTGCGCTGCTCCATGGCCCTGCAGGCTGCTGCAGCCCCGCATTGGAGGAGCGCTTTCCCCTCTGTTACCTGCAATGGAAGCTGGCTGGAGGGATCTGCAATCAATTGGGTCTGTAACCTAAATTGGAGCAGCCTCAGCCTGGTAGGGTAGCAGGTGAAGCCTCAGCTCAGCTCCTGCTCTGTGGCTGCACCCGCCCGGGCCACCACCACATCTGTTTCAGCTTTGTGTCGTGGTTTTTCCACCCCAGCCAAGTCTGTGAGCAGCAGCGGCGAGAAAGGAAAGGGGAGAGAGAAGCAAAAAAAAAAAGAGCAATGCAAATCAAATGTGTTCCTAATATCAGTGTGCGCCGTAAGGGTTTGGTATTTCACAAAACAATTCCTGCCATTAATTGAGTCCTGATGTGCAAAGCGGAGGCGCGGGAGCTGGGCTGCAGCCTGCAGCGTGCCTTTGGTGGCTCCCAGAGCAGTGCTGCTGTGTCCCCAGCTGTGTCCTTGTATGTGGGGATGAGGGACAGCACGGCTGCGCCGTGCCCCTGCTTGTGGGATGGGTGCTGGGGAGCAGCCGTGGTGCTCAATGGGGCTCTGCAGCGCTCGGTGCCGTGCAGCCCAGGCCTGCAGCAGCTGGAGTGGCTGCGTCTCACAGCTCCAAGGTACCGACCTCATGGCTCTGGTGCTGACCCACGCCGTGCAGCAGGCATGGGCTGCAGCAATGACATCAGCAATACCAGTGAGCAAGAGATTTCAGCTTCCAGAACGGCCCTGTGAGTCAGCCGTCTCCTTGCCCCAATGTTTGGGTGGTCTGGGGTGAGCTGGGACAAACGCAGCAGCATCGTGCACACCCTGGGGGCTGGCAGCCCTGCTCTGGCAGCATCCTCCCTGGAGACCCACAGGGATCTGAGGTTCCCCTGTGTCTGGCAGCCTGGTAACATCCATCCTCTGCTGAGCATCCCCAAGGCCTCTTGCTGCAGAGACCATGAGGGCTGTAGGCTGATCTTGGAGTGCTGGCCACGCTCTGCTATTTGTGCCCTCCACCGCTGTCTGAGGGATGCCCTGTGCCAGAGTGCCAGCAATTGGCAGATGAAACAAACAGCTGGGAGCAGGGAACGGCTGAACTGTCCCCAGGGGTGGCTGCAGAGCTGGGAGAGAGCCCTGTGCTGCGTGTTGGCAGAGGTCACGCTGCTGCTCACACACATTCCTGGGTCCCCGGGGTCAGTGCTTGGCCCCATCCCCGGGGAGGAGTGCAAAGTCAGAGCCTTACAGCAGCATCCCAAACCCATCTGCCTGTATGGGTGGGAGCAGGTATGCTGGGAGCTGATGGCTTTGGGATGTGGCTGTTCACATAACACAGTGATCCCGTGGTGTGATGGGGAAGGGGTGGTGTGGGATGGGGCAGGATAAGGAGTTTGCCCCAGTCAGAGGGATGCTGAGATGCTCCATGGGTGGCAGTGCCTGTGTGCAGATCCTGGCTCACAATAGTGCCTGGTCCTGAGCAGGGTCTGCTCCTCCTCTCCTCTCTGCATTTCCATTCATGGAACCCCATAAGGCAAGCTGGGCTGTGGGGTAGCACCAAGCCCATGATCCCAAGAGGGCACTGTCCATCCTCCCTGCGCCAACAGCAGGGGCAGGACATGAGAAGGGACAGCTGGAAAAGGCAGGAGGTGGGCAGCAGCTGCCTTTGGCAGGGCAGGATGAAGGGTGGCCGCAAACAGCCTTTCTGGGATCAGCCACCCAAGGTGGGATTAAAGGGGGCAGGCAGCTGGGGTTGGGTTCTGCAGGCTGTGAGTAGGTGAGGCTGTCCCTCAGTCTGTCCCTCAATCTGTTCCTGCAGGGTTCCTGCAGACTGTGGCAGGATCAAGGTGAGGTTATGCTGGGGTGGAGAGGGGGAGAGGGTCTGTGGGGTTTTCTCCTACACCAGAGCTGGGCTGGGGGCCCCATCGGAGGTGGAAGTGAGATGGGTAAAAAGAGAGCAAACAGACAGAGGTATGGGAATGAGGTTTTATTTAGGGAGCAAAATGGTGATGCAGCAAGGGGGGAATTGAGGCACTGGGGTTCTCTGTGCAGCCGGGGGGATGCTGAGCTCCTCGCTACCATCAGCCTCCTGCATTGCCTTGGAGCACGTAGGGAAACTGAGGCAGGAGTGATGAGCCCTGGTGTCAGTTCCCATTGAACATCAAAGCCTTTGGAGCCGGAGAGGGATGTGGGAGGCCTGGTCTTTCCCACCCCGCTGCTCCTTGGTCCCCCCCGCCTCCTCTGGGCCTGGTTTGTGCTTCTTCTGCCCGTGGGGCTGGCGATGGCTGAGCACAACTTGATGCACCCAGTCGATGTAGTTGGAGATCCTGGTGAAAATGTCGGGGTACCGGCGGTCCCCACATCTCTCCCCGGAGAACGAGACGACACCATAAACCTTCCCTTTGAAGACCAGGGGTCCCCCAGAATCACCCTGTGATGGGGAGTGGATTAATAGCAGCCTTATGGGCCAGGAAGGCCGGGAGGGTTGGGGTGGCTGCGTGGCACTCACCGCACAGACGCCCTGCAGCGTGGCATTGCGGCTGGCCCCGCACAGCATGTTGCCTGAGACACGGCCCTTCCATAGAGTCCGACACAGGCTCCTCTTGATGATGGTGGTGTTGGCTTCCATCAGCTGGATGGGCCTCTCGCCGTAGTTGGAGATGTCCCCCCAACCCACCACGGAGCAAAGGGTGCCTGGTTTCAGGTCGATGTGTGGCCGGGGCAGGCGGATGCGCTTCACGAATGCGTTCAGCGTGGCCATGTGGTTCAGCTGGGCACGGAGTGGGGGGCACGGCTCCCTTCCTCTTCCACACAGACCCCAAGGAAGAGCCCCTCCCCGCTACTCCTGGGCCCGGTTCCCACTGCCCCACTGAGCTCCCAGCGTGCTTCCACGTCCCGGCCCTTCCAAATGGAACCAGTGCGCACCGGAGGCCGGGGGTGCCCGGAGTGCGGGCATCATCCATCCCGGGTGCAGCGCTTCTCCGGAGTACACTGACACCTAGTGTCGGTCCCCAGCCCAGCCCGTGGCACAGGGCGCGGAGCTCACCTTGAGCAGTCGGATGTCGTTGTCCACCGTCCGAGGGTCGTAGAGGGGATGCGCGATGGATTCCTCGATGCCGAACTCTTGCTTGGACTCTTCGGGCTGCTCCAGGCTGTGCGCTCCCAGCACCACGCGGACGGAGGGGTTGCGCCTACGGGGGAGCTGTGAGGAGGGATGGGAGACCTCGCAGAGGGAGAGGGGACAGGGAGCTTGGGGAGAGAGCTGAGCAACGGGGTTTTGCTCCAGGGTGAGGATATCCATGTGAATGGGAGCCAGGGGAAACTACTCACCTGGGAACGGGGCAGTGGGCGGCTGTCATCACCCACCTGGGCCACACCAGGAAGCCCCCACAGAAGTGCTGCCCGTCCATCTGGATGGAGGCGATGAAGGGCCGCGAGTGTGGCACCACTGCCTTGCCCCCGATGACCCAACTGCTGTGAGCACCTGGTGGGTGCAGGAGGTCACCAACCGGGGGGGGTTTGGACACCCAGCACTGCTCATGAGCACAAAGTCCTCAGCATCGCTCCCAACCCTCCCAACTGCTGCCTTCCCATCACCTGTTGGACCCAGCGCAGAGACCCCCAGGCTGAGGATGAGCAGAGCAGGGAGCATGCTGATGCAGCGTGGGCCACCACCACCTCCTGTGAGGCCACCTGAGGCTGGGGGGGGGGTTAAATAACCCTGCAGGGTGGTGCTGTGGGCACAGCCGCTGTATGGGCACCGGCGGGTACCCCCCTGCTTCCTCCTCTCAGTATTTCTGCCTTGTGCAATCATTTTGGATGGAGATATGCAATCCTAAGGGGGTGATGGGGGGTTTGGTTTTGCTGTCACAGAGCTGTGGGGGCAGCTTGGCCTGTGGCACTGCCCGGTAGCTTTTCCTTGGGTGGAGGAGACGTTGCTTGCTGGGAAAGAAGGAAGAGAGAAAGCAGAGCAGCTTCCCAGCCTGTGCCTGGTTGCTTTTACGCCTCGAGCTAACTGGGATGAAATCCCCCATGGCACAGAGGGTGCAAGTGAGAACAGAGCCCTGCCGTGGCCCAGGGACACCTTCCAGGATGTCCCCAGGGCTGACAGTGGCCTGGTGCTGCCTGCTGTGTTGCCTTTCATCCTCCATCAGCTGCTGCCCCTGCTCTGCATTCCCATGGGTACCAGCTTGAAGGGATGGGGGTCAGAGAGCCGGGCTGCCCCTGCTGCAGAGCTGGATTTAAGGAGATCTCGTGCCAATGGTGGGCAGATTTCTTAACGCCACCTTGGTTTGCGACTTGCCCTGGGCTTCCTGTGTCAGTTTGCCAGTTTACCCAATGCAACCGTCATCAGGAAATGGAGGAGCCGACAGAGGAGCAAATAATCCAGGCATCCCTCTGCTGCGGGGGGGGGGAGGAGTGCCTTTGGCACCCTCATGGCTTCGGGGACGCGTGTCGGGAGCAAAGCCTTCGGCACCCCTCCTGCCTCCGCCCTCCATCCCCGGGGGGGGTGGTTCGGGCAGCACTCGCGACCCCTGCATTGCGCTCCCCCCTATCGGGACCCCCGCACCCCTGTAAGCATCCTCGGGGCCGCCCGGGCGCGGCGGCGGCAACGAGAAGCGACGGGCGGAGAGCGCCGCGCCCCGGGGCCGGGTGAGGGGCGGTGGCAGTGGCGGACCGCGCCCGGCAGACGGAGCTGTGCGGGAGGCGGGAGCACCGGCGCGGCCCCGACATCCCTGCGCATCCCGCAGCCCCGCCGGGGATGCCGCCGCCCGCCGGGCCCTGAGCGCCGGGACGCCGGCGGCTGCCGGCCACGCTCCGCCACGCCTCGCCAGGCACGACCCAGCGGAATCAGCCTGGAAAATGGAGTGAGTACCGAAGCCGTTCCCCGCGGGACCCCCGCAACGGGCCTCGGGGCTCCCCGTGCTGCGCACCGCAGTGTCGAGGTGGGGGCGGCCCTCGGGTGCCGAGGTTCGGGACCCCCCCGGTTGGGCTGCGGGGACCCGTTGACGGAGGGTGGAGAAGTCGCTCGCATCGATTCGCATCGCCCCTCGGCGCGGGGATCCCGCACCCCACTCGTGCGGCTCGCATCCCCCCATGCTGCGGGTCGGGGCCCTCAATCACGGCGCGTCCCCGCACAGCGGGCTTGGAACCCGCACCGAGGGGCTGCGGAACCCCCGATGGCGATTGCTCAGACCCCCATAGAGCTCATAGAGCCCCCCCTGCCTCTCCAACCCCCCTCGGTTCCTGCCCTACTGCGGGGCGCCGAAGCGACCACCCGTGGTGCGTGGATGGAGGCCCCGAGCGGGTAGGAGAGCTGCGGGGCTGGAGCGTCTGCCGACAGCGGTGCGGGAGGCGGTGGCGGGGGGGGAGGGGGGAAGAAGGGGGGATGGGGTGGGAAGGGCGTTTATTTTTCTGTTTTGAACCTGTTGTTGCTGCTGCACGTAGAGCTGGGGGCGAGTGGGTGGCTGGGAGCCCGCGGACCCCTCCCTCTGAACGCGGTGCCGAAGGGCCCGGCTTGGAGCGGGGGGGGGGGGGGGGTTGCAACCATCATCGTGCTGGGGAGGAGACCCTCGGGAGCTGAGGAATGCTCCCTGACCTTCTTTGTGTGCTGTTGTGGGGCCCTGCCCTGCACGGTTGGAACCTGCAGGATCGGAGCTGAGGACGGGGCTCTGCAGCCCTTTGCTTCCCTTTGCTTCCCTCCAGCATCTCCTGGGTTTGGCACTGAGGTCTTTCCAGGGGAACCCATCCAGCCCAACCCAGGGGTCAGTGACTGTCTGCTCCTCGTGGGCACCTCGCCCTGATTAACCAGCTGCCTGCTAACGAAGCACTGAGTACTCAACAGGCTCAGACCATCTGCCATTTAGCCCCAGTTTGGGGCAGCCCCACAGGGGTGTTGGAGGGCTTGGGGTGCTTGTTTCCTCCTGTCAAGGCTGGGCTCTGGTTTACTATGCTCAGATAGAGAGCTGGGGAGTGGAAATGGGGTGGGGGTCAGCTCCCAGCCTGGTGACAGCATAGGTGACAGCTCTGCTCCTCTGTGCTGAGCCCCTCTGTCACTGGAGGCTGTAGGATCGACCCTACTGGCTGGTTGTCAGCAGGGGACGAGGAATCCCCTTCAGTCCCCTTCAGAGCTGTGTTGGGGCTTTTGTTTGTGTGCTGGAAATACCAGATTGTTCCTTTTGGTGACTACAGACCCTGCTGGGGAAATGTGCCCTGAAGGTGAGAGTGTGGGGCTGAGCAGCAAAGCAGAGCCAGTGCATGCACAGTTTCTGTTTGGGCAGCTTTGGTGCAGCCCCTTCTGGTCGTTCAGGTTTTGGCTCTTATGGAGATGAATCTTGAGATCTTGGGCTGGAATACACGTGCAAAAGTTGGTGGTGGTTGAAATGCTGACGTGTTTTCCCTGGGTATAAGGACAGACCTGCAGCCCCAGTGTTCCTGCACAGGGTTTCACCAAGGGTCTGGTTTGCTCTGCCAAATTCACACCCTTGTCATTGGGATGGGAGCTTAGGAAAGTCCTGGGATCAGTGGAGCCCCATGGCCAAAGGCTCCCCAGGCACAGGCCTGGCTCTGTGGTTGTTGATGTGTGCTGGGAAGTGTTGTTCCTGGGCTTGGCTCTTGCTTTCCCCTGGCTTTGGCAGCAGCTGGAGGAGGGTGCTGGACACCAGGAGCTGCTGCTGCCAAAGGAGGTTTGGCTAAAAGCTTGTGTCTCTTACAAAAGGCTCTGCTGGTCCCATCAGGGCTGCTCTTGTGTCTTCTGCTCCTCCTGCTAGTGATGCTGTTGAGTAAGCTGGAGGTTTAGCATCTCCACTTCTGGCTGCTGACAGCTCCTGCTGATATCTTTGCACCTTGCTGTTTCTGCTCTCCTTGGGAGCCAGCCGCTCTCCTGTTCTGCCCTCTCCATCACTCCAGCTCTGAACAGGAGCCTCACAGAGGGGAAGAAGGGCTATTTCTGCCCTTAGGGTAACCTGGGACACTCCTTTGGGGTGGGACTCAGCGTCCTACACTCCCCTCCATGCTCCTCTGTTGAGATGCAAAACCCAGTGAAGCCCTGTTCCCAAGGTCCTGGAGGAAGCCATAAAGCCTGGCTGCAGACAGCCACACAATGGCACCTGGGGAGCAGGGGCTCAGAGTTCAGCCCAGGAGTGCACGAGTTGGGGAAGGAACTGAAACAAGAGTGGGTTTCCTTGGGAAACTGCTGCTGGCATTCCTTGTTCCTGGCCAGAAATAGCCACTTGCCCCCATGCAGGGGAAAGGGAAAGGACGTGCACGAGGGATGGGGGCTGATGGAGGGCGGAAAGCTCAGGGCTGGAGGCAGAGGCGGGTTCAGGAAGCCTGAGCTGAGTCTGTATTTACTGCTTGCACCCGTCTGTGAGGCAGCAAACCCCTCGGGCCTCAGACAGAAGCCGGTCTCAGGGGATGAGGATGAGTCCTCAGCAGCCCTGGAGCTGCTGTCGGGGTGGGGAGCAATGCTGGCTGTGCTTTGGCAGGTGTTTCCTGGTGCAGAGGAGCTGGATGGAGGCTGGGAACAGGAGCAGAGCTCTGGGCTCAGTGTCCAGGCAGGACTCTGCACGTGAACCACGTCCCCATGTACTCCACAGAGCCTCGTGTGCCCTGGTGTTCATGGCAGCGTGGGCGCCCTGTAGGACCGAGGATGCAGCCACAGTGACCCCAGTGATGGCAGGACCTGAATTCCACGTCCCTGGGCTGGTGCTGGAGCTGCTGGGCTGCCGGCCTCAGTGGGTTGAGTGCTGCCAGGTGTGGGGAGCTCTGCTTCATTCATAAATCGTGTGGGTGTTTCCTCGTGGAGCCTTGCTCCTCTAGCTGGAAGGGAGCTGGAAACCCAAGCGTTTGGAGGGCACTTGAACCATTGTTTGAAAGATCTGTAATTTTCCAATCAAACTCCCTCCTTGAGCCTCTGTTCATCAAATATTCAGAGGATCCATTTTCTCCTGGCACTTCCAGCCCACGTCTCAGCCTGAAGAATCAATCAGGCAGCTCTGCTTGTTCTAATGCATCCTGCATTTTTTTCAGGAGCCTGGGGCTGCCATCTCCTCCTCCCACCTCATCTCCTCCCAAAGCAGCCACTCGGGATGGGGCTGTGCAGGCAGTGGAGCTGGTGTGGCTCAAAGCAAGCAGCTGGGGGCCCTGGCATCCCCTTTCTGCTGCTTGCTCCCAAGCAAAGCTTTATCCATTCCCTCCTGACCTGCTGGGAGGGATTTGCCTTTACCATGGGACCATTGCTGGACTTGGGCTGTCCCTCTGATCTGCACCCCGCTGTGAGCAGCAGTGCATCAGGGCAGGGGTTGTAGTTTCCCAGCAGCAGCAGCACTCTGGACCCAATTTATCTGGGGTCTGGCTTTTGGCACAGGAACAGCAGTGTAAATCAGTGCTGCTCCATCTATTGCCACCCGTGCTGCCACCAGCTGTACTGGGGCCCATCTTCCCAGAGCTGCAGGATGGAGTTTGGCTTGGAATGAGCCCTCTCCCTTCCTTCTCTTCTGTCTCGGAGCTGAGCTGGTGGGAATGGAGCAGAGGTCGGGGGGTGGAGGAGCAGCTTGAAACGGCTCTTCACACATTTGGATGAGCTAATGGGAAAAAAATAGAGGAAGGCAAATAAACATTATTGTTTCATGTCAGGCGGGGAGGAGACAAAAGGTCATGGGCTTCCCTTGTGATGGGAGGAAACAGCGGCATCAGCAGGGCTGGAAAGAGCTGGAGAGCCCAGGGAGGGAGCACGGGGTGTGCATGGGGTGCGTGTGCACTCACATGTGGGTGTGCAGCTCCATCCAAGGGCTGCTGCTGCAGGTGTGAGTTCCTGGCGCTCGGTCCCTCCTGCATCCCGCCGACCTCACCTCTCTGCCACAGCCACGCAGAGCATCAACAGCTTGAGGAGCTGCCCTGGGATCGGCGGAGCTGAGACCTGAATGCACCGGGCAGAAAAGCATGAATCTGTTTGCAGGAGCTCACGAGACCCGGTGAAATTATAATGGAGGAGGAGGAGGGGAGGGGGGGGATCTTTTTTTTGGTGTGTTTTTTTTTTCTGCCTTTGTGATTCACGAGGAGGACGGTAACCGTGCACCCGGGGTCACCTTTCCAACCCTTCGTAGTGTCCCGGCGTGACGTGGAGCTCACGCCGGCGTGGCTGCCGTCTCCCGGGAGCTTTACAGGTTCCGAATCCCGGCCCGGCTCCGTCCCGCGGTCGGAGCGCAGCGCAGCGCATCGCGCATCCCCCGGCCGGGTGCCGTCTCTCCCGCGTTGCCATGGCGCTGTTGCCGTGGTGACGTTGCCATGGTGACGTTGCCAGGGCAGCCGCCTCCCGACTCCGTGCATCCGCCGGGCCGGCCGTGAGCTGCGGGAGGGGAACGGAGGGAGGTGCGGCCACTCCGAGCCTCTCGGGCTTCATCCGAGTGTGGGTTCCCACCTCGAAACCCGCCCTGAGGCTCTGATCAGCCCCCAGCCCCCATCGGAGCGTGCTGGCTGTAGGATTCCTTCCATCCTCCCGTCTCTTCACCCCATCCCTATGTGCACCAGGCTCGGGCTCTGCCCCTTTTCTGTCTCTCAGGGTGATGGAGAGGAGCCCCGGGTTGGGTGCGTGGGGTCTGGTGCTGATACGGTGCAGTGAGGGGCATCCAGCCTGTTTTGTGTCTTTCCCTGGGCCAGGAAGATTTCTGGCTTTCACCCCGGGAATGCAGAAACTTTAGCAAAATAATGGAAAATAAAGAGGATGGAGGAAGAAAAGCAGAACAGAACGTTTCAGGAACGCTGAAAAAGCTTGGATCAGTTGAACAGTGCGAGATCCAGGAGAGAAAGAGGCTTCATTCCAAAGCCCTCTGAGTCTGGGGTGTGAAAAGCTGGGCTCAGAAGGCACCCCTGGCCCTGGAACAGGTGGATGCCCTGGTGTGGGGCACCCCGAGGCCATGGGCTGCTGCCAGTGTTGTCCCACAGCCCCCATAGTGTGGGGAAGGGCGATGGGGAGCGGCGATTTCTTCCCTGCAACCTCAGTGCGCAGCGTCTGCACGGAGCCATCCCAGCTGCCTGAGCCCAGGGGTTACTTGAAGTCCTGGATCTCGCTCTTGGAGGGGGAAGGGGAATGTTTCACCTCCTGGGCTGCTGCCTGTGGCAGGGTTAGAGCTGTGACGTGGGTGTTACAAGGCCTGGGGATTGCTGCTGCCTGCCTGCTCCGCAGCCCCGACATCTCCCTGCTCAGGGCGTCTTGTTTTGTCATCAGTTCGTCACAACTCCATCTCCAAGTTTTGCAATTTGAAACCAATGCTGTTGTCCTGCTGGCTTGGTGCAGGTGCAGGGCAGAGCCAGTGCAGCCCGGGTGAGGAGCAGCACATGGAGCACGGATGGGGCTCACAGAGGTTCCAGTGGGCGCAGCATTGGGATGGCAGTGGGGCTGCTGATGGCACGTGTGCTCCAAGCATCACAGCCTCACCTCAAACTGCCCCAGAATAACTGCTATAAACGCAGCACCTTTTCCCATCGTGTTTGTTTGCTCTCAGTTTCATTCTCTGCCAAGAACTCTGCATGCACAGCACACGTGGGCAGCCCCGGTGCTGGGCTGGAGCTGAGCCATGAGCATAGAGGTGGTGGTGGTGGGTGGAGGTGACCGTGGGGCGTCACTTTTCCATCAGGAAACATCCCTGTTGTTTTTGTGGGGCTTTCTGGAAAGCAGCAATCGTTTGCACGCTGTGAAAATGTTTTGCTTGGGGTTGGGAAGGAGGGAAACAACCTCAGCACAGCACCGTCCGAGGGGGGGGTTGGAGAGGGAGGCGTTGATGGTTACCGGGGGGCGCCCTGGGCTCTGGGTGCTGTGCTGGGCCCCTCTGAGCTCACAGCCTGAGCTGCTGGTGCTGGCTCCTCACCAATGGCTTTCCCTGCTGCGTGCTGTAGACACAGCGCTGCCATCCCTCCCTGTCCCCATTTACCCCAGTTGAACTGGGAATGCTTCAGGTCACCAAAGCCGGCAGCCCTGAGCTGCAGCCGCCGTAGGGCAGGGTTGTCTGCTCTGCCTTTAATTGAAGCATTGCAAAGCCCTTGGGCCCAGCTGGGTGTGTGCAGGACAGGACCTGCAGGCAGTGTGCCCTGCTGTCCTCCCAGCCTCGGTCACCTGGCTCCAATGCTCTCAGCCAGGGCAGAAATTCCTGGGAGGTGCGAAAATGGATCCGCGCTTTATCACCGCTGGTGGAAATTAAACCAAGAGCTCTCACTGCCACCTCCTTCTGCTCAGCATCATCTGCTGGAGCAGCTTCAGGGTTTGGGGCTGGAGCTCCTTGCTGGGTCGTGCGGCCTCTGCGACTGCAGTGCCCACACTCCACGTGCTCAGGGACCCCAGAGCTCACCCAGCTTTCTCCAAAACCCCATTCCGTGCACCCAGGCTCTGGGAAATGAATGGCAACCAAGCCATCGCCTCACAACACCTCTGAGCCTCCTGCCCCAATTACCGCCGCGGCTAATTGCTTCGTTAGCATCACCTGGCACTCAGCCAGCCTGCTCCCCTCCCATCAAAGCCTCCCCACGTCCCCCCCCCAGGCAGGTGCCTGCAGTTGCAGCTGGTGCTGGGCAGCACAGCTGGGCCACGCGCGCGTGATCTGTGCGTCTGTGTGTGCAAACGTCTGCGCGCGAGCAGCCTGGAAAGGTCGTCGTGCAGGAAGGGTGTCAGCAGCCAAGGAATAGGCTTGAAATGGAAAGTGTGAGCCAGAATAGTGGAAGCAGCCAGAAGCAGTGCTCCTCTCCAACCCTTCTGTCGTGGGCTGTCAGCAGCGCTTGGCCCCAGAGGAAAAAGGAGCACAAAGAGGATCGGGGTGCCAGGAGGAGATGCGTTGGGGCAGCGCTCGGCTTCAGTGCAGCAGAGGGAAGGAGAGGAAGCAGAAGGGAAGAGCCTGGCCTTTGTCTGTGCGCGCTGTCTGGCTCCACAATGTCCCCATTCACACGGCTGCACTCCCCACATCTCTCTGTGTGGGCGACTGCTCTTCACAGCTTCTCTCTGCTCTCTTGCAGGGCTGTGGAGGCCAACACGCTTCAGCAGGAGAGGCTGCAGGCCATCGCGGTGAGTCCCCTCTGGGTGAGAGGGTGGCACCAACACAGCGACCAACACAGCCTGCGATGCCCTCAGCCCAATGGCAGCTCCTCCAGGGCTCGGTTCTGCACCCAGGGACCGAGGGCACAACTGGCAGCCGGGTTAATTAATGAAGCGGTGCCTTAATGAGCCCTGAGCAGGAAGGAAATGAGCGTGAGGGTCTCCCATGCCCTCTCCCAGTGATGTGTGTGAGGCAGCTCTGCAGGGGATGGGTGCTCTGCAGCAGCTCCCCTGCTGCCCCATAGCAGCTCCCTTGCACTCTATAGCAGCTCCCCTGCTGCCCCATAGCAGCTCCCTTGCACTCTATAGCAGCTCCCCTGCTGCCCCATAGCAGCTCCCTTGCTCTCTATAGCAGCTCCCCTCCTGCCAGCTCCCAGCCCCACGCGCTATCGGCCGATCTGTGCCTCACAAAGGGCAAATTGTTCTGGGCCAGAAGAGAAAAAGAGCGGGTGACGCTTCCCTGGACTGGGACAGACTCTGCTAAAGCAATCTGGACCGAAACCAGGATGTGCAGCAGAGGGGGGGCGGGGGGGTCGGGGAAGGGACTGCCTAGGGCTGTTTTCCCCTCGCTGCCTGGCTCACACTTAGCAGGGCCAGCCTGGGGGAAGGTGACATTTAGAGTCAAGGGACAGCCGGTGCTGTGCACCCTCTCTGCTCCCAGAGCTGCTGGGATGGAGGTTTCCCCCCAGCAGTTTCCAGTGCTGCCCCATCCCTGCACTGACCCCGGCTCTGTGTCCATCCAGGAGAAGCGAAAACGTCAGACAGAGATTGAGAACAAAAGGAGGCAGCTGGAAGATGACCGGCGGCAGCTGCAGCATCTCAAGGTGAGGATGACCTCCCCCCCCCAGGGATCCCAGTGTGTTCCAGGGATGCGTCGGGACCCCCAAAAAGGAGGGTGGTGAGACTGTGACCCTCTGTGCTCCCCCAGTCCAAGGCTCTGCGGGAGAGATGGCTGCTGGAGGGAGCCCTGTCCTCTGCCTCCGAGGAGGATGAGGCGATGAAGAAGCAGATGCAGGAGGATGAGGTGAAGACCAAGGAGCTGGAGGAAACCATCCAGAGGTAAAACAGGCTTTGTGCTGCCCAGCAGCACTGCAGGGCTGGCTCAGGCACGAAGGGGCCTTTGTTTTGGTGTAATGGTGCAGTGCATTCCTGTGGGCTCGGAGGGAAAAGAGCATTTTGCGAGGTGATGTGAAGCAAAGGGAGGGAACAGCGTGGACAGAGGTGCACTGATTCACGTGGGCTTCAAGCTGCAGAGTCCCTGCTGTGTCCCTGTGGGGCCACGTGGCTCTTGGTTGGGCTCGATGCTCAGGAATGGACTCTTGTTTTGCCTGGGAAATTTGCACATTAATGAATCTGGGCACAAAACCTGAGTGAAGTAACATTACCCCTTGCCACCAGTTGTTGGCACTGTGTGTGATGGGCTGGGCTTCGTCACTACGTGGATTTGGCCGCAGCAAAGTCAGGTCCTACAGATGCAGATCTGGTCCAGAGCTGTTCCAACCAGTGCACATTGTGCCCCTGGAAAGAGATGCTGAAGGCTGTGATGGGGATGTGTCCAGCTGAAGGGCTGCTGTGCAGCAGGGGCTGCATTGCCTACATGGAAACAGGGACATGGAGAGAGAAAGCAGAGAGCCTGAGTTGTCTTGTGCCTTCGCTACAATCGCTGCCAGCACTGATTCTGGTCCCCAGTTTGGAGCTGGGCAGGACTGGTCTCCCTGCAGAGCCCCTGCACGGCCACGCTGGCAGGGCTGCAGCAGATGGAGGGTTTATGTGCAGGATGGAACTTGGCTGGGTTTGGTTTTGTTTTCGAGGTGGCAGCAGGTCTGGTTGTTTTGGCACAGGTTGGTGAGAGGGGTGAATCCCATGGGGTTCAGAGCCCAGGGTGGGAGATGGAGCTGGAATCCTCATCCTGACAGCACTGTGCTGAGCTGTTCCAAGGCTCTGTGTGCTCTCAGTAACACAACAACAACAAAGAGCTGGGGGCTGCAGCTGAGCCCTGCAGGTTTGCTGTGGTCCCAGCACAGCCTCACATCCCCTGGTTTTCCCCCAGGCTGGAGAGGGAGTTGGAGTCACTGGAGAACAGCAGCTCTGCTACATCCACCAAGGAGAACCTGGCTGAAGTGGTGGCACCAACAAAGGAGGAGAAGGCAGAGAACATCCCCAGCGTGCAGAAGGTGGGCACAGCTGCTCCCCTGCAGGATCTGGATGGGAGGGGGCGAAGCAGGGCAGGGGTTGGGGCTGGGTGTGCAGAATGGTGAATGCGTGGTGCATCCACAGCTCGTATCATCTCTCTTCTGTTTTGCAGAGTCCCCTGGGCACAGCCATAGGTAGGTGACCCTGGATGCTGAATTGGTGGTTTTTTCCTCTCCTGGGGCAGCAGGAACCTCGTGCTGGGTTGGGAGTGGGCACCAGCAGGCCAGGGCAGGGGAGCAGGGCGGCCTCATCCCCACATCCCCATCCCAATGTCCCCATCCCCACATCCCCATCCCCACATCTCCATCTCCCCATGATGTCTTGTGGCTGGGGAACCCCATCCAGGTGGTCACCATGGAAGAGGCCCCATCCACCCCAGTGCCCATCCCAGGGTGCGTGGAGCACAAGGATAGCTGGGCATCATTTCACCTAAGTCTGCCACTTCTCCTCTCCATCCCCAGCTGAGAAGAAGGTCTCCAGCAGCCCCATGAAGGCGGTGCAAGGCACTGACATGATGAAGGCAGGTACGTGCCCACTTCCACGTGAGGACTGCTCCCTCCTCCCGCCCTGCAGCACCTCTCAGCTCTCTGCCTTCCATGCACAGCCCACCCTCTGCCACCAACGATCCCCACCGCTCAATGAGTTTCCGAGCCTGGGGCAGAGGATGTCATTTATTTGCCATCAGATGGTTCATTTTTGCTGGAAGCCTGCGGCTGATTTGCTGATCGGGGTCCCCACTCTTCTCCTTCTGTTCCATGTCACTGCTCTGGTTTAATCCTTTCCTCCTGCTCTGTTTGCTGCTTCTCGGTGCGAGGGAGCAGAGCGATGTGGGGCCAGGGCTGGGGGGGCTGCCTGAGCTTGGCAATGGGAGCAGTTGGGGCCACAGGGCTGCAGCCAGCTCTGCTCCTGGAGCGGTTTGCTCAGATCTGCCGATGGCTCAGACGAGAAATAATTCAGCTTTGGATCTTTGGAACAAAGCATCACCAAGATGAGGTGACAATGGGGACAGGCAGGATGCCCAGGAACGGCCGTCCCATGAAGCGCAGTGCTCAAACCTCAGTGCTGCATCCCACCAGCACGAGCCTGGCTCCACACTCAGGCCGGACAGACAGACGGATACGGTGGCCACCTGCCTTAATGCCCCCTGGAGCAAAGGTGGGTGCCAGCCTGGGGAAGGCAGCACCTGTGGAGGTAAGGGGATGCCAGCAGCTCCAGGACGGTGATGGCCTCGTGGGTCCCCATAGGAGGGCCATACCTGGGATGTCACATCTGCCTCTGCCTTCACTCCTCCTCGCTGCAGCCTGCTGCCTTGCTACCTCTGCTGAGCACTGCACCGCACCGCTGCGCCCACCCGCTGCTGCTCGGGAGCTCTGGGGCTGTAATGCTCACTGTGCTCTTTGTGTCCCAGCCATGTACTCAGTGGAGATCACGGTGGAGAAGGACAGAGTGACTGGGGAGACCAAAGTCCTGTCCAGCACCACGCTTCTCCCCCAGAACCACTGTGTGCAAGGGATCAAAGTATACGAGGATGAGCTAAAAGGTACGGCCCCGTCCTGCACCTCCAGCAGGATTCAGGAGCAGAGGGAAGGGGATGAGGGACCAGCTGCCGAGCATCCCAATGGGCAGCAGGGTGAGGAAGGGCTGGAGCAGCTCCTGCTGTCCTTGCTGGCTCTGTAGGGCAATGTCCTGTGCCCCATCTCACGTGGTGTGGAGCCCATCCGTCCCAGGGGCAGCACATCGATCTGTGCTGCTGGAGAGCAGAGGATTCATCGCATCTGAAGACCTAGGAGTGCATTCCAGCAGCAAGGGAAGGGGCATCAGCACTGTGTTATCCTGCTGTCATGGGCACCTCTGTCTGGGGAAGGGGACAGGGCCGAGATGTTGGGGTTCCCCGTGGCCCCACGGTGCTCAGGTTGGCAGCAGGGAACCTGTCCCCAGGGTGAGGAGAAGACACAGCTTTAGGGGAGAGAACACAGCTTTAGGGAGAGGTGCCTGCTCTGGGGAACCTGCTCAGATGGGGCTGGTGGAACCAAGGGGCAGCTGTGTCAGCAGTGAGGACCGACTTCAGATCTGAGGAACGTGTCCAGGTGCTGTGCAAACCCTGGGATCCATGGACTGAGTGCATCCCCAAGTGAGTGGCAAAGCACCACAGCCAGCCCTGCTCCGCAGCGCCTGATGCACCTCCATCACCTCCATCACCTTCATCACCTGTATCAGCAAAGTGAGACCCTGCACTGCCTGGGGTCCTGGCATCCCCCAGTCCCAGGGATCAACTCAGCATTGAGCAGCCTCGGAGGGCAACCCCAGCTGTGCCACATCCTCCTGGTTATTATCTACTGCTCCACCGAGTGGGTTCTGCAGCTACTGCACTGCTCATCACATGATGCTCCAGGTCAAGTGGAAAACGTGACGGGCTGGGTGCATCCCTCGCCGTGGCCTCGTAGCGCTGTGAGCGCCCAGCAGCACAGGACTCTGTCCCCCCATGGGCACTGGGATGCACTGCAGCCAGGTGCTCAGCTGGGGGTTGGCAGTGGTGGTGGTGGTGATGTGCTGCAGGGCGCTGCCACAGCCCTTACGCTGCAGCACCGCTGGGTTTTGAAGCTCCACAGGCACTGAGGGCTGGGAGCAGCTCCTCAGGCAGTGCTGAGGCGTCGGGCAGGGGCTGGGGGTGGTGGGGGGAAGCCCCAAGCGCCCCTCCTGCTGTCCCCCCCTCACCATCCTTCTCTTGTCCCCGCAGTGGTGCACGCGGTGAGTGCCGAGGACGGAGCTCTGCAGAACGGGGCGCAGCCGCTCAGCTCCTCCGAGGTGGATGAACTCCTGCACAAGGCGGATGAGGTGACCCTGGGTGAGGCCACGGCGAGCGGGGAGGCTCCAGGCAGTGCCACATCCAGCCAGAAGGCAACGCCACGGAGGGAGATCACTGGGCTGCAGGCGAAGCCAAGGGAAAACTCCACAGAGGGAGCGGAGCCGAGCCGGGAGCAGCCGGTCACCATGATCTTCATGGGCTACCAGAACGTGGAGGATGAGAACGAGACCAAGAAAGTGCTGGGGTTGGAGGGTACCATCAAAGCCGAGCTGGTGGTGATCGAGGACGCCGAGAGCAAGCCAGAGCCGGAGAGCAAGGACCACGCACCGCCCAACGGCACCGCGCTGGAGCCGGCGGCCGCCCCGCTGCAGGGGGACGAAGTGCCAGGCGGGCAGAAACCGGACACCAACGCCACGGAAGCCAAGGAGGCTGAGCCAGACATGGACGCGAAGAAGCAGCGCTGCAAATGCTGCACGGTGATGTGAACCCCCCCCACCCCCCCGCCGAGCCCCCCCAGCCCGCTCCCCGCAGGACACAGGGTTACTGACCGGACACGGCGCCCTTCTTGTTTTTCATAAGAACTGGGGAAATCCAACGCGGTGTTTGGAAAGCGTTCACCAAACGGCAGCGCGTCGAGGGCCACGGCTCCGCTCCGCCTGCCCGACACCCACTCCGTGCACATCCCTCCAGTGCTGCGTGTGATATTTATTAGAGACCCCCCCCTCCCCTTCCCCACACCCCGCTGCCCCCTTCCCCACAGCCCTGCCCACCCTGGGCGCTCTCCTGCTGGGACGCCCGGGAGCCTTTCCTCCTTCCTCCAACTATTTCCCATCCATCATCGGAAGACGGCGGCAGCCAGGAGGGCCCGTGCCCACCCAGCCCTGCGTGGCAGCTCTCATCACTTCTGGCACCTCGTTTCTTCAGCCCAGCTCTATGCTGTTGTCTGTGTTGTGATGCTGGGCCAAGGACCGGGCATGGCTCCCCCGGCGCTGGCACCAGCCTGGACCCAGCTGTGCTCTCCTGAAGATCCCTGCCCCGATCACACAGACGCCACCAGGTACCGATGTCGCCGCTGCTCCACGGCCGTTCCTCCATCTCGGTGTTGGATGCTCAGCTGTGTCTGGGTGCCCACTGCCCACCCAGGGGCACGGGGTTGGCAGCGAGAGGTGGGGCAGCTGCAGATCCCAGCCCACGGGGATGGGATGGGAGCTGGAATTTGCCCGCAGCGCTCGACAGCAGTGGGACGTGGCTCAGCACCGTGTGCCCTCTTGCCATGGCTGAAGCTGCCCTGGCAGCTTTGCAGAGCTCATTTTTCTAGCACTTCTGTCAGATCCCCAGCCCAGAGCGAGCTGGGCTTTTTGTGGTGCCCCCAGGTGCTGTCTCTGTGCCGGTGGTGCAGTGAAGGATGGGGTCACAGCTCCGTGGCAGCTGCTCTGCTCCCTGCCCTGCGCCCCAGCCGCCAGCGGGGATCTCACTACCAGCACCAGCGTTTCCTCCCCACTGTGACCTGCTGGGGCAGGAGGAATTGGGGGAGGGGTCTCTGTGGGTGCTGAGCCTTGTCCTTGGGTGCTGCCCTCAGCCTCCCCAGGACAGCCCCATTGCCGGCCCTAGGATGAGGTGCTTGCTGCATCCCGTGCTCCACCAGCTATTGATGGGCACAAGGCTGTGCTCTGAGCTGTCCCCACATCCCTGAGTTCTGGCCAAAAGCCTCTGGGAGAGGTGGAACCCCATGAGGTCAAGAGCAGAGCCTCTGCAGCCTGCTGTGGGAGCCACCAGCAGGGACACAGCCCTGCAGTTCCAGCACTTAGGCATGGGGTGCTGGGGAGATCTGCCCCACTCATCCCTGGGGATCCAGGCCCCCAGCAGGGCTGCACGTCACCTCCTTCCACCCCTTCCCTGGGTGCTGACCCCAACTTAGGGCCTCCTCCCACCCTCAGCATCCACTGCTCCTCAGTCTCCCTTGGGCCCAGCACCGACCCCAGGCAGGAGCAGAACCAGGCCCTGCAGGGCTGGGGCTGGGGGGCAGCAGCAGTGAGACCAGGCCGTGCCCCAGCCCCAGCCTGCAGAGCCTCACACCACCCTCCCCCCCAGCTCAGCTGAAGTGCACTTCCTGCGCTCCCATGCTTTTTACCTGTGATGAAGCCGTTTGAAGTTTCCCTTCCTCCCCACCCTCCCACCCCTCCCCGTTGTTTGTAAGACACCTGAACCAAGCAAATAAACTGTGTGAATAACCAGCCCGCTGTCTCTGCCTCTGACTGGGGAGCAAGCGACCGCAGCACCTCCAGCTGTGCTCAGCATCTGGGCGTGGGGGGGTTGAAGGGGCTGGGCTGGGGGTTGGGATGATGAGGATGATGGGGGTGGGATGTGCCATTCCCACAAAGTGCCACTGGTTAGATCCATCAGCAGGCTATGCAGCACGTCTGGCCCTGTCTCCCCACTCCCCCTGTGCAGCACTTCCCTCAGCTCAGCACGCTGCAGGCTCGGTGAAGCTGTGTTGGGTGGTCAGAGCTGTGAGCAGGGCTGTGGGACATCCCTACCTGTCCTCACACTGGCACCAAGTGCCCCATGCACCCAAAGTGCAGGGGCTGAGCCTGCCTGGGGTGGAGGCAGAGCTGCAGTCGGCCGGGCTGCTGCAGGATGCAACCCCTTGCTCCCTCCCCTCCTGTCAGCTGGGCACAGAGCCTTCACTCCCTGCATCCCCTGCCACTGCCACGGAGGTGGCTGTTCCCAGAACCACAGCAGCACGGAGGAGTGGAGGTGTTTAAGTACTCCTCACCATGGCAGGTCCTCTGTGCCACTCTGGAGCCCAGGGTGGAGGTGAGGGTAGGAGCTCTGGTTGTCCTCTCTCCATTCCCAGCCAGCTGCCAGGGGGAGTGGGGAGGAAGAGGAGGATGGACGGGCTGTGGAATGCTGCGAGGGGAGCGATGCTGGCGTGATGCTGCGTGCACAGTGATGGGGATGTGGCAGTCGGGGACCTGTTATCCCAAGGGGGCAGTGCTGGGGTACAGACCTCAGGGGATCACCACTGTGTGGCTACACCTCTCCGCCCATCTCTGCACTGGTGGGGGTCCCACGGATCTCACTCCATCCAGGGGGCAGCTTTGGCATCAGGTCATGCCCGGGATCCCAGGGCATATTTGGGACCCGTGCCCAGTTGAACCCGCTGGCAGAGCTGCCCCAGGGCTGTGCACACACGGCTGTGCCCACTGCAGGGTGTGGTGCTCCGCGGCCGCTGGCGTGGACTTTGTCTCAGCCCCACAGTAAAACAGGCATTGCTTTCCCTCCCGGAAACACAGAGCTGCAGGTCGCCGTGCCACCGACACCGTCTGCGTGGTAAGGGGGTGCTGGGCTGCTCCCATGGGAGCTGTGGGGTGGTACGGGGGCTGGATGGGGTAAATGGGATTTCCAAGTGCTCCACAGCCAGGACCAGTAGGGTATGGCACTGCTGCTCCTCTTGGGCCCAAGGCAGCAGGCAGGGAGGGATGGGCTGCGTGGGATGGGTGGGATCTGTTCGGTGAGAATAAGGCTGGGGCAGTCAGGATGGGGATGGGGATGTCCTGCCCCAAAGAGAAGAGCAGAGCACGGAGTGGGCACTACCCAGGGTCAGCCACGATGCCTGGTGCAAGGCTGGGTGCTGGTACTGGGAGCTGCAGCTCAGGACAGAGCTGTTGGTAACAGTGCTGCCCTGCTGGGCCCAAGGGCACTGAGATCACCACAGCCACTGCACTGCAATCCCGTCCTCAGCCTTTGGATGTGAAGGCCCAGTGTTCCTGTATTCACACAGGGTGGCTCCCTGCTGGCAGGGGATGTGGTTCCCAGGAAAGAAGAGGGATGGGGGGGTGAGGGGGGGCTGATGACAGGACCAGGAGCACCGAGGCTGCCATGCCAATGCCAGCGCCTGCCCAGCCCCACCTGTGCAAACATGGGGTTATCAGGCAGCTGGCATGGTGAGCACCGAGCTAGGAGAGGCCCCAGGGTGTAAACAGGAGAGTGAGAGCTGCCTGTGTGTTTGCTCAGCCTGTGGGCTGCTCAGGGGGCCAAGCTGCTGCAGTTCCAGCCCTGCGTGGCTCAGAGCAGCAAGATGTTGGTGGCACAGCAGCCGCGTCCCCATGCCACCACCCTGCCTTAGGGGAGGGAGCAGCTCGAGATTCACCTGAGCCAACCACAGAGCCAGGGCGCGTGGCTGGAGCAGAGGAGCTGTAACTCCACCTCTTGTTGGGGCTTTTGTAGCTGCAGGAAGGCAGACGGTGCCCGGAGGAAGGGGTGCGGGAGCATCAGCCCTGCATTGGCGCAGCGGCGCAGTTGAGCACTGGTGCAGCAGCGCGTGGTCGGTGCATGAATGCACACTGCTGCATTGGTGCATCAGCCGTCAGTGCTGTGATCCAAGCGGCTCTGCAGGCGTGGGAGCTCCGGCACAGGGCTGTGGGTGGCGTGGGGGGTTGGGAACAGGAGACTGAACAGGGGCCAGCGATGAGCCCAGCTGAATTCTTGGAATTCCTCCACCGGGGCTGGCTGAGCTTATCAGGGCCACGCAGCACCCGCACCACTGAGCCACTCCCCAGAGCACGCAGCCCAGCTGGGCACCCTCCACAGCCAGCCCAGGGCATGGGACCCCCACACCAATGGCTCCAGGACTGTAAGTGCAGCGCGGCGGGGCAGGAGAGAGGGCTGAGGGCAGGGGTGGGCACAGGAGGTGAGTGTGCACCCCAACCCTACGTGTGGTGCAGGTGCAGGGCTGACTGGGGCACCCCAACTTGCTCCTGTGTGTCTCAGCACAGCAGCAGGGCTGGGAGCAGGAGTGTCCATACGCATGGGATGCGTGGACGTTCTGGTACGATGCATGCCAGGGTCAGGCCAGCTGGGTGTTACTGTGTCACCCTCAGTGAGGACTTTCGTCCCTTCCTGATGTGATAAGGTGTGGGCAGGCAGTGAGTTTTCATTACCTGGTTCACCACACGGGCTGTAAAACAGCAATAATGAATTACAGGCAGGGAATTAACGAGGTTACAGGAATTTAGCCGAGGCACAGAGCAGCCAGGAGAGACCTTTCCCAGCAGAGCCGGGTTTGCACAGCACCTCTGATGCCCCAACTGCTCCTGTTGGCATCAGTGCTGCCCATCCCCAGGTTCTGCCCATCCCCAGGTTCTGCCCATCCCCAGGTTCTGCCCATCCTGAAAGGGGCAGAAATACCCCAGCAGGGCAGGGGGGTGGAATGCAGCACCTTGCAGCACTGCACTGCAAAGGCATGCAGCGAGCAGAGGGCACGAGGTGCTGCTCACCCAGCTCCTGCTGGGTTTCTGTGTCCCCCAGCACAGGGCTGGGCAGGCACTGCATACTGCATTGTGTGCTGCATTGTGTGCTGCATTGAGTGCTGCAGGGCTGGGACCCATCTGTGTCACCCTGCCCTGCCCTGGCAGCTGCTTTCTCATCCGGTCTCGGAGCAGTCAGTGGCAGCAAGACCAGCGCCAAGGTCAGGGTAGATGTTTACTCCTTTGTGTGACACATGGGTTAAAGTCTCCTATTTTTATGAGCCCCGAAACCATTTTTGTTATCTTTACTGTTTCAATGACTGCAGTTATTTGTAGTTTCCTTTCTGTAAACGGACAAGAAATTCCCAGGACGGTCTCAGCACCCATCCCAGCTGTGAGGCCACGTACCCAACGGTACCCATGGCAGCCCATGGTTGAGGGCAGGGTGTGGGTGTCGGCAGCTCCCTTTGCAAACGACCACTGCCCACAAACTGCCGTTTGTAGGTCAATGGAGCAAGAGAGTTTTACAACATCGTTGTTTCATGTGATGGCGTCTGCCTTCGGGCGTTGCTCATAGGAGTGACGCTGCGGGTGAGGATGTTCTGAGTCAGGGGGAGCTGTGCTGCTCCCTGAGCCTCACCTGATGTTTCTTCCACCCGCAGGGCCAGCAGGATCTCACTTTGCACTCCGGACACCCCCAGGTGAGCGCAGAGCCCACGCAGCCCCAGGAAGAGCTCAGCAAAGCGTTGGATGCTGACAGCGGCCACGCAATGGACAGGGTCACCCGGCACATGGTCTTCCAGTTCCCGCACACACGCGACCACAACGATGCATCCATGGATGGAGACGACGATATATTTGACTACAGCAGCCAGAAGGAGAACGGCTACGAGCAGAAAAGCAGGCTGAAGTCACCTTCGTATTTCCTGGAGACTGGGAAGGATGTGTGGAACCCATCCCCAGACAGGGAGTCCCAGCTGGAGGTGGTGCGGTCAGGGAACCTGTATGACCTGAGGGCTTACAGGGGCGAGAGGAAGCCCTCCAAGCTGTACGAGGATGATGAGCCAGACCCATATAGGCTGCAACCCCCAAACATCTCCCCCGAAAAAGCAAAGGAGCTGGAGGACAAGAGGAGGGAGGTGATCCGGGGCCAAGTGGTGCGGAAGAGCTCCACTATGGCTGAGAAGTGGAGCTCCGCGGATGAGCTGAGCTCCGTCACCGCAGGTGGGCAAAGCCACGGCGTCCCCGGTGCCTTTGCCATCCACTTTGATAAGCCCTCCCCGGGCCGGGCTGTGACAACCGTGGACCCGGAGAGCATCGACAGGGAGCAGATCAACTTCTCGGCTGCGCGGCAGCAGTTCCTCATGCTGGAGAAGAGCAGCCCTGGTGCTTTGTTCAGTCCAGGGTACGTCACGTCCCCGAGGCCGGAGGTGATGGTCAGAACCTCCAGGCAGGAGTGGCACAGCCCTGACACCACCACGAGGGCTGAGAGGGGCCGTGGTGACACCATAGAGCCCACACAGGGCAGGATGGACCAGAGCATCTACACGGTGTACAGCGTGCAGCACCAGGCCTCAGGGAAGGAGGATGGCTATGCCCGTGGGAAGGGTAACACCAACGTGTCACATCCCACAGGGAAAGCACCTGGCCTGGCCAGAGCATCGTCCAGGGACGACCTGGACTCGGGGCTGGGGGAGATGTACAGTGCTGGATACAGCAGCAATGGCAGCGATGTCCCGAATGGCCTCGGGGATGTAAAGGATGCTAGGGGCTCAGAGGAGGGCAGCGGCGAGACGCCCATCGAGAGGGAGATCCGGCGGGCAATGGAGAGGGAGGAGAGCCTATGGAAGGAGCGGGGCATGCAGAGGCTGACGTCCAGCAGCGAGCTGGTGGAGATCCAGACCAAACCACTGCTGTCCCTGAACGCGGCCCCAGCTCAGGGAAGGAAAGGGAAGGACAAAGGCCGCGCATCCTTTAACGTCCAGAAGGAAATAGAAAAGGAAACAAAACGTGAGGAAGACCTGCGGAGGCAGGGCAGGCTGCCGGGGCTCTACGACCGCGGCACGTCGCAGGAGCTGGGCGAGCTGCGGAGGGTTTTCGAGCAGGAGGAGCAGCCGCCGTCCTCCAGCCGCCAGGTGACCGAGCGGCCTCGGAGCCCCGGAGACGGCTTTAGCAACGGCACCCGCAACGGGAAGGCCTTCTCCAGCCCCGCTGCGACCCCTCCGCACCAACGGGGCCGGGATGAGCTCTGGCTGTACGAGCGCTCTTCCGCCGGCACGAGGGCGAGGGAGGATTCCGCGGGAGGAAAGCTGCCCGGCTCCACCCCGAGCCCCGTCCTGCGCAAAGAGCATTTCGCCCTCAGCTTCTGGCAGCCCCGCATCTCCGTCTCCGACTCTATGGGCACGCGGAGCGCAGCGAGAAGGGAGCGGAGCCCCGACGGTGAGCACGGCCGGGATGAGCAGTACACCCTGCGCACGTGGAGACCGCAGCGCTCGGCGTTGATCGACAAGGAGATCCTCCGCGATCTGCAGCGAGAGGAGGAGCTGCAGGAGCAGCGGAGGAGGCGGTTGATGGACGGCGAGGACGGCACGTCCAGGGAGAGCTCCCGTTCGAGGCACAGCTCGGGTAAGAGCAGGGCTGACCGCGTTCATCGAGTCTGATGGTGTCCGTTTGGGGACCGGAGCGCACCGTGCCGCGTCCCGCAGCGCCAGGACGGCACGTCGGAGTGCGGGGCTGCGGGCAGCGAGCCGTCAGCTGTAGGGGCAGGGAGGGACGACGCGGAGCTCCGCACGCAGCGTCTCTTTCTTTCTCTCTGTCCGCAGCCGCCTCGGGTACCAGCGGCACTTACTCGGTGTCCAGCTCGCCGGTCCTGGCCCCGCAGCAGCCGGGCGTTCTGGGCCTGGTCTCGTCCTTCACCCCATTGAGGCTGAGCTGCTCCGAGAGCTCCGGCCCCGATTCGTTGCGGTGCAGCCCGTCGGAAGAGAGGAGGAGGAGAACGAAGGAGGAGGGCAAGGTGAGACGTGGGGGTGGGAGCGCCCCGGTGGTGTGAAAGGCGCTTCCCTCTTTTCCTAGGATGCGCTGAACTTTTGTTTCTCACTTTTCTCAGTACGCGGGCATCGAACCCATTGACAGAATCAACACGGAGGTACGGCCCTGTCTGTGCTGGGGCTCCGGGGGGGGCTGTGCCGCACGATGCGGTGCGGGGCTGAAGGCTGAGTCCGGCCCTGCTCGTCCCGCAGCCGCCGGGGGGGGGCAGCGGAGCGCGGGGCTGGGAGCGTTGGTTGCGAGCGGGGCGTCTGTTCAAATAACTAATTAATAATAATAATAATAATCAAGAGCTTCTTCATTTAATAAAAGCGTTCTGTTTCCGCAGGTGGTGGAGAGCACGCGGGTGGTGCGGCATCAGAGCGCTATGGGGCAGCGCTGGGAGAGCGGGCAGCTGAGCACCGACAGCGACTGAACGGGGGGAGGGGGGGCTGCGCAGATCCCAGCGGCTGATCCGATCCGTTCGACATCCGAATTGCTTTCACCTTTTTCCCTTCGAGGTGAAGCAATAGTTTGTCTTTATTTAAAGGAGGGGACGCTGATCATTTTGTTTAAAGGCTGATCATTTTGTTTTAATTACTTCTGCAAGGAGGCGGCTGGACGGAGAGAAATCATACGGTGATTGAAGGTCCTTCTCATTGCAAGCTGTGTTTGTGGCTTATAAAAATAAATGTTTTGTTTTGGAGTGGTTTTAGGCTTTCAGGCAACACCCAGGAAAGCCCCGGGGCTGATGTGCAACACTGAGGGGAAATCGAGGCTTCTGATCGAGTCGTTGATCTGCTGAGGCACAGCCATAGATGACACAATGCTGTTTATATTGCTAATTTATTAAAGTTGTCACTCTCACTTGGTGCAGTCTGTGTGTCTGGCAGTGCTGGGGGCCCGCGTGGACGCCGTGCTGCTCCCCAGGGCAGCAGCTTTGCAGGACTCCCCTCCTGCTTGCAGGAAAGCACTGCTGCACTTTGCTCACGGGTGCAGCACGGTTCCCTTCTGCTGCTTCCCCTTTCGGTCTCAGAACCGACAGTGGAGGGGGGTGGGTTGAAATCCCCCCTATAAAAAAAGGGAAAAGAAAGCAGTTTTGCAGAAGCCTTCAGCAGTCACTTCCTTTGGAAGGGCTGCTCAGCACCCACATTCCTGCTCTCTGAGCCTGGCAATCCCAGAACCACAGCAGGGGGGTGGGAAGGGACCCCCAGCCCCACCAGCTTGTTGGCTTTTTATGTGGTTTGGGGTTTTTTTTCCTCACGGTGGCCCAGGGAAGCAAAAGACAGCGGTGTGATTGTGAGAAGGGCTCTGCTGAGGGGTGGTGCCACCTGGTTTGTGGGGTGTCAGCCTCCCATGAGCCAGCTTTGGGCTGTGGACTGAACAGATCAGCACAGGGGAAATGAAAGGCTGATCTGTCGGCATCTTCTTGTTTTGTTCTGCTGTTTTAGGACAGGCAAACAATGTCAAGAAAACTGTTTTATTCGAGTGCATCAACAATTCAATCCAACAACTTGCCTGGACTGGGAGAGAATATATTGAATGAATGGCAACTGAACAGCTGAGGAAGTCGATTGTGTCAGCTAACGAGCCCTATCTCAGTTAATGCCAGCTTTCTATCACATCACTAATAACTGCAGAACACTGACTTTGTGCAAACACGAAAACTTCACACCTCTTTTCTAACTAACTGAATTATCAGTGCTGTTTGTAGAACAACAGATTTTCACTTCACCTGAGAATGAAAGCAGTGCAAACCTGTAGGCGTTGTGTTCTAAGGGATGGATGTTCAACCTTTGCTAAACATTGCTATTAAAACTTCTCAAACCCAACTTCAGAACACGCTCCTTTCCAGCAGAAATTAAGTGGACGCCTTTATTTCCTGAGCTTCTTTTCAGACGCTTTGACTTGCTGGAGAATGACTTTCAGCATCTTCCCCATTTTGGCCTTGGTCAGCGATTTCCTGCTGTACCACACTTGGTCCCACATGGAGCACATGTGTCTGGGGGAGAGATACAGCGGGTCATAATCGTGCAGCATGTCCCCCGGCCTCCTCTCTGCATACTTCTTATAAGCTTGGACTGGGCAGCTTTTGGGGTCGTTGGGTCTGGCAAAGAGAAGTGGAGCCGATGGCCCTGAGGCTTCCTCTGCATTGAGGTCGTGCTTCCACTCCAGGTACTCCAGCCCTGCCACGTTCCTTCTGAGCACCAGCTGCCCCCAGTACAGATTGTGGCCCTGGTTGTGTGTGCTCGCCCCAAACCCCCTAATGATATTTACAAACATCAGGTGCAGAAAGCCCTGTGGGTCGGTCTGACTTAACAGCCCCTTCTTACAGAGGTTATCCACGTGCTCATCTGTCAGGTTCTCCAGAAGAGCCCACTTTTCCTCTCTCTCTCTTTGAGACAGAAACTGGTGCTTCTGTTTCAAGGCTTCTGAGATGCCCTGAATTCGGGTCCTTTCAGCACGCTGTACTCATAACCGTGCTTCATCAGGTACTTGTCAATGCTGCTCTGAAAGAAACGCAAAGACCCAGGGGAGAAATCCATGCCGTTCTGTTTCTTTGCAGACGTGTAGAACAAGGCCAGGTAATGATCAAGGTCTTTGGGTGGCAGCTTATGGATCTCACGTGTCTCAGAAGGGCAGCGCACATCCAGCCACTCTCGGAAAACTTTGATGCTGGCAGCACTGCGGTTTCTCTTGCTCAGCACATCTAAAAGATAAGAAAGAGCTTTGTGATCAGTGACAACTAGCGAGGAGATCAGTGAAACAGAAAGAGATGCAGAATAATGTTCCCCTTCCCTTTAAAAATCAGGCAGTCACAAAGCCTCTCCGTTAAAGCTTTGGTTCTGACTTGCCCACACCGCTCTGTAGCACTCGTCTGGACGTGGAAGGACAGCCTGTCTTCTCTTCCTCACTTAAATGGTGAATCTGCATGCTGCCATCCAGATAACTGCAAGGTATTTTCTTTTTGAATCATGTTTTAATTAGGAGAGAATTATTGGGAGCTGTAATTGTCATTGCTGGCTTGTCTTTCTGTCGGTAAGGGACTGAATTTTGCCCTGGCTGACTTTGAGGTCATAACCATGCTCATAACCATGCTCATAACCAGCAGCTCCACTCCTGCTGCTGCAGCATTAGCCACAAAGTTCAAACAAGCCAAAATGGCCCTGGTGTGCTTTCAGCAATTTGCAACTGCTCTGGCTTGTGTTTCGTGGTGACCCCAGGGGCCAAAGTCTGCTCTGTTCAAATGAATGGGAGGCAGCCTGGATGTGGATCCTGTCATCTGCCTCAGGACCGAGCGCCCTGCAGTTCATACATTGAAAATGTTGAACCTCATTATGTAAGACATATTTCAAAGCTTTCCTCTGCCCTGAAATCTCTTCAGGGCAGGAAAGCTCTCACTGTAAAATAAAAGCGTGAACCCAAAGTTAGGGGTGAATACTAAGGAAGAAGAGAAGATGAATAATATGTTTAAAGGAAGGGAAGCCAGCTGGGGTCTTTCTAAGTTGCTGTGCAGTACCACATCTACAAGTTCCACATGGCACGAGACATTAGTTCTTTGGGTTGCTGTACAGCCCCATCTGCCCACCTGTGATTTTTCCAGGGCTGAAGAAAGGATAGATTAAAAAGGGTTCTAAGCCAACATCTAGAAGTTCTTCTTCTGGCACTGAGCTATTTTGTATGTGCTTAGCAATCATAAAATGCTGTGACTGGATGGAGGTGGATTCTGCTGTGCTGCTGTCTCAGTGTTTTGCCTGTTCTGTTTTGTTAGTGAGCAGTCCATGGGCAGAGATGGATGCCTCAGTGCTTACACCTGGCTGCTAGAAAACCAAGCCATGAAACTGACTAGCCAGCAGCTTACATGGATTGACATGGAACAGCACCTGCAGGCATGCAAACAGTTATCAATGCAAATGATGTGGCTCACTGTAATGCCCTTAAAAACCTGGGCATTTGCATTTTATTTGAGGTGTTTAATCATTCAATCAAATGATGTGGAGCTGGTATGTGGTAGCAAGGCTCCGGTGTAGCACATATCTATGCTAAGCCAGAGTTTCAGCCAAAATTTCTGTTTTGTTGCTTTAAAAGTTACTTCCTCATTCTTTTTTTCCTTCTGTGAGACCAGAGTTCACATCTCTGGTTCCAGTTTCTCACAGGGATTCTGTCTTAAGTACAGCCAACATACTGCATGGTGATACCAAATGAAAGACCAAGATATTCAAAGTGGGTTAAAGCTACAGCCAAGGCAACATCTGGGTATCTCAGTAAAAGGCATTATCTGTGTAGGAATATTTTTAGTCCCTTTTGGTAGAAATGGCATGACCTAAATAGGACGCATTTATTTAGATGCTACAATACCCATTTTGCCAGCTAAAGGAAGTCACCCTCCTGTAATTACTTGGGAAAGTGAAAGGTGCCCACAAACCCTCCCGTGATTAAAGCTCCAGGGCATCTTACTGGTTTTTGAAGATTCAAGAGGTTGGGTGGCATTCCTGCCTTGTGGGCTCAGTGAGGCTGAAGGACGAGGGGCCTGCTCAGAGCCTGACAGCCTGCTGTCCTCTGCAGAGCCCTCGGTGGCATTGTCATTCAAGTCCAAGGTTCCTGAGACGCTGCATTCAGTAGAGCTCAGGTGCATTTGCTGCTGGACATCCACTGTGGCTTCAAGCTCAAAGAACATCACAGGGGCAGGTGGCTCTGGCTGGGCTTTTCCTTCAGTGTCGGAGATAGGAATCGATTCTAAATCTTCTTTTGGTGCTGCTGACCCAGCAGAATCCCTCGCTCTTGAATTTTCAGACACTGTGGGATTGAGGGGACCCACACCCAAGAAGCTGCTTTCCAGGATCTTTCGATCCCTCCCAGGAGATTTTAGAATACAGCAAAGAGGTGGGGGAGGCGTTGCCATGGGGGTGAAGCCAGACGTAGAGGTGACTGCCTGCTTGTTAATTTCTGTCTTCAGATCACGATACATCTGCAAACCCACCTCAGCAGTTACATCTTCAGGTGGTGACCATGAAAGAACATTCTGGTCGATTCTCTCTTCTTGGTTTTCTGCACTCAATGCATGCTGCTCATCATCAGAGATGATGTGCAGATCTTCATTGTATTCTAGCTTCACCTCGTGGGGGTCCGTTCTGATTTTGCCTATGGCCATTGACAAATGCTGCTCTGCTGCAGAGCCTGGTTGCATGGATTTGCAGTTTCTTTGGATTGGTCTGGCTGCTGGTTCGTTACGTATTTTGCAGACAGAATCTTTTTGCTGAGGGCCACGTGATCCCATGGCAGCGCTGTCTCTTGGAGGCCTTTCAAAAGACGAGGCCATCCTGATCCTGCTTTCACCTGCAGCAGCACCTCGTGACGGAGCCCCAAAGGATGTTTGCCTCCTTCTCTTTTCTGCAGCCTTGTTCCCTTCCTTGCTTCCAAAGTGTAAATCTTCACACGTCCAGTGATAGGCATGTCCAGCTCCACAAATCCACACGACAGAATTCTCCTGGTGAGGCTGACCCACGTTCTGCACGGTTTCCAGGGCTGGGATATGAACGCATATGGTGCCATGTGTGTGTGCCCAGGTCACAAGGTTGGAGAGATCCTTGCAAAGCGAGCTGGCATTGCTGCAGGCTTCATCAGCCACGCTCTCAAACTGCAAAAACACGTTGGAAGTAATTAAGTGAAAGGGGACGTGCATAAAGTGGTAGTCCTGGGGGCTGCTTTCAGCCCCATCCTGCAGAATAACAGCTCCACATCAGTGATCCTTCTCTTGATCCTTTCTAAAACAGTAGATTCTTTCTTTAAAAACAATCATCATCATTTAAAAAATCCTCCTCTTTGAAGACCTGGAGGGTAATTGGGTGTGGTTCTGGAATGGTGAGTTTATAATGGATACAAATGCAATTTATGCATAGTTGTGGGCTTGTGCCTTGATCAAGTAGTCGTGCTTAAGAATTTGTCATACTGCAGCTGAGCCACAGCAGCTGTTCACATGTGTCCTTAATTTTCAGCACAATTAAGGTGAACACACTTGCTGAGTCACCCAAGCAGGTACTGCAGCTCAGCTGAGGGGGAGGCACCTCACTGAAGAGGATCTCAGTTGTGCCCTGAGCAAGCTGGCACCTATCACCAATTCTGTACTCACTGATGGAAGACAACAAGAGGAAGCATCAGCAATCAGCTCCTCTGCCTCCCTCCTCCCTGCAGCCAACAGGGCTCATAGTTGTGCTGCTGGGAGGATGCTTCCCAGAAGCTGAAAAATGGGCCTCACATCCACGTGTCTAAAACTCTGCAATTTTAATGCTGTAACTGATTCTG
Organism: Tympanuchus pallidicinctus; assembly: GCF_026119805.1. NCBI lineage: Eukaryota > Metazoa > Chordata > Aves > Galliformes > Phasianidae > Tympanuchus > Tympanuchus pallidicinctus. Next base: position 1,529,239 of record NW_026294765.1, read on the forward strand.
CTAGAAACAATTGGTTTGGGTCGAATTTATGCTGTAAGATGTACTCACCATGCTGCTGTTTTTATCTCACTGGGTGTTCTTTCGTGTGGAATTCAGTAGAATATCCTTTCTTTTTCTCTCAGGACCTAAAATAACCATCATACGTGTGTGTGTATATTTAGAGAGAGAAAATATATTTGTACATACATATATAAAATGTCTGGCTGGCAGATACTGCTACTTTTTTCCAACGTTCAGCCCAAAATAGATGCTTCCACAGGACATGTATCTTCACAGAGGTAAGCAATCACATTTAGTCCAAAAGAACTCTATATAGAATGCTTGGCTTATGTAAATATTTGGAAGATTTGCCTATAGAGCATACCAAAAAAACTGGAACAAAATAGAAGTATTGGCAACAGGATTTCAAAAGGGAGATGTTCCTTCCAGCCCTGGCACTTTGTGGCTATTAATCTGAAGTTCTCCAAACTGACATGCAGAAACATTTCTGTGTCATAGTCTGGAAGGATGCTGTAATTCCTGCATCACTGGTTACACACCTTACTGTCAGTGCAGATATTGCAACAGAGCCGAGAAGCCTCACGATGCCCTGTGTGACTGCGACTGCATGAATTCACCGTTCGTAATGGCAGCCTTTACTCCAGGCTTAGTCTTAATCTGTTATTAATTACAAGTTTTACATCAAGTGGCAGCAAAAGATGCCTGACTGAAAGCACTGTGCACTGGAATCCTGTCTGAACTGGCTGTGGGAGCAGCTCTGGCCCTGCAGGCTGTGAGCTTGAGCCTGCAGGGCTGGTTGCCAGCTCTGTGTGCTGCTCTTCCAAGCCAGCTGCAGAAGATGGAAGAAAACCATCCCAGCTGACAGATGTAGGGCCGCTCTGTGAGCTGTGAACATGCTGTTTGTCTGCAGGGATTTACTTCAGGTTAGTTAAACTGAGAGAAAGACTGTAGGTGCACAGTTGTACTGCAGGTATCCAACTGTGTGCCAGCACCCTGGCTCCACTGTGCCCTCAGCCCCCAGCCATGCTGTGCTCCCCCAACCAGGGCAGGCCAGGATGAGGCCCAGCACCCAGCCCAGCTGCCAGGAGGAAGGAGTGGGGCTGGGGAACACAGGAGCCACGTGGTGGAGGCAGCCCTCGTGTCGTGACAAACAGAACGCAGGGATTGGGAAACCACTGCTTGGCCACATTCCTGTGCTGAAGAGCTCCTGCAAGTGTGTTTACACAAACCTTGCTCTGTCGATTCAGAACTTCCAGAAAGCAGCACGCTCTGGGGCCGCACAGCAGCCCGGCTCCACGGCTCAAGCTGGCACAGCACTTAGGAAAGCTGAATTTTAAATGAATGCTTCAGTCTGCTGATGCCAAAGCAAAACGTGCTTTGCTGAATGCTGAGCCCAAGTGAGTAAGCATGCAAAATGTTCAGGCAAAAGCGTAATTGTTCTAAGAGGAAGGAAAACAAACGGCCATCAAAGCGGTGTGGACTTCTGAACTGCTCAGCATGAGGGAGTTCTCTTGAACCAGGCAATAACAAACACCTGCGGAACAATTAACAGGTTTTCTTTATCCTAATTAGGCAAAGCACAAGCTGAAAAGTTCTCTCTAAGCTCAGGTGATGGATGGTGGCACTGAATGTCCCTTTCAGCAAGAACAGCACAGCTCGAATCTTTCTGGTCAGGTCAGCTTTACATCCCAGTAAGGAATGAGCAGCAGGCATCAGAACCACTGCAGCTTGGAGTGAAATCGGTGCATGTCAGCAAAGCTCTGCAAAGCCTCCTGCTCTTTACACGAGCATCAATCCATGCGTTCCTTTTTAAGGCTTCCTATTGATAGCAAAGCATTCTGGGCTAAAATTATCAGTGCTGTTTGCAGATGCAAGCCTGTGAAATGTGCAAAGCCAGGATTTTTAAGGAATTTTCTAACAGAAATCTGCTTGCTTTAAAGTAGTGGACTGGGCAGCTCCCCGCAGTGCTCCTCAGCCTCCGTCTGCCCATTAAAAGCTGAACTAAGCTCTGGGAGAACTGTTTTGCTCTTTCTGAAGTTAGAGCTTTATCTTGGAGCTCAGCGTGTGTAACTCGTCCCCAGGGGGCAGGACAGCTTGGGCAAACAAAGAATTTCCATGCATCACTTTGGCCCTTACCCAGTGTGGGAAAAGGTAACAGAAATGGAAGCTGTGCGTGGTCACAAGGCCATGAAGTTACTGAGTTGGCAGATGATCATCTTGATTTCTATCATGGGAGCCCTTAATTGGAATGCTTTTATCTCTCCTTATCTCCAAGCACACGTCTTCCTTTTCCTGATCTCACTGAAAAAGCCTTTTTTTCTCTTCAGATTTAGGTCCAAATAAAAACTCTGGTAATCATATGAGGGTACTTCTTCAGCCCAGCCCTGCTTTCTTATTTACATTGGTTGAGAGCACCTCCAAAGAAGCTGTAAAGTGGAGGAAGACTGAATTTACTGTTAGAACTGAGCAAAAAGGGGGGAATTAAAGAAAGGGGGAAAAATGTGTTTACAGCACTACCTGCTTCCAACAACAACAGGCTCTGTGTGGGGAAGGGGCTCAGAGCTTGGGGTTTGTATGTGGAACCCACACCTTCGTGCAGAAAAGCAGGAAATTCCAGAGCTGTGCAGGGAATGTTTGTTTGCTTTTAACCCATAGGGAAATCACTGCATTAATGGAACCTGCAGTTACGTGAATTCATGCTCACCAGGAGAAAGAAGGGGAACAAAAAGTTGTTTTGCTCTCTCGTGGCCCCGCACCGGTAAGCTTTCAAGATGCTAAGGCAATATATGCTTATTTTCTCTATGGATTAAACAACAAAAACGTGGTCAGGTATTTTAAAGAAGCCTGCAGCATTTCAGTGGAGCCCTTAAAGCTGACTACAAGCATTGAAATGCTGCTTCCTATTTAAGACTTTCCTGTGCCTAGTTTGTGTTGTGGGGAAAAGATTCAGTCCTTTCTGAGAACAGTTCTTTAGTAAGGTTGCTACCCAGAATCACCTGACATAAATATCCATGCTTTACCCTTTTACATTTCCATGAACTCCATGCAGCACTACAGGATGGGGGTGGTTGTCTGAAACTCTCTGTGATGTACGCAGGCTTATGCAAGCAGGAGAACTAAATAAAGAGCCTAATTGTACAGACACTGGAAGCCCTTTAACCACGCTGTTCCTGTCCCTCCACCCTGTAATAGTCCTGGATGTGTTTCTCTTATGTCTCATAAGGTCTGTTTCACAGATTAGAAAGCTGAGGCATGCACAAAGCAAGTAAATATGAGAGCTTTGGCTTTTCAGCTCTAGATAAGACAGTGCAGGAAACTGGAACAATCCCGGTTGAAAAACAGGATACAGAGCAGCAGTTCTTAAACTTGGCTCCCACCCCCTCCCCCAGCATGGGTTGTTTGTTCCTGCTTGCTTGAGTAACACTTATTGGAGGTGGAGGGACACAGGACAGCTGTAAAACATGCATAGAGGAGGGGATGGGCTGCCAGAGAGCTGCAGAGAAGGGGTGAGGGACGCTGCTGGAGGGACAGCAGCGAGAGGAAGTTGTGCTTGAGCACGTCGGCTTGAAAGGAGCAAGCAGGGGGCCGAGAGTGGAGGAGAAATTGCTCGTGGCTGCCAAAAACCATTGAACTTGTCCCACAACTTCTTAGCGAGGGCCTTTGGGGTGGATTAATCATTTCCCAGCACATCGTTCTTCCTGTTCTCTGCCACGTTTGTTCCTTTCCTCCCCGCAATGTGCCACGGCCTTCTCAGCGCTTCTGCTCTGTTCTGCTCCACCTCTCCTTCCCTGCTTGCAGAAATGCAGTTCCCGAGATACTTTGTACTTGCTACAGGGTGGCATGTCTGTATTTTGAGAGAAAGCAACATCCAGCTGTGTGAGAGAGGGCCGGAGCTGACTGCACGAACCAGCCCTCAGAGTTAAATGTTAAATGTTAGCATACAGTAAACCACATTCCTTAAACAAGAGCTTTTTGGTCCAAAGAACTGGACACATTTTTTCATCCGAGTCCTAATTATGTCTTCTCTTGAGGGTCTGCATTACATGGCTGCCGTCCTTGTAACAGAACTGTGAGCTCTAAATCAAGTCTTCTTCAAACAGAGCCAATAAAAGCCTGCAGCCAGCTGGCAATGGCTCGCCTGCTCCAACAAGCAGTAATCAGCCTCTAAAAACAGATGTAGTAAAGGAAAAAATTAATTTTAAAACACGAACTGCTATAAATAGGCAAAAAAAAAAAAAAAAAAAGTAAAAGCTGAATTTGGAATAGGGCAAATCTGTTACTTGGGTGGAAAATGCTACAGCATCGATCACAATTGTGTTGCTTATCCTGTTAGTGCTGCCATTTGTGAGCAGCCTCACACTTAGAATGAGTGCCATCAGGGGGGAGGGGGCTGTTATTTTCCATAACTATTCTACATGTAGGCTGATTTATTTTTCCTTTTTTCTTTTCTTTTCTTTTTTTTTTTTTTCCTTCCAGACCTGCGCTAGGGGTGAGTGCCCCATTGTGTCAGCAGGGAGCAGACTGTGGGAAATTGCTCTATTCCCCAGCAGCCGATTGTGTTAAAATAATCTTTCACTTAATTAACAGGAGAGGATGTCTGTTGGCAAGAAGGTGTTTGTACAAGTTTTCCATTCTTGTAGCTGTTCGCCTCACTCTTTGCGGTATTTTTCAGGAAGCTCGAGCTTCACTAGTCATGTGGTAACATCATCGTCTATGGTAATTTCCTACGACGATTCTAACCCTCACCATTTCACGAAGCCTGCGCACGCCACAGCCATTACCTGCGCTCCTCCCCGCCTCTTCTGCAGGGAGCGGACTCACGGCGCGGCCCCGCCAGAGGGCGCTCGCCCGCCGGGATGAGCTTTGCGCCCCGCCCACCGTCAAGTCCCCGCCCACCTCCGCCTCCCCGCCAATCAACACCGTCCCTTCCATCGACGTTCCCCGCCCACCGCAGTGGCAGCGCCAATCAATACTGTCCTTCCCATCGACGTGCCCCGCCCACCGCAGTGGCCCCGCCCACCATCACGGCTCCCCCTGCTCGATTGCCCAGCAGGCGAGAAGGGCGCTGACAGCAATGGCGCTCGGGGGCGGTCGCAGTGCTGGGCTGCGGGAGGTCAGGCTGGTGCTTGGAGGTGATGATCTCCAAGGTCTTTCCCGCCTCAAATGACTCCACGATTCTCTGCACTCGATGTGCTGACTCGAAGGAAGCCGGCCGTCTTGCTGCTGAAAATACAGCGCTGCGCAGTGCTGACTGGTGGTGCTGCTCAGCTGAGCACCTCCCCGTGCGCAGCCCTCGCATCAGCGATAAGGCTGTTAGTGTATCTTCAGTGCTTTCAGCGTCTGTTCTCTCCGTTATTTTTTTTAGGATTTAATATTAACATCCCATTTGTCAATCTGCTAGAAGGAACTTGCTTCTCTTCTGTTCCGTGGTTGATGTTCATTGCAGTTTTATCTATTTCTGGACAGTCTTTTTAGCTGAAGTTATAAAGGCGCATTTCCTAACATCTACTGAACTAAAGAGAAACCTGCAGTGCTGTTGGCTGGAAGGAGCATCACCCAAAGTTCCCAGCGCTGACCTGTGCATTTGATTTGACCTTAACCCAAACGCTTTTTCATCTGTTCTGCATCACACATTGCCTAACCACAAGCAGGGGGTAAATGCTTCATAAAACACTCTGCATGAAATGCGGTAGAAAAATTGTTATTAAATGATATTTGTGGTGAAACCGTGACTTGTAATTAGACCTAATTGTTCGCAATGAGACATACTAACCTATATATATACATATGTATATATGTAGCAGTAGGGAATGATTTCAACTACTGACACCTTAACTCTTTTCCAGGCTTGAGGATTTCACCTTTTTGGAAGCACTTTGGATCTGTGCTGACTCAGTATGGGGGTAGGTGCAAAGTCAGTTTTGCTAGCAACAGGCAAAGAGCTAATTCCCATTTTTGCACCTCAGGTGTTTATGAAGGTTTGCTTTGGATGTGATACTAAATTGCTGTGGCTCCTGGAAGCAGAATTCCCACCACAGAAGCTTTTGCTCTGGCAGGATTTTCTGCTGTTGTCTTTGAAGTGTCACTGTGTCCCTTACCTCCTCCTGGGTCTCTGGAGGTGCTTCAGGAAGCTTCTCACAGAGCAGTGCAATCTAGGGAGGGAAGACAAGGACCTCACCAGCACTCAGAGGACAGGGTAGCCTGGAATAAGAGAGAGAAAGAACATATTAGTTATTTAGAAAAGTGATCTTAAAGCAACTTGAAGATCCTTTGTGTGGAATAGAAACGAATAGAAGGTTCTCTGCCCCGAGAGCTGAGTCTGCAGTCACTCCTGAGTGGCATCTTGAGGCAGAAGCTGGCATCAGCATCATCTGGAGAAGCACCCTAACAGGCAGCAGCTCCCAGTTTCTGTCTCCCACCCAAGTGCTGCATTCAGCAGGAGCTGAGTCTCACAGGTGAAAAATACCACAGGTGGATGGCATCTTGCCTCTGGAGAGACAGCAAAACCAGCACTGACACACCTAACCACTAATTTGGAAAAGAGAAATACACTCTGGCATAGCATCCGTAAGAGCTTGCCAACCTTTGTCCTGCAGCAGTGATAACACTCTTTCCAAAGTGTGAGCAAGAACAAATAATTAAGTCTGTTCTCTAAATTCAAGAAAGAAAGATAAAAAAAGAGGTAATGAGTGAGTTCAGGTCTGGGTTCTGTGCTGTAATTGTCACAATTTGGAAATCTCTCCAAGCCCATAACCATAAACCAGCTGTCTCTTACTGGATCTTCCAGTGCGTGCTCTCAGCTGACTCAGGCATCAGTTAACATGTCTGAGAAAATCACCGAGGCTGTTGCTTTCCTGCAGCCTAAATATGCTCCTCAAACAGCTGTCTGTGCTGTGCTTCTGGGGACGTAGGCCTGGCTGTGAGCACTGGGTTACAGCCACAGCCCTGCTCCTGTGTTTGCATTACAGCCTTTTTGCTCCTCTGCTGACCGCAGCGCTCAGGCAAAGCTCAGCAGGGCAAATCTTGCTAGCTGTCTTACATTGTTGCAGAAGTAACACACTGAGATTAAGTATCTTCTCAATAAGTGAAGTTAGATACTTATTTGTAAGCCTGGTCCTTAATGCGAGAGAGCACCTACAGCTGTCCCTCTAAACTATACTTGGCTACGTAGGAAGAATGTCTCAGTTGAAGTTGACTTCAGCTGCTTGCAGCGTGAAAGGCAGAATTAAGTCAGTACAGATCTCCAGTGCTCAAGATATGCCTCTGCTCCTTCCTTTCCAAATGGCCCAGTCGTCAGGAGTCTCTTCTGTGTTGATGCAGTGCTTTTAAGGAGAACACACATCGAGAGGTGATGTTTAGAGAAGGCACAGGTAGCTGTGCATAAGGTTCTGCAAACCAGCTGACACGAGGCACTGCTGGTACAGTGCTGTCACTGCACTGCATTCACTGCCCCCGCGTCTGAGCATCTCACCCAATTAAATATGAAACATCCTAGAGGATATCGTGTTCCTTTGTTTCTTTGGCAACAGAGAACTTGAGCTCTCTTGATCCTCCCCGACTTCACGTTTTGCAGGTTCATGTCTCGATGTTCTTTTGATGCTTGTTTTAACACCCTGGAGATCTCAGTCCACTCTCACGTCTGTTACACAGAAAATGTGGTGTACAATCGACTAGACAACGAGAGAGCTGCTTAATGAGCAGACATTTCTCATCAGCACCCAGACCTAAAGGTGACAAAGAAGTGCTGTGGGCAGAGCAGCAGGACAAGAAGCCACATCTATTCTTAGCATCATAGCAAAGTGCCACTGATCACAGTGACCACTCCTAACATTAGCTAGGTGGAGCATGGACTTGCAGAGAGCAGCTGTAACTAGTATGTATGTAAATAATAACAGTAAGTAGCCAGTCTCCCTGTTAAAAGTCTGGTTTGAGGACACTGGACGTAGGTGACTGCTTCTATTTGTACACTTCCATCTACTTTGAGCAAATAAGACCCACGCTGGTCTGAGATCAGAACATTTCTTCCCATTTTTTTTTTGCCATTGGAAACATAAGCAAGTCCTCCTAGCACAAAAGCAAAACCCCTCAGCCCTGGAGCAAGGCTTTGCTGTGCTGCTTCCATTACATAACATCCTCCAGGAACATATGGGCCAGCAAACAGAAGACGTCCGCTGCATAATTATGGCACTGACAAACCCATTGAACCTCAGCAGCTGCCACTGGGGAGATTTCATTCATTCCCAGTATTGCCTTTTAAACTTAAGTGGCACTGAAACAAACACATCTTTGATCCAAGTAGGAAATCATTTGGAGCTCTGTGCTTAATAGAGCTGAAGCCCTGGGAAAATGATGTCTTTATTAGCCTGTATGACAATGCGGGCCTCATGGCAGGCATGCAGCAGTCTGATGTCAGCCCCATTACTTCTTCAGATGTATTTGGAAATATTTGTTCTTGAACTGATGTGGAAAAAAGTGCTTTAATTCAGCTGTGCTGCTGAAGCACCTATAAACTGCATCTGGGACCTCAAAAGGAATGCGAGGGAAGGGGGAGAGGAAGCATGGTTGTGGCAGTTCCAAAACAGAGCCGTGTCTCTGCATTTCTCCCCTTGGGCTATTCCATGTTCTTTGGGGGTCACTTGTTTCTCCCTTACCTCAAAATGCCAATGAGAGATTTCCCTGGAAAATCACTCTGTCTTATTCCCTGGTGGAGGTAATTGTAAATATGATCAATCTAAATATTACTCCTAGTTACAAACAATTACATCAGCTGAGAAGGGAAGCTGGCTCTCGCACAGACAAATCTGGCACGCTTACAGTAAGTGAGCAGCGGTTTGCAGATGTATACATCTAATGGAGATGTTCAAGATGCTCTCTGTGTGCCTCTCTATCTCTTTTAGGGCTCCTTTTTTTTTTTTTTTTCATTTAAATGAACTGCGCTCAGAGTCTGAAATTCCCTCGTCTGGAGTCATCTAACATCTGTGTTATATCCATTTATACAGCAGATGCAATGGGAGACAGCCTGACGACAGAGGACAGAGGTGATGAGCTAGCATTTCATCGAACAATACCTCAGCCTGGCAGGTGAGCAATGGAGAGCTTTCAGAAATAATGCATGAGCTTCAGGCTCCCCTGCCACAGGAGTCTGTTACCACGCTGCTCACCTGGTAGCTGCTGTTTCTTTTACCACTGATCCCTTTTACAGCGTCACCTGTGCTGATGGAAGAATCAGTGTCATGCAGCAGCCCAGTAATGGAGCTGGGAGAACCAGGTTCCCAAGCAGCAGTGAGACAAGCAGGCACTTGGACTTGCAGTTCTGAGTTACACAAAGCCCTCCGAGTTCCCACACGAGTGAGATCTCTTTAAACCCTGCTTGCCGAGCCATCGAGACCCCCTGGGTGGTTTATCAGGAAACTGGCACCATCATTAGAGCACAATAAAATAAAATCCTTGTAAGGAAATAGAAGAGCACGCCGGTCTCGTTCTGAACAGATTTGTAGCATGGAAGGTGATTGAACTGCACCAAACTTTTATTGAGAAAAAAAAAAAAACAAGAAGGCTCTGAATAAAGAAAAGAAATACAGAACTTCAACAACACAGCAGAGGACAGAAATGAAGTTTATTTCACTGCCCTGGGATAGCACAGGGAGATGTGCTTGTAAGGATGGTTGTTTGTATAAATAAATGTTCATTCTTGGCAGTGGAATGCAAACTATGCTGAAGGGCTGGAAACAGACCACTTTGTAAGGCTGAGGCCAGAGTAAGGGAAAGATGAAGCGAGGTTGTGGAGAGGAAATTCACATTCATTTTTAGCAACTTGGAGAGTTTCTCAAGCATGTTTGACATTTTTAATTATGCTGATGTAGAGCCTATTCAAGGACAAAAGAAGTCAGGATTACAGGGTGAACAATTAGGAAATTTCACAGCGGCCAGCTAGGGATATTGTTGCCTGTGGGCCTGGAGACTTTGCTGAAATATGGGATCATCTTTCCTACTTTCGAGACAAATGGAATTTGAGCATCTTGCAGAATCCTCCCCCAGGTCAGGAGCCTCAGATCTGCACTGTTTTACTAAAGGTGCATTTTTGATGGCACTGCAAGGAGATCAGTCTGAACTGTTGCTTTGTGTCCAAGCTTTCCTGCAGGGCTTCCTGAGGAGGCGAGGAACAATCTCACTGCATCTGCACCAACTGTTTCAGAATCCATAACAATTACAGTGGGAAATAAGACCGCATTTTCTTGTGGAGAAGAGGATCAGCTCTGCTGCATCAAATCACACAGCCACGGCCTGTTTGTCCACCCTCCACGCTCAGACTGTTGTACATCATGGCCACAGCATCTCGTTTTGTTTGGGTACCACTGGAGGAGGGCTGTGAGCGCTCATTCACCAGCCTTCCCTGCTGAAGAACTCGCAAGGACATCCACCTGTATTTCAGTTCCTGTCTCGGTGTGACACGCACAGCACTGGAATGGCAGGAGTTCACCATTTGTTGCTGAGCAGAAACATTTTGGAAAAAAAAAAAGATAAGGGAGAGGTTTTAAATGCACCCCTGCTCTATTTGCCCAAGATCCCATGCCTTGTGTGCTAATGCGAGGGCTGCTACTCGTGCTTTTAAGCGTGGTACAATTGAATAGGAACCTGCATTCTCTTTGAGCTAATGGAAAGTCACAGTGGAGGTATCCAGCTTCTGGGCATGAATAAATCATCAAGGGTATGAATTATTCAGTGAGCATCCCCACAGCATGTGCTACATTCAGACTCGAGAGGCAGAATCCTCACTGTGTGGGTTTTTATCCCCCCAAATTACAAATGGTACGACAGGCTAATGAATCTAAATATTCAAATGAAATCTTGGGAAATTAGATTAGAAGAATAATTTAGTAAAAAAAACAACAACAGAACAGTAAAAAGGTGCATGAAAGAGCTGAGGTACTTCAGCCTGGCTACAGCTACAATGATCAGATGTTCTTCTTAGCTCGGTGACACCGTTGAATCAAGCTGTCCACAACAGTCAGAATCACACTGGGAAATATGAATAAATAGTGGCTCAGGAAATTGGAAACACCGGTTGGAGGAAAGAGCTGAAATGATGTGGGCACACAAACAGGGCAGAAACCGACCTGTGCCTCTAGCATCTTGTGTGCGGTTCTGGGGGTAAATTAGAAGGGGGCATCACCAAACCAGACATGAATCCACTCCGACACAGGCTGGAAGAAATAAAAAAGCCCAATGCACTCAACAGCCAGGAAATGGCTGGTTCATCCCTCACAGGAAATGAGTCACCCGAAAGCAACTGCGAGGAACAGCGAAGACAGGGAAGTTCTGAAATAACACGAGCTGATAACAGCGTAACACGTACAGATAAGTCTTTCATTTTGTCATTCGTTAGCAAGGAGGCAAGAAAGGCAAAAATTCAGATTTTGTGTTATTCTTGCAATTTTAATTTGGTGTAAATACTTGCAGCACAAAACCAAACCAGGGGACAGACGGTTCCAGTGCTGCTGAATGGGGGATATTGTAAAATGGCAGCACTAATGAGAAGTTTCATGTGCAGATAAAATTGCTTGCAAAGTGCTAACCATCTCTGTCCTTGGAAGGGAAGCATCAGATTGCTGTGTGGCACAGCAAACACAACATTCAGTTTTGCAGCTCGAGCTGCTTTGAAACTTTTTTTTTTCCTGTCTAATATTGAAAATATATAAAGCTCAATTCCAAAACAGTGCATCAATCACCTACCAACTGGTCCCCTTTTTGATAACTCTACAGTGCCAAACTCTTCTGGATCAGTGGAAAAAATACTTCCTTTGCTAATGATGAATGCTGCTGGTAAAACTGAAAGCCTACCGTTAGGAAACGACCTCAGCACCGAGCCAGCACAGCTTGTGTGCTCACCCCTCTTCCTCCAGTAACCCAGCTCTCTGCCTGTGCAGCTTGTAACTCCTGTCCTGCAGTGCTGCTGGTCCCCCTTCCTCTCCATTCCTCAGGCTGATCAGCAGACACACAGGTCTTATTTTGGAGTGATGAACACAGCAGTGAGATTGCTCTTTCTCTTCTAGCTCCAGCCTAACCATTTCCAGGGCTGTGATGTGGCATCGTGAATGATGCACATAAGAATGTTCTTGGCATCCCAAGATGTTGCTAAAGCTGCAAATATTCTTTCAAACAAAACAGCCGTGTTAATTGAAAGTGGCTTAAAAGAAATAAGAGCAACAAAAAGAAACCAAGTTATTTGAAACATCCCCTGCCACTCCAGATTGCATTGGGGCTATACTATAGCAGAGTTATAAATGAAAGTGTTTCCTGGTTTAGAAGTTTGCAAGGTACTGAGAATAAAAAGGGAGAGGAGGGTGCAGGAAAGGAATGTTTTGTCATTGAAGCACTATCCAGGATATACACTACAGACAGTTCATTTTCCTCATCAGAGACCACATTTTTGGAGGGTTCCTGTTTTCAGTTCACTGATAGAAGGGCAGGATTTAGCAGTCAGCAGAAGAGGGAAAAAGCTTTCTAGTTTGCCAAGAATACAGTTACACAGAAAAGCATCCTGTGACCGTAGCACAGGCTGCAGGGCTATTTAAAAACACAAAGAAAAAAAGGCAGGAAAAAGGTCCTTTTCATTTCAGAGGGTTCTCTTCCCAGCGTGGTAGATTAAACTCGGGCAGATAACGTGGGCAGGAAGGGCTCAGAAAGAGAAAAACCTGGGTGTGCCTCTCCAAGGCCTTTCTGGCCATGTGAGTAACTGGAGCTGGGGGAGGGTGGGACCTTGTGCTGGATTCTACCAAAGAGGCTGATTCATATTTTTTTCCTTCTCCTCCTCTTTTCTTTTTTCTCTTTTCCTCTTTTTCTTTCTCACGTGGCTATTTTCACGTGGGCTTCTTTTTCAAAACAAAAAGATACAGTCAGGTCATTCTCCCAGATACTGGCGTTGTTTGGTTTTGGGGTTTTTTTTTTCTTCATAAGGTATTATCTTGTTCTCAAATGCGTTTTCCTGTTTGGCCCAGAGAAATGCCGCGTTACACAATAGCATCCTTAGTCAGTTTGCTACCATTGTGTCAAAAAAGATACTGGAGTTTCAGTTAAGTATTACAGTAAGATGATAAAAGGCTGCATCATCAGCATTTCTGCTAGAGAATCTGAGTAAGCTTGCACAAATTTGAACAGTTTTTTTAGTTAGGCCACAACTGCACCAGAGGTCTTTGAAATATAATAAACCCTTGATGGCATCCACCCATGTTTGCTTTTCCAAAGATATCTGAAAAGCAGCTGGAATATCTGCACTTGCAATAAACTAATTTCAACAGCCACCAGAAAGTGAGATGTTAGATAATAAGAAATGAAACTCTTCCATGTGAAACACAGCTTAAAATAGGCACAGTTGGAGAAAGTGTGTTATGGTTTGTGAGGCAGGAATCAAATTCCTGCTCTGCTTTGATCAAATCAGGTTTAACTCTCTGGCTCTCAGCTCAACGACTCTAAAGCAAATCACACAATCCCATCATTTTCCCCTTCTCTGACTCATCTAAGTTGTAAATCTCTTATCAGTGGCACAAGCTAAGCTTCCTTTCATATGCAGCGCCTAGCAAATTAACTTGCATTTCAGAAGGGGCCTTTGGTCGCCTGTAGTAATAGGGAAGAACATAACTCTTCTCCATTTTGAACTTTACTGTTGCAGCAAAGGGCAAATGGCTGGGAGCCCGACGAAGCTCTTGATAAAATCTGAGCTCATTGGGAGCTCTTGCGTGTCACAGACGGTGCCAAGAGTGAGCTGACAAGCGAAGCATCCCACCGCTCTATGAGAAAACAGGGCTCTGGGCTATAAGAACCAACACAGGAATACGTATTCAAGAAAAACTTACAGCTGGCTTCACATTTTGAATGTTGGTTTGTTTTTTCTTTCTTTCTCCTATAGTTACCTGTCTAGTGTATGCTTCAGAAGGAAATGAGAACGCAGAAGGCATGCCCATACCTGTCAGAACTACCTAGCATTAAACAGAAGCGCTGCCCAAGGACACGACTCCATGTTTCATCTGCACTTTTAAATCTTCGCCCAAACCCTTTGCAGGTGCCACAGACACCGTTGTGTTACAGCTCCTATGCTTCCATCCATGTGTTTGTTTACTGCTGACAACAGAGGCAAGATTGGCAGATGTGTACAAATGTTTTCACAAAAATGTCAGCAGTGGGTGTGCGAGTGAGGGATGAGGGATCCTTTCTGCAGCAAGACCAGTATTATGTTGCCTAGAAACACTCAAAACAGGGCTGCAGCTAATGAAGCCAAGATCAATGTCGACCGAACGTTAGATATTTGATTCAGTGCTACACAAGGGACTCGTAGGGAGGCCTGGGACAATTAATTTTTGTGCTGCAGTCAAAGGATAAGGTTATGACAAGCAAGGCAAAGACAATAAATAAAGCTGGTAGAATTCCCAGCGAGCAAATATTGGCTATATTTAAACAGAAACATGCAGCCTTTCATCCACATGGCGTGAGCAGGAGGAGCAGCTCAGGGCTGCCAGGTGGGAGTGCTGTGGGGTGAGCACTGCTCAGCCTGCTGGGACCACCTGAACCACAGGGATGCTCCCAGCTGCTCCTTTTTCTCAATGATTTTAAAGGATCCGCATCTCTTGGCATGCAGAGGAGGTGGATGGTTATGGTTAACATATCCATATGTTTGCATTGCATATAAACTCGCTGTAGCTGACCCAGCACCTGCAAAGGTACTGCTTTTAGAAGTTTGGAAAAGCGCAGATTTTTACCTTAGCCTCTGGGAGATATGCAGCAATTGCACACATTCAGCACGAAGCACGCTTATCTAAGTAATCACTGACTGGAAAAGAGGTGTTTCTGTCAGCAAACGTTGCCAGAGCTGCACCTGAGGGGGTCGCCGCCTCAGGCAGCACAGCCTTACCTCAGGCACTCCCTCTCTACATAATCCTTATCCTTAAGACATAACCCGCAAATAAACGAGCAGATTTTACCCTAGATTTTAAGAAAAAAACACCTCCTAAGTGTTGTCTAACTTCATCAGCCCCCCAACTGATCGAGTCTCCCTTACTCGAGATGGCGGCTGACAGCAGTGCGCGGCTTCTCTACCCGTAGCCAAGATGGCAGCGGCCGCTCTCCGCGCAGGAGGCTGCAAGGCGCCGGGCCGCGCCACGGATGATAACGCAATGTGCGCGTTGGCGCCCTTGCCCGTACTCAAGATGGCTCCCGATGAGGTTATTTCATGCCCTGCCCCCAATCAAGATGGCGGACGCGTGTGGCATTTCGACATCCTTCCCGCTCTCAAGATGGCTCCTCCCAGCCGTGTCCCGGAGCCTATCCAATCGCGCCACACACTGGGGCTGAGAACCGCCCCTCGCCCCGCCCGCAGCCAATAGGCGCGTGGAGAAGCTCCAGGGCGCCAACCTCCGGAGGAGGGCAATCCCCGCCCCGTCCATCAAGATGACATCTCCAGTAGCCAATGGGATACTGGCGCGGGTGAGGCGGGCCGGGTGGCGCCGCCATTTTGTGAGTCTATAACACGGAGCGGTCGGGCTCGTTCCTGTTATTCCGGCGTCTCCACTCCGTTCCCTGCGGGTCTCCTCCGTGTGCAATGGACGGGTGAGTCTCGGCCGGCGCGGGCGGGGCTGCGCCGGTAGCCGCTCCAAGGGACCGCGGGGAGCGTTACGGGATCCCTCCCGGGGTCCGAAGGAAGGGATCGAGTTGTGGTACCGCGCCGGGGGCTGGGGCGGTACCGGGAGGGGGGGAGGGGGCACCGTGGGCGCGGTCGGACCGCGAGGGGAGGGGAAGGAGCCGGAGCCGGGGGGTGCAGAGGCGGGGGTTCTTTGCCACCGGACGAGGAGCGGCTGTGGGGGGCGAGAGCCGCACTGAGGGTCCCCTCTCCCCCACTCCCAACAGACGGCCACGGTTGCGGGGTTCGGGAAGGCCGCGCTTAGCGCCGCACCGCTCCGTGCCCGGAGGTGGGAGCGGCGGCTCCGCCCCGCTGGGTGCGGGGGGCCCGGCGGCGCCGCGTGGGCGTGAGGGGCTGGAGCGCGTCCCCGCGCGCGTGTGCGTGTGTGTGTGGAGGGGGGAGGGGGGTGGCGGGAGCGGGCGCACCTGAAGACGGGAGCGCGCACCTGGCGGCGGGGGCGCGCTTGCGGCTGATTCGCTCCCATTGTCCGCAGCGGGGAAAGGCGCGGGGCTTCCCGTGTTTGTGGGCGACTGCGGGGCGTGGAGGAGATGTGGGAGCGCGGAGACGCTCTACGTGGAAGTAAAGGCAACTGAAACCCTTCTGAGATGTGGGGAGGGAGGGGGTGCAGAGCCACGGGTTCGGCTTTTCGTTTTTCAGATCCTTTGGCACGGAACTCTCTGCCCCGCTGGTTTTGCTCCGAGGATTCCCCCGTTACAGCCGTGTTTGCTTTAAAGCTAACTGTGTTTTCCTGCTGATCCGATCCTCGTTCCTTGCTGAGCGCGGTGTTGAGCTGCGGTTCTTCCCAGAGCCCCCAAAAAGCAGTTTGTGCTCCCAGAGCCTCGTGCATCGCGTGGCTTGGGATGTAGTGTGCTCTTTACACTGAAATAACGTCTATTTTCATTAAAAACAAAACAACAAAAAAAAAAAACCAACGAATACCACATCCCAAAACTGTATCTTACAGTACATGCAGTTGGGAAAGCTGTTTTGCTGCATATGTTACAATAGCTTCTAATTTACGTGTCTGAATTATTCCTGGCCTATGGAAGATCTCTGTGTGATCTGCTTACCCCAAGAAGGCTGTCGCCTGTTAGAGTTTGAGCAGCTCCTCTGGCTGGCACTGTGTGCCCTCAGCAGAGCTGTGATTTCTCCTACCCGAAGTGATGCCTGGTTTGGTGTCTGGTTGATTCTTACTGCATGCAGGGAGTTTGTATGGAAAGGCTGTTTGGGAAGGGATTCAGGTTTTGCCCTGGTTCTTAATCTCTTATCTGTTAGTGCAGGAATCATTTCATTTTATGTTAAGAGTAACTTCATTACAGGTTGTATTGCCAGCTCTTCTAGGAAGTGAACTATGAATCCCATATTGGAGCTTGTTAGGTGATAACAACGCAGCTGAAGATATAATGTGCAGGAGAAACAAAATATCACATTTAATGAAAAATAGATCAGTGCTGCTGCTAGTTCTGTGCAGTTTATCACATGGGTTGCAATTCTGGGCTCAGTAGTGCTTGGCATGTGAAAGCTTTTCCTGTTGGATAATTGTAAAGGCTGTCCCCTGCTAAGGCGACTTTATGTAAAACATTTCCTGTGCCTGAGGCCCGCAGGAGGAACAGGAAGCAGGAGCAGTTGCTGGGGGTAAGGCTGAGAGTTTTGGAAACTGGAGAGATTCCTTCTTCGTAATGCACTTTGCTGGAAATACCTTAATGACTGAAACCCGTGGGTCAATGCATGTATTTTAATGGAAGAAATGTATACTCATAGCATATGTAGCAGTTGCTGGAGAATGATTCTCTAAGCTGATACGTCCAGGTGGGTGTGATTTGCTCGCTAGTGGTGGCCCTCGCAGTGCAGCAGAACCCGTCTGAACCTGGGCAGAGCCTGGAGAATCCCAACCCCTGCCAGGCTGCAGCTCCAGCTGCAAACTGCTGCGGTGTGATGACATGGCAGGTTGGGTTGGAGGAGGAAGTGTGAGGAGCTGAGCTGGCCTGGGCGTGCGTGACAGCTCATTTGTGGAGCTGGGGAGATGGGAATGGCTTAATAATAAGATGGAGCAGTACTTAATTCCCTAAAAGATGAAGCGGTGCAGAAGGGCAGGGAAGGAAGAACAGGTCTGTAAGTTTTCTGCTGTTATTGGCTGAGGTTTGAGTGGTGTTCTTGAACACTTCAGATTTCATGTTGTTGTAAGAATGACTGCAGTGCTCTCTGTTAGTGCTGTGTGTCCTTCCTGGCTGCAGCTAGCCATGCTGGGTCCTCTGCCCTGGACGTTTGGACTTTGTCAGCGATCCTGTTTGAAAGATAGGAGCTGAAATGGGTGGTGCTGCAGGTGGTGCTCCTATCTCAGCTGTGTTACGTTGCTGCTTTACCACGAGTTGGATTTTATTTATAAAAATAAGTAAAAATCTTCAGTGCAAGGGGGTAATTGAAATCCTCTGCCTGCCTGGAGCGCGCCCACTGGAAATAACATCCAGGTGTGGTGATGCTCTGGAAGGTTCCTGGGGTGCAGTGTGACAGGCTGATCCCAGTCTGTGGTGTTCATGGCAGTGATGTGTGCTGCTGACAAGAGCTAGCCCCAATGGCTTGGCGTCCAGCTATGTTACTGTTCACGTTGATCAGTTAATCTGAAATTCTCACTTTAAAAGCTTAAGCATCCGTGATAGAGTTGTTTTTTCCTTCTGCTGTGTTAGGCTGGGAGCTGCCTGGCTGTGCTCACGTGGAGCTGGGCTGTGAGCACCAATAGCTCTGAGTGCTGCTGGTCCTCAGTGCTGAGCTGACTGCTCCTTCAAAGTTAAGGGAGGGTTTCTTTACAGAGCAGGGGAGGTTACTCCTCCAGTGTCAGGTTTTTAAGCATGGTGGAGGTGACTGTTGGTGATGGAGCTGACTCTTGACACTTCTGCCCTTGGTTTGGTCAAAGGCTGCGTTCTCATCACACTGCATTGCTGTGAAGGGAGAATGCTGGAGTTGTGCAGCCTGGGGTCCTCAGTTTCAACCCCACAGCATTGTGCTTAAAAAGGGACACGTTCCATTCTGGGCAGTGGAAGAGCTGCATTTTTATTTTCCTAGGACTGCTGGGTCTCGGGTCTCCACCATCACCATCTAATAATTTTCCTTTGTATGAACTGTCCTTGGCTCACCTGCAAAGACAACTGTGCACTTTGACTTGCTTTTTTTCTTACTGCTGTAAACTATGCTGGATATTTGTGGCAAACCTATCTAACTTTTTAATCCTTTTCTTTCTTTTTTCTACAGCATTGTCCAAGATATAACAGTTGGTACAAAGGTAGGCACTTCTCACTTTTTCTCTCTTTTTACACTGCTCAGCATCTTGACCTAATTTTAGCCTCGCCAAATGTAGATCTTGAGCTTGAAGGGGTTATTTCTGGTACCATGTCCAGAAGGTAATTTAGTTTCATGTGCATTAAAACTTTTATTATAGCTCAGCACTTAGCTCTTGGCATTTGGACATTGATTATCAACTGTCAGAAGAGAATGTTATTGCATTTAGGAACAGCCCTTTTCCCCTGCTAAAATGTCAAGCTGTGCTTGTTGTGTGTGCTAGATAATGGTTCTCAATGGAGAAATTGGTCCTTTCTCTTTAGAATTCCCCTTCTGCCCCAAAATGGAGTGTTTAGCTGCTGATTTCTATCTCCTGTGAGTACAGTAAATATGACCTTTACCCTCCAGCCTCAGGTTTTGAAAGTGCAGACCTAGCCCTGAAACTAAAGTGCTGACAGGAGCCTCCTTATCTGTGCTGCTCGGTAATTGCTGCTGCGTTCACAGGATAAAGCACATTCCTCTGAAATGCTGAACTGGAATGTGTGGGACAGATTGGCTCTCCTGGGTGTATTGAGGGCTTTTTATTTTCCTTAGTGAACATGGTAGGTAATGTTCTGGGCTCAGGGTCACAGCAGGTTCAGCCCTGCAGGTTCTTATTTGGTAGTGCGTGGATGTGGATGTTGGCCTTCGGAGGAACGGCCGTACAGCTTTGTGGCTGTGTTACATCTTCAATGCTTGTATCTTGAGTAAGGAACAGAGATGTGTGCGAGCTCAAATAGGTGGGGGAGTGATGCAGTGTGAGATAGGGCTGATGTGGAAGGGAGCTGAGCTGGGGTGGTGTGAGCTCTGGTGGGTCTGTGCAAGTGGAGAAGTATTAGAGAGAATTTGCTCCTAGAAAGCAGATAGCTGTAATATTGAGAATACAGAACTGGATGCGAGTGCTGTAAGCACAGGTGTGTGTGTGTGTTAGTGCTCCAGGGTTTCTGAGGAGCATGAAACATGAAGGAAACCTCTTTAGCAGCTTGTAGGGGCAAGGTTGTTCTCACTTCTGCAGTGTGATGATCTGAAATCTGAATCAATCATGGTGACAGCACGGCGTTCTCAACCAGCACTGAGCACTGTGCTGCTAGGAGCTGAGCTTCCAGTAAGGAGGAGGGGAGGTTAGAGGATGGGCAGAACAGCTGGCTAATAGTTCATAGCTACTTCACAAAGTGAAGCAAGCAGTCTCCTGACCACCGCTCTGAATAATCTGATTAATCTAGGTGGAAGCCCCCTAAATCGGAATGAATGTTGCATCTGTTAATCTGCAGCTTTAAGCGACGCTTCTACGCAGCTCAATGTGATTAAGAAGCTTCTGGAACTGTAATTGTGGTCCTCTCAGTCCATCTTGAAAAGCTTCAGGATGTGGTACAGAGTGCCTCGTGGTTCTGTCTGTGGGGCACAGAGCAGTCAGGTGGTTACAGTGAGGGCTGGGAGAAATCCTGAGCTCGTGCTTTCGCTCCTTGCATGACGGAGCTGTAACAGCTTCTGTGCTGTTTGGGCACTGGGGCAGAGAGGAGAAGCGCACTGAAAATGAAGCCGTGTGTTAAGGCAGGGAAGGGGAGGGTTGAGATGGTTGAATCGGACCTCAGAGCAAAAAGGGAAGTTGAAACATCTTGATAAAGGTAAGTTCTTGAGAACATTTTCTGATACAGCCATGTTATCTGATTGCTCAATCAAGTCACTGAGTGTGTTGGTGTAGCTTATGCAACAGAAGTTGTGTTGTCTAATGGTAAACTGTAACACTTCATTCTTACCGTGGGTTTTGCTGTAGGTGGGTTAAAATCTTGTCTGCAGCAACAAAGCGAGGGCTTCTCCTAGAGCTGTGTGCACGGAGTGAGGTGCAGGCAGCTCATCACCGGGTCGTGTAATCAATTGCTTGTTGAGAGCACTTATCTCAGTGGTAACCATTAAGCATCATCGGCTGCAGCTCTTTGTGATGCTGCTGTTGCTTCTTTAGTACTTCTATTTCCATCTGCTTTCCTTTGGTTTGGCAGAAAGCGGTTGGAAGGGCTGCAGGAGGTTTCTGTAACATCACAGAAATATTTCAGGCTTTGCTACAATAACGACATTGATAGAGCTCTGTTGTTCTGGTGTCATTTTTCTGACCCTTGGGGCATCACTGAAATCGCTTTGAGGATTAACTGATTTTTTTTCCCTCCCCCCCATTCAGAAGCAGATGTTCCTTATAATTGCTTGATAACTTACCATAATGTGTAGCTGCAGTTGAGTGATCTGCTGCCTTTATAAAGCATTTCTAGCTGTGTTCACAAGCTTGCTGGCTGAGCTCCTAGGCTGGACATGAGCGCTTCACCTGGAGAAGTGTTCTTGGCCTGGGGTGTAAACCGACTCATTTTTACTATGGATGTGCAGAGAAGGTAGGAACACAATTCTATCAAGTTCCTTAAGGCATTAGGAGATGAGTCTCAAGAGCTGTGAGCTCTCTGTTTTGTTGATGAGAGAACACTGGGCACCTTTTCAGACATTCTTGGTGTGACTGAAATATCCCAAAGCTGGAGACTTCTCGAACCAGCAGGGAAAGTGTCTGTAACCCAAAAACACTGCAGAGCAAACTGTCAGGAATGATTTACAGCAACGACCTCTTGGTTGTCTCCCAGATGTTCTGGGTTACTGCAGTCCAGCTTTGAAATGGAAGGCTTTGTAGAAATGTGTATGTTTGCTCTGCTTTGTTTTAGAGGTGAAGTACAGGCACCTTTTGTAGGATTTTTCCCCATCCTTCACGTGTTATGAATTCTGACACGTTTGTGTTCAGTAGACAGAGATCAGTGTTGTATCTATGTTCTGTAACTGATGTTCTCAGGTGTTCTCATGGCTGAATACCTGAGTGCTGTGCTGCCTGATGCCCTCCTTTCCATTGGGTGGCAACTGTGGCCATTCCTGGGAATTCCAAATCCTCGTGCTCTTCAGTCTGAAATATGTCAACTTGTTTAGGAAACTCATTACAGTTCTGTTACAGGACTCTCGATGCATGGATTGCTGGAATGTCCTGTAGATTGGAAACACATGACTTGAGTCTCACATCTGTCCATGATTTAATATCTGGGAAGGAAGGAAGCATCCCCTTTAGGTGGGGGCACAGTACTTGGACTTGAAGGTGCTGGGCCTGGTCTCTAAGCAGGATTGACATCGAGTATGAACTATGATATATCATAGTTGTATTTCAATTAAAAAATGTTGCTGGAAATGCTGGACAATCCTTGTAGTTTCGCTGTTAAATTGAGCTCTCTTCAGAAGATGGCACTTCGAGGGGAGGGAAAAAAATACAGTACACTTTTGTGACATCTGAGAAGTTAATTTTTAAAATGGGGTTTGCTGGAGTGTGATACAGACTGCCTGCATAGAAGTGATTTGTGGTCAAGCAAGGATTTTTGCCATGGGAACAGTAATTATGGCTTCAGGCAGAGGGCCAAGAATGCTGTGAGGAAATTCCAGTCCTCTCCTATGGCTTTAGCGAGAGGCTGCAACAAGCTGGCTCTTGTGGCCTGCCTGCAACAGGCGTGATCACACATGTAGGGCACATGGCTGCAGCACAGGGCGGGGGGAAGGGAAATGCTCCATCTCATCTGGGGGATCTGCTGTGCAGAGGATGCTTTTGTGCACCTGTGTGCAGTTCATAGGGGACTCCTGTGCAGAGGAGCGATGGTGGGTGATGGAACTGCCTCAGTTCTTTGTTAGCAGGGTTTAAAGCCATCAGTTGAAGCGCAGGTGGAAGCAAGGTTGTTGTCAGAGGCTTACCAGCTGTCAGAGCTGCCTAAAGCAGTCTTCACTCTGCATCTACAGCACTGTGTGGAAACAAGCTGAAGCTGTGTCCGCTTAGAAGAGAGTGGGGATGCGCTCTTGCTAGTGAGATGATGACAAACATGGTGTAGTTTAATTTCTACCTCCGTGGGGCTCTCATACAGCTGTCTGCTAAGCTTTGCATGAGAACTCATCAAGCTCTGCTCTTAGTTCAGCGTGTGTTGTGGTAATCTCAGTGTAATTGCTTGGTCTGTGCCAGAGCAGTTTCTGGTTATTGCACAATAATGATTTGGAAGAGATGGAATTAGTGTGGGGTTCCTTCTGAACCTGCATGCTCAGTTTGCTGGTTTATGGGTTAGGTCACCAAATATTCCTTCATCGCTTCCATCTGTTCCAAAGTGATTCATCCAGCAGTGTTTGTGTGCTGGTATTTGCGTTCAGCTTTAGGGAGAACCTGTCTGCTCTGCTGTAATGATTAGAGGAGCTCAAGGCTGACTGCTAGTTAAGTTTCAACTCGGGAACAGTGGATCATAAAGCCTGGGTGTGTGCTGTCCTACAAAGCAAGAATGACTGCATTGCTGCAGCGCTTGCCGTTTAGGAATTTTAGAGCTATTTGCAATGGCCCCACCTTTTATTTGCTCAGAGGGCAGGTTTGTTTCATGGAGTGTCTCCATAGCAGCTGAGAAAGAGAGCCAGGGAGGGGCTGATGTGATGAGGGGGTGAAGGATCTGGCTTTGGAAAGCTGCTGTGTGCCGGAGCTGAGGCGTGCTGTTGCCAAATCCCACCTCGGGTTGTGGCAGCAGTTGCTTACTGTGCTGAAGTTGCTGGTGTCTCATAGCGTACGTATAGATTGGAGTTCCTATAGATGTTGTACCAGGTGTTGTGGCAGGATGTACTGTAGCAAAACAGGCTTTTGAGTGCCAAGTTGTACGCAGTGCTACGACCGGCGAGTCTGGGTTCCAGGATGCTGAGAAATGTGTGTACCCAGTAGGTGAGGCTTACTGGGAAGTTCAGCATGCTGGCTCTCATGGATGGCTGTTGCACTGACTGTGGACCAGACAGACGTGGGGCTGCAGCAATTTAAACAGCTCTGAGTTAAAGGTGCCAAGTGCTTTCTGTCCCCAAATGAGCAGAGTTTTTAAATAATGCTTGAGATCCAAGTGTGCTAATGCCCATGTAGCACGTGGCTGGATTTGGCTTGCAAGTGTTCCAGGGCTTTCTGCATTTGAATCAGTGCATCAAAATCAGCCATGAGTGGACTGGATTCTCCTCCAGCTCTTGTTTTTGGGTCTGATCGGATGATGTCTCATCTGTGGGAGATGCAGTTACAGCCGAGAGCCACTGCATGGTGCAGTGCCATGGCTCACCTCACAGCCACAAAACAGGCTGCAGGCCTCAGTTGCTCTGTATTAACCTTAAATCTCCTCCTTTGAAGGAGAATGTGCTTTTATCATGTGTTTTCCAGAAGTGTTTTCACGCACAGATAAGAATCTGCTATTTTTCTTGCTGCTCTACCATGAAACAGGTAAAGAATACCGGAGGCAGAGGGGGAAAAGGAGCACTGGGGGTAGAAGTGAGCCTTGCTTCGTGTGAGGCTGCTGTGGGAGATGAGGAAAACTGGCACCATTCTTCCCAGTAGTTGAAATTTATCTCCATTCCTATCTCTTGAATCTCAGCAGAAAACACTGGAATGTAACTAAAAATGTGTGTGAATGAGGTCACTGCACTGGATTTTCCTTAGCAGCTCCTTTGCAGAGAGATTTGAGTCTCAAAAGCATGCATTTTTCTGTTCCTTTGGGACTGAGCTCATGTGGAGCCTTTGAAACACACTTTGGAGATGCCCAGTTCTTGCTGTGCCTCTACTTTTAGCAGAGCAAAAAAAGGGTTTGGGTAATGGTGTGTGGAAGTTATTATGGCAGTCCCTTACAGGGTCCAAAATCTGCATGGTTTTAGGAAGCACATAGTGTAAGAATGATGCTGACGGGGCAGACTTGCAGGGCTGGAGATGGCGCTCAGAGGGATGCTGGTGTGTTGATCCCATCTGTTAACATATATATATATATATTGGCCAGCTGGTAGCCTGTGCTGGCCTTCCCATGGTGGCTGTCTTCCCCTGTCTCCTGCTGGTAGCTTCGTGCTGCTTTCTGCCAGTAACGCTTACCTTCTGGTAGCTGTCAGCATGTACTGATATCACCTGGTGATCTTTAGGTTCTTGCTTTGATCACTGTGTGTATGTTAAGCTTTTTTTGCACTGGCAGAATGAGGTTGGTTTATTGTAATGTGAAATGAATGACAGGACGTGGAGTGGCTGAAGGTTGACATTGGGCAGCTGGACATTCCTGTGGAGTTTCTAGGTGTGCCTTTGTTCATTCCCAACCATGGTGAAGTTCAGGTGTAATTGTAATGAGAGTGAGCCAGATGGTTTGTGCGTTGTGAGCTAAATACTGATTTTTAAGCTGTGAAAGCAGAGGCTAATTTGAAATTCTTACAACTGAGTTGTTAAAATGTGCTTTTAAAGCCCAAAAGGGTTTTGGGGGTGGTTGAGAATGTAACCTGGAAAACTAGGGAGCACTGGGATTCTGCCTTGCAGCAGGTTTCCCATCTCTAATTCATGAAAGGGAGCTAAAATGTTGATAATGAGCCCACATGAAGCAGGAGTGTTGCATTAATTGAATGCAGCTTGAGCAACAGGCCCTCCATAGCTGTGTGCTGAGGACAGAAGGAGGTTGCTGTCATAGCAACACTCCCAGGCAATGCTTTACCTGTCAGCAGAGTGTGTCTAATTGGTGCTGGAAACAGCCTTCCCCTGCACTAGGTAAGGTTTGGCAATGCAGCTTTAAAGATGGTATTTTTTTTTTGTGTAAACAGGAAGAGGTTTATTAACTGAGCTGATGAGTTTCTGCAGAGCGGTGTTACTGTAGTGTTGCTTCTGTTAATCTCTTTGTAAAAATACCAGCTGCAATAGAATGAGCTGAGCAGAAATGTCAGTGTGAATTAACATCTGTGAGTGGGCTGGCTGATTTTAATGTGAAGGGCTGGCTGATGTGTGGCACAACTGGGCTTCTCCCAGGTGCTTGGGAATACAAAGGCAGAGCAGTGCTGTGGGCTGAGCCTGGCCAGCAGCCCAGCACCCACACAGCTGTGTGCTCACCTCCTTCCTTCCTTATGGCTCAATGAGTTCTGCCCTCAAAGAAATAAAGGAATAAAAACATCAGATAGTTCAGGACCTGCATTTTTTGTTACTAGCCTTTTCAGTAATGCTCAGAATCCCCAAGGGAGATGGTGCTGGCAAGAAGCTGCGTCTTCTGAAACAGCCAGATTTGTTTCTTCTGAGTCTGATGCAACACATTGCTTTGTATGGGGCATTTGAGTTTATTTATAACACAGTTTTAAAGAATAAAAGACCTCTTGGCAATCGCTGCGACTGTAAAGGCAACTGCTGAGAGTCCCACTGATGTTCCTGCCATGGAGTGCGGATGGACGGAGCTGTTTTTGCTTTACCTCAGGCAGCATGTTATTCCAGAAAGCATCCACCACCAGGGACTTGCAGTTAGGTGGGTCCCAGCAGCACCAATGAAGGAAGAAATGCAGAGGAAAAGGCAGCAGCTGGTGGGGTTTCCTTCTGCTGAAGGCTTCCCTGCACTGACGGCCTGGTGTCACCCCAGCTATGGCCTGTTCTAAGCTCGTTCTGGCACTTCTGTGTGGGGCCACCAGAGCTGGATGTGCAAAAACCAGCTTGCCTCTTGCTTGCACTCAGAAATCCCAGTGCTAATTACAGCAACTGTTAAAAGAGCCATTGCTATTATGACTTTGTTCAGTGACATTGCCATAGGTGCTTCTTGCCTTTGCAGGACCAGGTCAGTGCTGTGCAGGTGACCAGCAGCAGCACATGAAGCATGGCATTGGAACCTGCCCCAATTTCACCTATTCAGTACATCAAAGTCCTCGAGCTCAGCTTTGAAGAGCAGCACTGAGCGGTCAGACAAGAAATTCAGGATCTGAAGAAGAAAAAAAGCCCAATCTCCTGTCTGTAATTCAGTGTGCTGGGCTCGGTGTGTGACCTACTTTCCTGACCTGTTCCCTGTGCAGCCAGCAGAGCTCCTGTTGCTGTGCAGGTCGTGTTACTGCAGGTGCCAGCAGATACTGGGTGGGGGGAGCAGCATCCTGGCAGCTTCCACTGGGGTGCCTGGGTGGGAGTGAAGGCAGGGCTGGGCTTTATTTCCTATTGCTGCTAAGGGTCTTCTACTGTGACACTGCTATGTAAAAGAACTTGGAGATGAGAAGGGGCTTTTGGGTGCTGAATTTGTGTTTGCTCGTGCTCACGGTGAGCTTTGAGGTCCTGTGCATATCTTGTTTGAAATTCCTACTGATTTGAAGTATAGCTTGTGCTAAATAGTAATGAAATGTAATGTTTGCTTTTAGTCATAGCGATGCCTTTTTTCAGCCTTCTTAGTTTAGATGAGTTCTGGTCAGTTCAGATCATTTGGGTCACAGGGACTGCTGTCATGAGCTGAAGTTGCACGCAGTGCTCTCAGAGCCACTCGGTGTTGTTCTCAGGGAATGAAGGGAGAGCAGTGCAGGTGTGTGAATAGATGGAATTACACCTTGCCTGCAGATAGCAGAAGGCCTGGAATAAATAAATGCATGTCTATCAATTGTGTGGTATCAGTTTGCTTGGGCAGAGTGATTCTGGTAGGAGCCCTTTTGGGAGTTCTGGTTAAATAAGCTCGGGAAGGCATGGTGCTGCACTGTGGAAAACCAAAGGGAGATGCTTTGTTCTGCTCTGCAAGTAGCTGTGTTACTTCAGTGTGGAAGTCCTCCTGCCCCAGAGGCAAGGGAGGATGTGGTTGCAGACCTTGTACCTGTGGTGCTTGTTTCTCAGCTTCAGAATGCTCGGTCCTTTGGCTGAAGTGTGTGCTGAGGTATTGCTGTGCTATTGCCCTGTGGAAGACACTGCTGCTGTTCTGAGGACTGTGGCTGCAAAACAACCCTGTGGTCTGATAATACACATTATCCTGTGTGATTCTACTTATCTATGTCTTAGAGCAGCTTTCTTCAAGGAGCTTCATTTTCTTTTCTTTCCCTTCTTTTTTTTCTTGGGTGAGGAGGGGGGGAGTTCCATCTATTTCTTAATATCTCCACGTTGTCATCCCATTTTCACTGGAGAACAGCAAATTTATCTCATCATTAAGTCACAAATTGCCTTTTGCTTAAGACTTCCTCCAGTCTTGGTAGCCCACGGTAAAATAATTGATCTAATCTTCATAATGGCATTAGAAAACGTACTAATGAGTAGATGTCACTATCTGCTTTGCTATTTCAGATCAACTAGCAATGCTCAAGCTTAACCTTAAAGAATGAAAATCAGCCTGACACCAATCATGAGGAATATGGTTCTGTTTATTAGGGAGCAGTGAATATCAGTGCCCAGTGCTCGACACTGGCTTCAGACAACTCAGCAATGCTTCAGCTCCTGAGATTCCTGGTGTTTACCTCAACGGAGCCATTGGATAGTGCTATTCAATTACCAAATTGGATCTTACTTATATTTAATTGATGATGATGAGGTTGACTGTCAGTATATTTTCACTTGCGCTTCTGTTCAGCTTCTCTGCACCTTCATATCAGTTGTTCTGTTCAGGTGTTCTGAAAACAGCAGAGTTCAGTAGAAATGCTGTCAGTTTACCTTTCTTCTTTTCTCTTCCAGCGGGGATCTGACGAGCTTTTCTCTACTTGTGTTACTAACGGACCCTTTATCATGAGCAGCAACGCTTCTTCTGCAGGTAATACTGCCTCTAAGAAAGGAATAGCAATTGGTGGGTGTTGCAGATGCTATCAGGCGGTCTGATTTGGGTTTTTTATATATATACATTTAATTTAAAAGACATATCTCTTATACTTACTAAGCCTTTGTAAGTTTGTTGTTCAGCACCATCTTGTCTTGCACCTTGATGGTTAGCAGACTGAAAAAATGGGCTTCAAAACATTTGTTCTAATGATTTTTACAGTAATAAAGTAAGTTTTGCTGCGAACTGGTGTGCTTGAAACATAGTTGTGTTTCACACAGGGTTATTTTGGCCATATATAGCAAAGTGCTGTTGTTTATTCCGGGAGTCTGACACCATCTAGAGGTCAGTGATCCCACCAGAACAGAGTTTTGCCTAATGTGCTCATCAGTGCTTTGAATTATCTTACCTTGAGCTGCTGTTCTCTTTTGAGCCCCTGGTTTTGCCCTGCCAGACCCTATCAGCTGTCTGATAGTGCCTTAGATGTAATCCAGATGTAATCTACTGGGTTGTATTTATTGTTGTCATATCAGTTGTTTGAGAAGGATGTCATCAAATCTGCTTCATTGCTAAGAATGCTGGAGTGAAGAGAAATAAAGCAGCACTTTGAAATAACGGATTGGAATTAAGCAGTAGAAATGTGAGTGTGTGGAGATCTGCCTGCTGCAAAATGGCCACTGGAGAGTATGTTCCATTGCAGTGACATTCAGCCTATCACTCACATTCATGTAATCTGAAAAGGGGTAAAACTGAGTATTCAGACTCAGGCTAAGTTAGGCAATAGATTTTCTCTGTGATAGAAATAAATGGACAGGCAGCACAGGATGCACATCAGGGGTACTGCTGGTGTGTTTGCTCATCAAACTCGCCCTAATGAGCGGCTGCTCTCGTTCTGTTTTGTTTTTACAGCTAATGGAAACGACAGCAAAAAATTCAAAGGGGACAGCAGAAGTGCTGGGGTCCCATCCAGAGTAATCCACGTCCGTAAGCTCCCCAGTGACGTCACGGAGGCTGAGGTCATCTCTCTGGGCTTACCTTTTGGCAAGGTCACCAACCTTCTGATGCTGAAAGGCAAAAACCAGGTACAGTGTCCACAACTGACAGCGGAGGTTGACAAAGACTGGAGTTTGTCATCAGTAAAGCAGCTCTGAGGTGTCAGAATGGCTGTGACTCATTGGGATTGATAACTTCTGCGTGCTGTGTTTTACTTTTCCGTGGCTGCCCCATGAGCTGTAGAAAATACTATTTTCTGGCTGCTCAAGTAGCTGAGTCCGTAATTATTGGTAGTCATTTATAATTAGCATCATGCTTGTTCTTGTAGATTACAGGCCAGGTAAATGGTTTGGCCAGCAGTGCTGTGAGTTGGCCTTTTTCACTGCAGCCAGTTTGGTTGTTGAGTAACCACCACTGTAACTTTACATATTAAGGATACCTTTCCAAATAGAAAAAAATGAGCTGAGTGAAGCTGAAGCACCACTGGATAATGCAGAAGGTGTGTGTGAGCTTTGTGACTGCAATTGTACCAATTAAGGAGTTAAAAAGCAAGCCAACTTTAATCGTTGCTTCAAGTACTGTGTCTTTAATCCCAGTGATTCATCGATGTGCCTCTGATGTGTAGTGTGATTTCATGGAAGGGCTGCTCCAAAAGTAATGCTTATTGGTTTACTGTGTTGGCTAGTGATGTCACATGCAGCTGCTGGTGGGACAGCAGTGCAGGCTGAACCTTCCATCAGTCTTCTTTTACATTTGGTTGCTGTGCCACACGTGGCAGCAGAGGGGTGTTCTGACACAGTGGCATCTGACACACAGGGGTGTGGAATTTGGCTCCTCCAATTGGGCATCACACAGAGCAACCTCTGTGCTTAATGTAAATGACTTGCTAAAATTCCTTGCTTTTCTTCTAAAATAAAGAAGGCCACAAAGGTGTGAAACACTGAGTAGGTTTGCAGAAGTGTGGGAAGCTGCTTGTTATAGTAAGTGTTGAGAGTCTGGATTGCTGCTCTACTCCAGTGTTGCAGCAGGCACTTCTGTCATTGCCAGTCCCCCAAATATATGTAGCATAAAGATCTTAGGATGAGTTGGGTGTTGCATTAATGGCCTATGAGTGCAGCTGTGAAAATTAAACGCTGTTCATTTCGGCTAGAAGCTCCCTCTGAATTCATCAATCACATGCTACTGATAAGCATTCATGTCTGCTAGTGTGAGCTGCTTTGCTAATGTGCTGAATTGATTGATTTGACTTTCTGTGTAGGCTTTCATAGAAATGAATACAGAGGAGGCAGCCAACACCATGGTAAACTACTACACCACAGTCACTCCAGTCCTTCGAAGCCAACCCATCTACATCCAGTTCTCCAACCACAAGGAGCTTAAGACAGACAACTCACCAAACCAAGCAGTTAGTTTCTTTCTTAACATTGTCACGCAGGTGGGAGGGAGAGATGGTTCCCAGCTGGTGGTTTTGCTGCTGGTGTAGGCCTGGAAGGGTTTTGAGATGAACTATGTCTGTGAAAGTGTTAAAAAGAGCACGTTGTGTTTCCTGAGGATTTGATTGAATAGAAATGCCTCTCATCTAGGTTCTCACAGGCTGTCTTTCAGCATGGCTGCTTCTGACCACCTTTTTCCCTTTGCTTGCAACTTTCTCATTTGCTACTTGATTTCTACCCCAAGCTTCCACCTTATGGAGGAATATCTACTGTAAGAGCTTTTGTCCAAAGCTTCGGCAGACTATTAAATGAGCTGCTAAAACTTCCTTAATGTTGGGGGGAAAAAATAAGTGAGATCACAAAAAATTACACTCCAGCATTCTTTAATTAGAAACTGTAACAGTGCCTCTCTAAAGACTTACAGTGCTTCAAAAATGCTGCTGGTGCTTAAGAAGTTTATGTAGAATGAAGCTCTGATGGAGGCAAAACCTGTAAGTGCTGGAGAGAGGCTAGCTTGGAAACAGGCAGCACTGAGCACAGTGGTTCTTAATGCCTTGGGCTGTCTAGATGTGTAAAACAGGCTCTGCATAGTAGAAAGTTCCATTTTTGGCTTAGCTGCTCTTGGCAATCTTTCAGGACTGGAGCATTGGAAAGAAGTTCAGGTTACTTGCACCTCCTTATCAGGAAAGGCTTCCTAACATGTCCAGTTTGCCTCCTCACTTTTCAGCCCGACTTCCATCGGCATCAGAGCATCTCCTGCTGTGCAGATGAAGTGCCACTGCTTGGTGCCTCTGACAAAACCACAATTTGCTGCACATGTCATGCAGAAAGGACACTCAACAGCAACTGCCAAGTCAGTTCTCACTGCTGGAGCCCTATGGCAGTTGTGCATTGAAGTTGTTAGTTTCTTTTGTCAGCTTCAGTATTGGAGGTTGATAGTATTGGAGGTGATACTGCATTCTAAAAGAATCTTTTTCCTGAGCAATGGAAAAACTGCAGCATTAGTGGGTGCTGAGCAAGAGTATAGATAACAGCAGTGTAAGCAGCATTTTCTTTAGTGTGTTTTGCATTGCTGTTATTGATTGAGGCGACCTTGTGTTTCCCATGTCTGAAATGTGCTGAAATACTGGATTCTCAGCTCTAGGAACAGTAAAATTGCTGCTTGTTGTTCTGTAGTAAATAGATGGGGAAACTCAAAAGCTGAATGTGTATTTTTGCAAGCAGGAGTGTCAGTCTAACAGGATGTTTGGTTCTGCAGCGTGCCCAAGCAGCTCTGCAAGCAGTGAACTCTGTTCAGTCAGGAAACCTGGCACTGCCAGCCCCTGCTGCAGCTGTGGATGCGGGGATGGCGATGGCTGGCCAGAGCCCTGTGCTGAGGATCATTGTGGAGAATCTCTTCTATCCTGTCACTCTAGATGTTCTGCATCAGGTAAAAAAAAAACAAAACCAATGTCCTCACAGCTTGCAGACTGTCCTGGAGGAAGGGAAGGAAAAAATAGGGAGTTACACGTGTTAGAGTTGTAACAGCACGTGTCTGTATCTGTAAAGCAAGCTCTGGAAAGAGCAGCTCTGACCACAGCTGTTGGTTTTCTGCTTTCTAGAGACCCTGATGCCTGCGTGAGGCTTAGTTTTGTTTTCAGTCTGGCCAGTCTCAATTTGCAGAGGTTTGCTGGCCTGCTGTAGTGGGATTGCGACCTGGTGTGGCTGAAAGGACAAATGTTACAGTTTCAGAACTGGTGTGAATACACTGCTTCCTCCACCCACAGTGGTGCTTAGCCACCATGGGAAATACTGCACTGTACCAAGTGTGCCTATGTCACTTGAGCAGTAACCTATGTGAAAACTTATTCCTGCTCTGCACTGCAGTCACTCAACTTGCATTTTAAACAAAGATCAAGTAGGATTGCATGTAAAAATCCCCAAAATTCTGAAAATGTTTGAGTTTGTGAAGGTCTGTATGCATCTTCCCATATGAGTGATGTTAAAATGAGGACTTTAATAAAGATGCACTGAGCTGATCCTGTTTCTTCTGTAGGCAGTTGCCATGATGTAGGATAAAACAGTGCTTGTGGCGTAGTTTAAAACCTACTTTCAAGTTGGGAAGCTTACAGGCTGACAGGACAGTTGTTGTTTTTGCTTCTAATAATGTGAAATGTGAATATGATGCTCAGCTCTGGTGATGGGGTGACAATGTGTGCAAATATTATCTTGCAGATTTTTTCCAAATTTGGTACAGTCTTGAAAATAATTACGTTCACGAAGAACAACCAGTTTCAGGCTCTGTTACAATATGCTGACCCCATGAGTGCTCAGCATGCCAAACTGGTGAGTACCATGCTTGCAGTGCTAAATACCTGTGTTGTTTCAACTTTTCACCTTGCTTTTGTTATCCTAGGACAAATGTGTGCATGTGGCTTTGTGAAAGCATCTCCCAGGTGGCAAATTGCATGTGTGAGTGGGAGGGAACTTCACCACTGAGAGCAGTGTGGTGTAAGGAGGATAATTGTGGAAGGGATGAGTGGAAGAGATGTTAATTCTGCACAGGTTGTTTGTCTTCAGGTGCAGCACTCCATGCAGTGATGCAGCCCTTTCTCTCCTCAGAGGTTTCATATTTAATATGAATTCATGTTGTGCTTAAAAAGGGATTTGTTTCCTTGCAGTCTTTGGATGGACAGAACATCTACAATGCCTGTTGTACGCTGCGCATAGATTTCTCAAAGCTCACGAGTCTCAATGTAAAATACAATAATGACAAAAGCAGAGATTACACACGACCAGACCTACCTTCTGGGGATAACCAGCCTCCTCTTGATCAGACCATGGCAGCTGCTTTTGGTGAGAGTTCTTAACGTGGGAGCAGGGCAGGTGTAACAACTCCTGGTAGTTGGGGAGGAGAGGATTTAATTCAGTGTGTTTGGTTATGAAGAATTTTGGAATGGCATGAATGAGGAATTTTGGGATCACTGAATCTGAGTGCAAAATACTGGCGTGGGCATGTTTGTGGCTGCATGTTGCTGCTGTGAAGGCTGTTTGTGTGGGGATTTAGAAGGTTTCAGCAGCTGTCTGTGCTTCGAGTGCCATCTGCCGTTCTGTTTGCAGCACAGACTGAGCAGTAATTTGGGGGTGTTGTAAGCCATGCTTCTGGAAACTGTACCATGGGTAAACAGTGATGGGAGCTGGTAAGAACTGGTCAACAGCTGCCTTCTGGCAGTGTCAGCCCAGCAGGGCTGGAGGAAATGGCTGCTGCCATTTCTTGAAGAAACTCAGTGTTGCTTTAAAGACATCTTTGACCTGGTGGTTAGAGTTTAGCTTCCAATTCATACATAGAAGGACAGATGAGGACAGTGAAGCCTAGAGTTTTCTTGCTGTTGAGTATCTGTATAATGTGTGTCTCTTTCCCAGGTGCCCCAGGAATAATCCCTGCCTCTCCATATGCAGGAGCTGGCTTTCCTCCCACCTTTGCAATTCCTCAGGCTGCAGGTACTGTACTTCGTAAGTTGGAATTTTATATAGGTTCTCTGGTTGTTGCTGAAGCATCTTGATGTTTTCAAGCTAAGTAGTGGTGGTTTGGGGGGAGTGGAGTGCTTGAAGTCCTAAAAGCTGACACTTGGGCATGGAGGGGAAAGATTTTTTTCAATATGTAATGTGAACCAAGTGTGTAGCTGTAGTTACTCTGGCTAGGCAATATTCACATGGAAGGAAGAAAATCAGAGTGGGAGCAACACTAAAAACAGTATTTAAATATTACTCTATTGGGAGATTTATTGGTAAGTTAAGGTTTTGCATTTAGTTTTTCTTCGTGGGGCTGCTGAGTTTGGGAAACCCACCGTTATGTCTGTAAAAGTGAACAGAAGCAAGGAATCTTTGCTTTCCCATAAGAACTGAGTAAATCTGGTATTCAGTATGAGCTGAGTTTACGTTTTTACAGTTGCTCTGAAGCTTAAAATTCATGTTGCTGAGAACAAAATATTTCTGCTTAAATGCCTATCCAAAGATGAGACAAATACTTAAGCTTTAGGTGCTAAATATACTTGTGAGTGTCAGATAAGCAGTTCTTAGCTTTTCATAGCATACCAAGCTATGTTGACTTCCCAGTAACTCAGTGGGATTTCCTTGCTTGTGAAAGAGCAGTCACAAACCAAATGCTGCTATTTTGTTAGTATGCTTTCCTCATGGGACACAAACCATGTCCCTGGAGCTCATCCCACGTAATTCATTGCTAACTGTGTCTAAAGCTTCAGCCCTCCGAAGGGCAGCGCTGTAACGCGGTGAGGTGTTCTGTGAACAGCCTAGAAAATGAAGCCTTAATGTTTCCTCATTCAATAAGAGCTCAGCCGAGGGTAGCATGATAGCTGACGATTTCTATATGCATGGTTAAAGAACAAAGCATTTTTTGGCATGCACTGGTTGGAAAGACCCTTCCAATGACACCGTTTGTGAGACCTTTCCTGCCCCACCAGAGCTGAGGCTTTGTGCTGATTCCGCTTCTTGTGAAACGTGCAAAATATTGTAGTCAACAAGATCGTGCTGAGGCATCTGTTGAGCACCAGGCACTGCAAAGAGCAATTCCTATGAGAAACGATACCATACTTCCTGCAGCACCAGAACTGGAGGCTTCTGTTGCTGTTAGAGTAGAGTCACTGTGTTTCGAATGGTTACTTGCATGTTACAGAAGGTGTGCTGTTCTCCCTTCTGGTGCAGCAGATACACTAGAGTACGTGCTGTTAACTTCTTCACTGGTTAATATTCTTTAATTTCCAGGCTTGACAGTTCAAAATGTTCATGGAGCTCTAGCTCCTTTGGCTATCCCAGCAGCAGCTGCAGCGGCTGCAGCAGGACGGATTGCCATTCCCGGCCTCGCTGGGGCAGGGAACTCTGTTCTGCTGGTTAGCAATCTGAATCCTGAGGTTAGTGGAGTCCTAATTTTACTTTTTTTCTCCTTCCTGTTACCTCTACTTTCACTTTCTGAATGCAGATTATGCTGAAAATCATTCAAAGTGAAACCCTACTGTGTCCTAAAGGAAACGGCAAAGTTAGAAAAGCAGATGTGCTCTGCCAGCTCTCAATCTCAAAGCAGTCAGTACTCTAGTTGCTGAAAGGAAATCAGAAAGTCCATCTCTCAAATTAAAACCTTGCTGCTCTTTAGTCAAAAGCTGAGGATGCTGCCTGCCTGCTCTTGTCCCACAAAGACTACAATACCTGTCCCCTCCCTCCCTTCATTTGGAATCTCTCTGCCATTCCCATGTAGTATTGTCACTGGGTCAGAAGAGTCACGTCCATTCTTTCTTTCCCTTAGCATGTTCTAGATTTTTAATAACATTAATTCAGAACTACAGAGTTCATTCTGACCTTTGCTCTGTATAGTGTCTGGACCCCTGCCAGCTTGACTTCACACTTGTGCAGTTATTTCCTCTGCCATGTGCTTGCACATTTTTCCTTTCCAAGATTTCGGGAAGGTTTTCCTTAGCTAAACCCCTTAACAGCTCACAGTTTACATTTTCAATTCTATTTGACCTAGTGAGTTGAAATGCTTGGGTTTCCTCAATAACAAAGCAGGAAATTATGTGCAAAAAGTCTTTAACAGAAGATTGCATCATAATAAGAATTTGATATCTTGAATTTTTCCCAGTCAGCTTTTGGCTCTGTGTTGGATTGAAAGTGTAGCATCTCCTGTTGTGTGTGATAGCGTGTGATCAGTCTGCTGAGCACACTTTAACTGGTGGGACTGCACACACAACTTGATCCTACTTTGCAAAGCTATAAAACTTAACAGTGATGGCAGAGTAACCACAAAACCTCTTTTGCATCAAAGGAGAAGCCTGGATGTGATGAGTAATCAATGAAAAAACACCTCACTGTTGGTGAGAGGCACCAGTTGGAGCAGTGTTTCAGACTACTCCTCACCTGCCAGTACTGTTTTCTCCAGGGCATAAAGTAATGCTGAGGACTGCAGGCAGCCCTGGTTTGGATGAGGTGTATTTTGCCATTCCAGAAGCTGTCATCTCAGTCCCAGTGTCATGCTTGCTCAAGCAAAACACTTTTAAGAGCTGGCCTTGCTGTTCTCAACCGTTGTAATGCTGCCTAGCTTGGTTTTCTGGGGGATGATTTTGTGTTACCTGGATGGCAATGTGCTTTTCACCCCTATTTACTTTGCATGTGTTTGCTGCTCTCCAAGAGTGGCATCTGAGGGGTGTGTGCCTTGTTCACATATTGGGTTATTTCATGCCTTGTTTTGATGAGCTCCTCACTATCCATCCAGCTTATCTTTGGGCTAGAGAGACTTTGATACTTGTACTGAAGCTGTGAACTAACAGACCTGATACCTGAAACTTTTTCCATTGCCTGTATAATCAGTGTTGTAGAAACTTACCTGTGCCACAAACAGTTAGTTAAGAGACAGTATTTCTCCAGAGTGACTGCTGCAATAAGGTGGGAGGCTTTTTTTCTGAATCAGAAGCACGCAAATGGAAATGACTCCATCTTTTTTTCCTTCCCATGGCAAGCTGCAGTCGTCTCAAGTCTTCAGCTTGCTTTGACTTTCACTTGGAAGGCAGTTGTCAGTGGGAGCAGAGATGCTTTCCCTTTCTGGATCACTAGCAGCAGTGCTGGGATCCTGCACAGCAACTCCAGCCCCCAAGACAGATGGAAGGGAGCAGGCTTGGTTGTGCAGTGCTACCAAGCTCCTTTCATTGCAAGCTCTCCTACCGGGCTTTTTTTTGGCAGCGGTGCAGCTGCTCACCCAGATGACTCTGCTTCCTATCTGAATTGGCTTTTCCCTCTTTTACAATTAAAAATGCAGTTATGGATTGCTTCCCTTTGTCTTCAGTCCTCGAGGAGCAGCTCCAGCTGTTCGATCTGATCTGAGAAGCGTTCCCTCTGCAATGGCAGCAACTTGGAGTGCTGTCTCAGGGATTGTTGCTGCAGTGCAATGAATGGCAAAGCCTGCAAAGTCATTCTGCTGCGATACTGTCTCTTACCTCTTTGTATATCCAAAGTTAAAAATGCCTTTTCTTTATCATTGTGTTCCACTAGGTAAAACCTATTAACTGTTTCTGTAAGCAAGTTATTGTATGTAGAATTCTATAAATCTGACTGATGGAACACTACATATTTCCTTATGTATTTACTGACCTGTGTTTTTTGCTACTTTTTTCTTTTCTCCCCCATCCCTGAATATTTTTTTTTCTTCCCCTGATCCGGAATTTCTTTGCCAACTGACTGCACGGTACTTCTGCTTCCTGTTGTTGCTTGAAACAAAAACCAAAACCCAACCTACATATTCCCCTTTCAAAACAAACAAAACCAAACCAAACCAAACCAAAAAACAAAACCAAACCAAAACCAAACCCTGCTCTTCGGAAACCAACCTGCCCTTCAATATTAACCATCTTGAAAACTTCATCATCCATCAACCAATTTCGCCATTTCCGGGGATTCTGCCCTTCCTCGTTGTGGACGATTTGTGCCTCGCTCTCCCCTTCGATTCCTTACCTCTTCCCTGTCCCTCCGCTGCCTTGCTCTGCTGTTCTCTAAAGAGAGTTACACCCCAATGCCTCTTTATTCTTTTCGGTATGTTATCATTCACACTTTTTATTACCTTGTTTTTTCATTTATTTGAGATTTATTTTATTTTATTTTTGATACTTCAGAAATGTACAGTTTGCAGTTTGCCTTTTTTTTTGTTTTGTTTGTTTGTTTTGAATGCGTAATTTTACGTTGTTTAGTTTGCTATTTAATTTAGTTTGCCTTTATTTTACGTTCAGTTATGCATGATTTATTGCTTTGCATGTCTTTTTTTTATAAGAGTTTTAAATTGTGATAGCATGCTAAATTGTTCAGTCTTCTGGCAGTTAGATTTTGGCTTTTTTTTGTTTTGTTTTTTTTTTGCTGAAACCCAGTATCTTTTCTTTAATGTATTGTTCCATTATTATTCTGCTATATAAGAATTTTCCTTAAGTAGAGCAGAATAAGTAAAACGTGGTTGGAATGAGATCAGTTCTGATTGTGAATGTTTTTTGCTCTTGGATTGGTTAGCTAAAAATGAAATTGTGTGAGGCTTCCTTCCTACCCCTCCCTAAGACTGTTTTTGTTTCCTCACTTTCTGAAGGAGTCTATGGTGATGTGCAGAGGGTGAAGATTTTGTTTAATAAGAAAGAGAATGCCCTGGTTCAGATGGCTGATGGAAACCAGGCTCAGCTTGGTAAGCAAGCTTAAACGTATCGACTGGTAGCATGAAGAGGCACAGGGTGCTCAGAGCTTTCTGCTCTTTAAGACAAAAGCAACTCCTTGTGTTAATTGCTCGTCTGCATCTGTGGCATTGATTTGATGCAGCTCTGAAGAAGCGATGGGTAATTTGTGCCAGATAATCTAGGGGTAAAATAATGGAATTATCAGTACAGGTTTTTGCTATGAGAGCGGTGAGGTGCTGGAACAGCTGCCCAGAGAGGCTGTGATGCCCCGTCCATCCCTGGAGGTGTTCAAGGCCAGGTTGGATGGGGCCCTGGGCAGCCTGGGCTGCTGTGAGATGCAGAGGTTGGTGGCCCTGCAGTGGTGGGGGTTGAAGCTTCATGATTCCTGAGGTCCCTTCCAACCCTGGCCATTCTGTGATTCGAAGGCAGAATGATGCTGCCTGTCACTGTGCTCCTGGGAGGCGCAGCATCCTGCCTGGGGAAGAGCTAAAATGAGGCTTTGATAAAAGTGCCTGAGCAGAACTGAAATGCTGCTGTTCTCAGCTCTGTGTCGCACCGTTGCAGCCATGAGCCATTTGAATGGCCAGAAGCTCCATGGGAAGCCAAT
This sequence comes from Tympanuchus pallidicinctus, assembly GCF_026119805.1. Lineage (NCBI taxonomy): Eukaryota > Metazoa > Chordata > Aves > Galliformes > Phasianidae > Tympanuchus > Tympanuchus pallidicinctus. The sequence continues at coordinate 1,568,988 of NW_026294765.1, forward strand.
CCGTATAACGTTGTCCAAACATCAGACAGTGCAGCTCCCTCGTGAGGGCCAGGAGGACCAAGGTCTGACCAAGGACTATGGGAATTCTCCTTTACACCGTTTCAAGAAGCCGGGCTCCAAAAACTTCCAGAACATCTTTCCTCCTTCTGCCACTCTCCATCTGTCCAACATTCCGTGAGTATCAGTGTGGGGATCTTCTTGTGGTGCTCGGTGTGGGGATGTCCACAAGTTCAGGGTGGGGGTAAAATGTGACTTTAAGTGCTGACAGGAGGGAAGCATGCTTGTCTTGCTGTCCTTCAGCCTCTCCAGTCCGAGGAGCTGTGCTGTTGGTAGAGAAACTCAGCAATGGCTCTGAGGGGAGCTGTTTTACCAATCTGATGTGTATTTGACTGAAAAACAAAATTATTGATTTCAGGCCTTCAATAGCTGAAGAGGACCTCAAGATGTTGTTCTCAAGCAATGGTGGGATGGTCAAAGGCTTCAAATTCTTCCAGTAAGTGGTTGGTTGGTTGTTTTTTTTTCCCCTCTTAAACCCTGTCCTGACATCAGGCTGAGAAGGGTAGAATTGCCTGACATCAAAATCTGAAGCTAAGGGAACAGTGAGCAGCAGTGTCACATAGCAATCCAACTCAGCTGGAGGAAAGAATTCAAGAGCAGCCCTGGGTGTGGATATGCATGGTTGATAAAGCTGTCAGGTAGCTGAGTGAGATTCTGGGGTAAGCATGTTGATCTTAAAGTGAACTTTATCACATAAAGACATGGTATTGCATTTATCCAGGCAGTTAACATTCTGCTTGACCTTGAGCACTAAGGGATGAAGCTTGCACTGACTTCAGCTGTGTGCACTGGTGCTGAATGTGACTTAAATCTCTGCTTCTTGTCAGGAAGGACCGTAAAATGGCTCTGATCCAGATGGGCTCTGTGGAAGAAGCCATTCAATCCCTCATTGACCTCCACAATCATGACCTGGGTGAGAATCACCACCTGCGTGTGTCCTTCTCAAAATCCACCATTTAAAGCTTGGGAAGGCATGAGGCAAAATGGACTTGACTTAACCTCTTGAGTTCAGCCTTGACCCTAAAAAGGGCTGAACGCGAGGGTTTCAACTTCCATCATTCCAGAAAAAAAAAAAAAAAAAAAGCCACTTTAAAAATGCAGCTGAAGTGACCTTAAAAAAGACCAGAGATTTTATTTTTTTAAAGAGAAATCAGTTTACCGGTTTTTAAAAAAAGAAAAGAGAAAAAATTAAATCTTAATTCATATTGCTAACCTTGCGGTGATGGGTAACAATCTTGACTGTTCCAATAAAATATCACAAGTTGAAGTTTACACTTTGGAACCTGCTCTGGGAAATTCCCCTCCCTTCCTGTTCCTTCTCCCCCCCAAAAAGCAGATCCCAACAAGTTTTATCAGGTTTCACATGGATGCCTTTTCTTTTTTCTTTACCCATCCATGCCTTGAAAGACCTAAAACCACTGTGTACGTTCACTTTTGCGCCTTTGGAGTCAGGATTTTGCAAAAGGTCTGGTTGTAGAGGAGCTCCCAACCCAACTAGCACAAAACCGAGTTGCATTGATCCTACCTAAACTGTGCATCTGCTACCCTGTGCCTTAAACCTTTTCCTTCTTTTTTTGGGGGGGAAACATCTGAATTGTGGAGGTCGGATGGGAGAGCGGAGGGGAAATGAAGGAGTTCTGGCTCACTAGATGGACTGGTAGGGAAGAACTAATCAAGCTGGCAGAGTGGATAAAGAAAACATTGGGCTTTGGCTCTCCAGGCAGTTGCATCCCACTGCTGTGACTTGTCTCCATGGCGTAGCATCACGTGTTCTTGTGCCACTTTCCAATCTGCTCGTGGTTTATCTCTAAGATCCCTGGTGTGACATTCAGACCACGGAAGGGTCTGGGTGGGGGGACGTTCCTGAGACCAAATGGCATTCCGTTGTCAGCAGGGAGCCAGCAGGCTCTGCCCTTCACAGGAAGAGCATTGAGATGCAGCATTAACCACTGCTGGACGTTTGTGAAGACAAATCATTGAGAATTTGTCACAACTGTACGTGTGTGTATATAGATCTCTAAATACGTGGCTAGGATTTGAGGAGTTATCGGCTATCCCACATCTAGAAAGGTGTTCATGCAAGTCGCCTTCGTGCCCCCGATTTGAAATTAACAAGACCAGTGTAGCTCTGCCATCATTCTTATAGCGTGTCTTCAGCATTCGAGCTTTTTGTTTTAATTCTTGTATTATACTTCTTGATGCAGTTGCTGTCATCTGTGCCTAGCAATATTTCCAGTTGACCAAATATTCTAATCTCTTTATATGCAAAAGAAATAGTTTAAGTACCTTTTTATAGAATGGTAAGATGGTATAAACGTAATCTAAATTTACTCCTTTGTGATATTACCCTTGTATACTGTACTTTCTCTTTTTTTTTTGTTGTTGTTTTATAATTGAAGCTGTAGGGCAGTGATTTAGTTACCAGGCTGAGGTCATGACTGAGGATGAGGATGTGATGACGTGGGTGAAACACGCTGAGCAGGCTTTTAAAGCAAGGTATTGGAGAAACCAAGCGCCATTAGCTTGTGGATTTAAGGACCAGGCTCAAGTTTTTCCACATTTTTAACCTATAAGCCCAGATATTTTTAAGTTATAGGAAGGGAATTCATGATGAGTAGAACGCAGCAGATCGTTTTCTCCCGGTGATGAAACAACCTCTGTGTTTTCTGGCTTACGACTCTTTCCCAGGCCGTTCTGCCTTCTATTTCGTGTAATCCAACGTTGCCTTACATTTCCCTCTAACCTGCAACCTGTTTGGATGCAAAATAACAAGAATCTTGTACTTTATTTCAGGGTTTTTTTTTTCCTGCAAATTGTGGACCAAAGTTTTGTTTCTAATTGTCTTAGTGTTGCAAGTTACGGTTTCCTTGCTCGCTGTGGGAGCTCTGACTTGCCCAGCACTGAGTGCTCAGAAAAGTCTTAACTTTTCTTCGTTCCTCCCTGAACTCTTGAGGATGTGAATTATGCTGGAGAAGTGTGTGAAGTCTGAGTGAGGGTTCAGCTCGGGTTGCTGGCGTGAGATCTGGAGCGCCGCCTGCCCCCAGCTTCGCTTGCTGGCTGAGCTGCAGCCGTCAGCGCTGCCTTCGGTTCCCTGGCCGTCTGAGCAAAGCCTGCTTGTGGCACGGCAGATCTGCCTCTGTGAGCTCCGTGTTTCCTTGCATTCAGCAGTGCAAATCCAGGTGTCTCGGTGGTAGCTGGAATCTGTTTGCTCGTCTCCCTTCTTAATGGGGGGGAGCAGCGGAGGCTGCGTCCTGCTGCAGCTCCTGCCTGCCCTGCAGCCGCAGATCCTCGCGCGACCCAGAGCAGAAGGGCTGTGCTGTAGCTTTCAGATGCGTTCCATCCACCTCACCCGAGATGCTGGGAAGAGGCTCATTGGAATGAAACCTGTCTGGGTGGCCTTGAAATGTTCTTTGGCCGACCCGCAGGCCGTGTGTGTATTTAGCAAAAGGCAAGCAAGCGAATTGAGGTAACCCCAGAACCCAGACGCGGTGGGTTTTTCCTTTGGATCCCTGTGTTTGCATGTAAAGAATGTGAGTAACAAAAGGGTGTACATATTTATAATTTTTTTATACCTGTTGTAAGACATGAGGGGGCAGCAAAACCCAGTTGTTTTTTTTTTTTATGGTGAACAGATGTATTGTATATTTTGATACCAGCTATTACAGGTTCAGTATTGTGGAAAGTGGGGTGGGGAGGGTAAGCGTACACAACATCGAGAATTCCATTGCCTCTTTCAAAGAATGTTTGTAATGCAAAAAGAAATTAAAACTATTTTATAACAACCTTTGTACCTTTCTGTAGCTCCATTATTTACTGTTCAGATTGTAGAAAGCAGTTATTGGCCAGTCTGTACTTGTGCTTTCAATAAATTTCTTCTGTATTCTTTGCTTCTGATTTCCCTCTCTCTTTTATTGTGCCTATTTTGCTTCTGATTATTTTGTTGTTTTTTTTGTTGTTTTTTTTTTTCCCTCCCTTCTGTTGTAATTCCAGCTGCCTCATGTGTTCACTTTGACCTCTCCCATACCTCTGGGTGCAGCAAAGGATGCTGAATGGGGGCTGGTGGGGGCTGGAGCACCGCTCAGAGGTATGGGGTTACAGGGCCTTCACTGATGCTCTGCCTTTGTCCCATTCCAACTCTTTTTGTTTTATTTTTAATTCGTGTTCCTAAACTTTCCATATATTTCTAGCTAATATCCATGAAATAACCCAGCTTTCCAGTCCGGTGATGTCGTGCTCTCTGAAGTTTCGTGCTTTGGATGTTTCCCAGCTGCCTGGTGCCACAGACCAGAGCCCACCACCACCAGCAGCCGCCTTCATTCCTCTTTCCATCTCTGTTATTTCAGTTCTTAGGCTTTGTTCTGCAAATGCTGAAGCTGTGCTGGTGCACAGAGCCCAGCTGGGGCCACAGAAGCTCAGCCTTGTGCCCGGGGGGGGGGGGCGGTTGGGGTCCTACCAGCACATCCAGCTTAAGAGCCCTTTCTGCAGCTCTTATAGAAGCAGCGAGGCACTGACAAACCCCAGTGTGAGCGCAGGGTGGATGCAGGGCTGCAGGGGCTTCCTGTCGCCTTCTGCTCGCTGCCCAGCCCTGCAGCTCCACTCTGCTGCCCTTCCCCCGGTTGCAGGCTCAGGAGCTGCCCCGTTTCCCCCCTCGGCGTTGCCCTATCAGCTCCCCGAGCCCTGCTGCGTGACATCCTCACTGTGAGCGCTGCGCATCGCTCAGAGCATCCCGTGCTGCCGGCGCTGTTTGCTGTCCTTCGGCTGCTTTCGCACCGGCGTCGCCCGCTGCCTCTTCTGTCACGGGCTGCAGCCTCCGAGGTCACGGCGCTGCGGGAGCCTCGGGCCGTTGAAAAGAGATCGCTGTTACTCCTTGAAAGCCTGATAGGATTTGAAACAGCTGCCCCTTCACCTGCTTGGCTCCGGTGCGTTGGAAGTGATGCTGAGCCCCCCCAGCTGCCGGGATTGGGCGGGGGGGGGTTGGGGTGGAGGTGACGCGGCGGAGCGGGGATGGATGCTGCGTGTGCACGGATGGGATGCGATGCTCCGAAGCGACGCTGCGGGATGCTGCGCTGCCTTTTGTCCACGTGCTGAAGGACCAACGGCCGCCCTTCCCCGTGTCCTTAGCCGGGAGGTGGGGGGGGGAACCTTCGACCCCCGGAGCTTGGAATCGAACCCGGAGGGCGGCCCTGAGCCCAACGAGAGCCGGCGCTGCTGCGTGCGCCCGGGGTTCCAGGAGCAATTAGCGATTAATGAGCTTTCTCCCCGGCATTCCCAGCGCCCCGTCGGTCCCAGCCTTTTTTATTTTGGGGGGGGGTTGATGCTGGTTGCTATGGGAACGGCGGGGTCCGCGAAGCGGTGCGTGACGGCGTTTGTCACCGCGAGGAATGGGGACAGCGTGGGGTCACCGGGGTGGGAGGGGGGGGGGGACGGGGCGAACCTCCGGGAACCCCCCCCCGTCGTGGGTATTCCTTTGGGAGCGACCCCGCGTTAATCCCCGCACGCATTTCCAGCCCCGCGCGGGGTGATGGCGGATAATCCATATGTTTGCCAGGCGGATGCTGCGGGATTTCCACCGCTAATCCAATTGGCAGAGGCGCTTTAGGGCCATCTTCCCATCACCGCGGTGCTGGAGGAGCGGGGGCCACTGCTATCCCTCCCCCCCCCCCCCCCCCCCTTTCCGGCTATGTTACACCGCGGGGTTCAGCGCTACGGAGCTGCTCCTGGAAACCGGCGGTCCTATAACCAACCCCCCCTTCCCCCCCCGGCCGGTTTATGGGCTGCGACAAAACGGCAGCAGCTCAGCAGCTGCTGCTCAGCGCCGGGCCGGGGTCGCTCAGGGTTCCGCCGCCACCAGATGGAGATGGACCGGGAGGGGGGGGGGTCCGGTTGTCGCCTCCCCGCTCGCTTAGCCGGAGCTCTGTGTACCCCAGGGTGATGAGGGGGGTTGGGGGGGAGGAGGTGAGGACAGCTCGGGGACCAACGCAGCGGCGGTGCCACGCGGGAGCTGAGCTCGGAGCACGCATCCCTTCCGTTACCACAGCAACTGGGGGGGGAAACCGCAGCGGTGGCACTTCGTCGGGCGGCTCCGCAGCCGAGAGGGGACCCTGTGCTCAGCACGAACACCGCAGGATCCTCAACCCCCCCCCGTCCCCCGTCCCCCGAGCCTCCCTGGCCCCCATCACAGCTGCGAGGAGAGATCTCCCCCCTCCCGATCTTCCCCCTCTCCGGTTTCCCCATAGCGCAGCGCCCTCCCGGGCCACGTTCACACCTTTTATTCACTTTTCAAACCACAGCGGTTTCAGCCGACGCCCGACGGATGCGTTCGCAGCTCCGAGATCCCCCTGGCCCCCCTTCCCCCCTCCCCTCGCCCCACCCGGAGCCTCTGCCCTAAAGCTCATTGCAGCCCAACGCAGCTCCGGGGGGTTCCCAACCACCCCCCGCCCCCCGATGCACTTTCTACTTTCCCCAGTGCAGTATTTACAGCTTCACATGCCCAGCGCTCAGCCCATGGACACGCAGCCCCTCCCAGCACCGCTGCCCCCATCTTCCCCCCTCCCACATCCCCCCAAAACAAAGCAGCAGGGGGGGCTGCACCCCCCTCCCGTGCGGCGCTGAGCCCCACAGCTCCCACACACAGCCACGTGCCGCCATTCCCCAAAGCCCTTTTAACACCGACTGCTCCCCTGCCCCACACACCTACAATGCCATCATCCGAATAAATTAACACCCCCTCAAAAAAAACCCAAACCAAACCAAACCAAAACAACAAAAAAAATTAACCCAAAACATCAGCACCTGTTTTAGAGAGAAAAATGAAGTCCAAAGTGCTCAGGCCAACACCCGAGGGGGGATGGGATGGGATGGGATGGGATGGGATGGGGTGGGATGGGGTGGGATGGGATGGGATGGGATGGGGTGGGATGGGATGGGATGGGATGGGGTGGGATGGGATGGGGTGGGGTTGGATGGGATGGGATGGGGTGGGATGGGATGGGATGGGATGGGGTGGGATGAGGTGGGTGGGCTCAGTCCTTAAACCTGCGCCCTGCTGGCATTTTCCTATAGAAGCTGTCAGCATCGCAGTCCGTGAGCACGTCGCGCTCAGCCGCCTTCCTGCGCAGCGTGGCCTCACGGCTGGCAGCACCCAGCAGCCCCTCACCCACATCCCCCCTCTCTGCACCCCCCGCTGCCCCATGGATGGCCGCCAGGCTGCCGTACCGCGGCTCTTCCTGCTCCACGTCGCTCAGCGAGGAGCCGGGCGAAACGCCGGCACTTTTGGCCTGGTGGAAGGCACGAAATTCCTTCCCCACCTCGCCCAGCTCGTAACCATCCTCAGCACTTTTAGGGGCCGCCTTCCACTCCCAGGGCCCGTTCCCGGCGTTGAGATGCACCACGGGGTGGTGAGGGGCGTGCGCGTCGATGGTGACGATGCTGGAGCTGTCGCGCTCCGAGGGCGAGCGGTACTGCGAGGAGTCGGAGCTGGTGGAGGACGAGGAGGTTTCCGAATGCTTGGGGGTGCTGGGGGCCGCGCTCTGCGGTTTGGACATGGCGATCACCTGCATCAGACGAGGGGGGTTGGCGGTGCGAGGGGCGCTTTTCTCAGCCACCATCACCCACTTGGCCCTCACGGCCCCGCCGCCGCCCGCCGCGCTCTCCTCGGGGATGTGCACCAACGGCGCTGCGCCGGGACGGGGTGGGAGGAGAACCCTGGGGCCCAACGCCGTGCGCTCGGGGCGAGCCTGCACCGTGGGGTACAGCGCCGGGGGCACCTCCTCCTCCGCCTCGTCCGCCCCTCGGCCCTCCATCGCCTTCTGCTTCCACTCGGAGATGAGCTGCTTGGAGCGCGAGGCGTCCAGCGGCACGTGGATGGTCATGTGGCGCCGCGCGGCGTCCTCCATGGAAGGCGTGCTGACGCGCGGCAGCGTGTTGCTGAAGGTCACCATGTTCTCCTTGGCCATGGGGCTGCGCGGCGCCAGCAGATCCACGTCCACGCTGGCGCGTTTCAGGCTGCCCAGAGAGTTCTTGTCGCGTGGCACCGGGCGCACGGCCGCCTCCTCCTCCTCCAGGCGTGGGGTCAGTTCGTCAGTGCTCACTGATTTGTTCTGCTGGTACACAGCGTCGTGGCCGCGCTGCGTCAGCGCCCGGAGAGCATCCTTGGCTGGAGCTGGCACAGGGATCCTCTCAGTGGGGGCACGGAAGTTGCCCACCGCATGGTACGCCTGTGGGGTGGGGAAGGGATGCGTTTTGTGTGGCTGCAAGGCAGCACGCGGCACAAAACCCCGGCCTGTGGAACCCACCAGGTATGCGGCGATGCCGGCGCCGATGAGGAAGCCCACGTAGACGTCGGTGGGATGGCTGCGGTACTGCGTGATCTGTGTCAGCCCGCAGATGCCGGCGGCGATGGCGAAGGCGAAGACCAGGATGGGCTTCAGGAGCTTGGTGCTGTCCGAGATGGTGGAGTTGAAGTACATCTGGAGGGGAGGGAGGAGAACATCAGCCGTGCGGACTCACGCGTGGAGCCACGAGGCGTCCCACACTCACCGACACATAGACAGCGGCGAAGGCGGACAGCGTGGCGTGCTGGGATGGGAAAGTCTTCCTGCAGGAGAGCACAGGGCTGAGCTGCAGCGTGCTGTAGGGCGTAGGACCGCTCTGCCCTATGGCACATACCTGGCAGATAGGATGGCGTGCTTGTCGGTGCCAGCGCAGATATCCTGTGTGATGTAGGGGTTGGCATCGCAGGGCGTCCCCAGCAGCGTGTAGTTGGGCTTGCAGACGGTCAGGAAGAAGGGCGCATGGTAGCCAGTGGCCAGCTGGATGACATCGGTCACCAGCGCAGTGGCGCAGAGCCCGAAGACGTGGACGCCTGTGGGGGGCACAAAGGGCTCGGATTCCACCTGCAGGGTTGATGCTCCCACCCCAATCCCGATCCCCTGGGTCAGGCGGTGGCACAACGTACCCACAAACCTTACGGTGCGGCGCAGGAAGGAGTTGAAGTTGCAGCCACCAGCGTTGATGCTGCCCTCGGTGCCGGTGCGGCCCTTCAGCCGGGACTGCAGGCAGTACACCAGACCCTCCCCGAGCATGATCTGCAGGGGGAAACCGTGCTCAGTGCAACCCCAAACGCATCAGGACCCGGCCCCATAGCGGCGTGGGACGCACCGAGGCGGCAGGGGCGGCGAAGGCGAGGCTGAGCAGCATGAGCAATGGGATGAGCTCCTCACTGCTCTCCACGTAGGGCATGGAGAGCGCGCGGTCGTGGCACTGGAAGCCCACCTTGGCCGGCTTGAAGAGGTCGGTGAGCTCCAGGAAGTACAGCGTCACGATGGAGGAGGCCACGATGGGCAGCTGGTGGGGTGGGGGGAGGCAGGGAGGGCTCATTGCCCACCGCAGTCCTCCCAGGTCCCATTCGGTGGGGCAGAAGGTGGTGGCAGAGCCCCGTGCATAGCAGGGGATCAGTGCGTGGTGGCATCGCAGGTTGGGGAAGATGTGACTCCCCTCCCCTCCCCTCCACACCTACCTCCACGAAGTAGAAGCAGGGCAGGAGCGTCATGCTGTCCTTGGGAGCCTTGGCCTTGTCCTTCGGGGAGATCATGGTCCTGGGGGGATCCTGCTGTGGGGGGGCTGTGACAACAGGTGGGGTGGGGACTCGGGGTCTTGGAGGATGCGGGGAGGGGTTGTGCCACCCTCAGGGCAGAACAGGGGGTGGGGGCCCGGGGAACCCCCCTGCCCTCAGCTCCCAGAAACTTCCGACAAGTACTGAATGCAAGGAGGGATGGAGGGGGGGGGGGAGATGGGAGGGTGGTGCGAGGGGGAGGGGGGGCAATATAGCGATATAGGGGTGCAATACCGGGGTTGGGGGCAGTACCGGGGGGATGGCAACACGGAGGGACGCTACGGGGTGCAGCACCGGAGTGGGGGAAGGGAGGGGGGCAGCCCCGCAGCAATCGGGATCGTAGCGCGGTGCCGCAGCCCCGGGCGGGGGCCGGGAAGGGAGGGGGGCGCGGAGGGGGCGCGGCCCTTTGTGTCCCCGCGGCCGCCCCCCCCCCCCTCCACTCACCTCGGCTGCAGCCGCCCCTGGTGGGGGGGGGGGGGGAATCCGGGCGAGGGGGGGCACGGGCGGAGCCGGGGACGTCCGCGGGGCTCCCGCAACGCTGGGCTGCTCTGCCTCGGCGGAACGCGGCTGTATCCTCCGCCGCCGCCGCCGCCTCCTCCTCCGCCCCCTCCCCACCGCCCCCCGCCCCGCCCCGCCGCTCCCGGCCGCTCTCGGGGCGCTGAACCGCTGCGGGGACGCGGGGGGTGAAGGAGGGGGGAGGGCCGGTAAAGGAAGCGGGCGGGGGTCGGGTGCGAGACAAAGGGACCGGAGGGGGGGGGGAGGTGGCACCGAGTGGGGGCGGTGCCCCCGTGCTGCTTTATGTCCCCCGCCGTGCGGCGCATCCAACCCCCCCCCCCCCGCGCTGCTCCGCACCCCCATAAGGCGGCTCTGCCCCCCGGGCTTTGCAGAGGGTCCGGACCCCATCTGCCACCCCGCTCTGGGACCCCATCCCACCCCTCCCCATCCTCCCTCCGGGAATCGGTCTCCTGACCCCTAAGCAGCCCCCACCGCTCGGCTCAGGGCCCCCCCCACCCCCCCGGAGCCCCGCTGCCCCCCCCGTGGGGTCAAACGCGGCACCGCCCCGAGGCTCAGCCCGGCTCCCAGATTCGGGCAACTCCCTGAATTCAGGGCCGGGGCATCTGGCAGCAGCTCTGTGCCTCTGCGCTTTGCCTTCGTTCCATTTTCGACCCTAAGTGGGCAAAAATCTCCTGGTGTATTTAACATTAAATCCCGAATCATTGCAGTTAAGCCGCTCTGACTGGGCCCGGAGTGCAGAAATCCCGATGTCAGGCTCTGCTCCCGTGGTGCAGACCCCCAGCACGGCCCCCTCCCCACGTGGATGGAGGCAGACATCGCCAGGCTCACGGTGAGTCCGGAGCGACGGCTTTGGCACAGCTGCAGCTCAGGATAACTGCGCCGTAGCCTGAAATAAACCCCAAGAGATTTCATGCTGATAAAAAGCAAAAATAAACCCAAAAACCTGCGGTTCCAGTCGAGGTTCCCTTCTCAATTCTTCACTTAACATCACAGAGCAGCTGCCCATGGGCTGTATGGGGTGAGGGCTGTGCAGTAGGGTTGGGTTGGGACAACCATCCCAGTGCTGCCCCACTGCTCTGCGCGGTGCTAGGAAGGGCTCAGGGCTGTGGCTCTGCTTTGTGGCACCAAGTTGAAGGGCAGAGGGGCCGTCACTCCTTGGACACCCCCACCTCTTCATCCCCACATCCACCGACCCCTCAGTGCTGCAGAAATCCCCTCCTGCTGCTGCCAGACCCAGCAGCTGGGAACGGCTGCTTCCTCCTGAAGTTGTTTGTCCAGGAATGCTTGATCTGTTTTATAATGGAGAGTTGAAGCGAGTTTGGCATCGCCTCGCTGCGGAAATCCCCTCCTTTTTCCCTTCCTGACCTCCCCGTGGCCCCAAACTGGATATAAAACCAATCCCCATCCCATCCCTGCTCACTGCAGCCATGGGGCCGTGCGCTGCTGCTGGATCTGTCCTCGTCCTGATGCTGGGGGCCGTGGTGGATGGTGAGCATGGCATGGGATTGGGATGGGGACAGAGCTGAGTGTCCCCAGGAGGGCTGTGGGCTCTGGGATGGGTTCGGTTGGTGGGCAGAGACCCATGGCGGGGTCACAGTGACACAGAGCAGCATCACACTGCGCTTCTCTGGGGGTGGCTGTAAGGGACATCGAGGCACTTAGAGAAGGGAGACCTCATGTGGAGACAGGAAACCGCACTGCGGTCCCTAAGGGTGTGGGGATGGATCTCGAGGGGTCTCTCATTCCGGTGTCCCCCAATTAACGCTGCCTCTCCCCGCCCTGCACCAGCACAGCCCCGGGGTCGGATCCTGGGGGGTTCGGAGTCGCAGCCCCACCTGCGGCCCTATATGGCCTCGTTGCAGCTGGACGGGCAGCACGTCTGCGGGGGATTCCTCATCGCCCCCCAGTGGGTCCTGAGCGCCGCGCACTGCACCGAGCAGACGTGAGTGATGTGGGGATGTGGGGGGCTGCACCTGGGGGGACGGGGACTCCGGGCCCTGCAGACCCCCAGCTCCATACGCTGAGCTCCTTCCCTCGCCCCACAGGGGAGATAAACGCTTCCAGGTGCTGCTGGGCGCTCATTCACTGACCGAACCGGAGCCCCACAAACGGCTGTATGGTGTGAGGGCACAAATCGCCCACCCCGGCAGCAATATCCACAACAACCGGGACGACCTCCTGCTGCTCCAGGTGGGCTCCCCTCACCCCCTCCCCACCTCCCACACCGCGCTCACCTTCCTTCCTTCTCCTCTTGGCCCCTTCGACCCCTTTGCATCCCACGGAGCTCCGAGCCGTGTCATAACACCTCCACCCATCCCCACGATGCCGACCCCAAGCTGCATCCTGGGGGCTTCAAGAGGGATCCCGGCTGTGTGTCGCATCCCCCTGACCCCTCTGCCTTTGTCTCTCGGTGGCAGCTGGAGGAAAAAGCGGAGCTGAACGAACACGTGAAGGTGCTGCCTTTCCAACGCGAGGACCGGGAGGTGGCGGCCGACACTTTGTGCGATGCTGCGGGGTGGGGGACGGTGACACACAGCGGGAAGCGAGCGGATCGGCTGCAGGAAGTAAAGCGTCCGGTGATCAGCAGAGAGCTTTGCAACCACCGCACCCGCCACGACCGCACCATCACCGAGAAGATGATGTGCACCGACTCCCGTAAGAAGGATACGTGCAAGGTCAGAGCCCTGGGAGGAGATGATCCCATGGGGGGGCTGGGGAGAGGAGAGGGAAGATGCTGGGGACGGGTGAGAGTGTGGGGTGGGATGGGGTTTCATCCCTGCACCTGGTGAGAAGAGGGGTCCCAGTGTAAGAAAGACAGGGAGCTGTGGGAGAAGGAGCAGAGGAGAACCACAAAGATGAGCTGAGGGCTGGAGCAGCTCCCCTAGGAAGACAGGCTGAGGGAGCTGGGCTTGTGCAGCCTGGAGAAGAAAAGGCTGCAGGGTGACCTCAGTGCAGCCTGGGGTACCTAAAGGGAGCCTACAAACAGGAGGGGAATCAACTCTATGAAAGGGGAGATAACAGCAGGACAAGCAGGATTGAGGTTGGACGTCAGGGGGAAGTTCTTTGCTATGAGAGCGGTGAGGTGCTGGAACAGCTGCCCAGAGAGGCTGTGATGCCCCGTCCATCCCTGGAGGTGTCCAAGGCCAGGTTGGATGGGGCCCTGGGCAGCCTGGGCTGCTGTGAAATGGGGAGGTTGGTGGCCCTGCGTGTGGTGGGGGGTTGGAGCTTCGTGATCCTTGAGGTCCCTTCCAACCCTGGCCATTCTGTGAGGGGACAGCAGCGATTCTGATCCAAAACTGCAGCCTGAGAGCAATGAGTTTTGTCTCCACAGGGTGACTCCGGGGGTCCTTTGGTCTGCAACGGTGTGGCTGAGGGGGTGGTGACGGCCGGCTCTCGTGTCTGTGGCAACTACAAGAAGCCAGCCATCTACACCCGCATCGCACCCTATGCTGAATGGATTGACAGCATCATGGCCTCCAGGGATGGGGACGAGGACGTGGCCAAGCGTTGAGCCCACGCTGCTGGGCACAGAGGGGGATGGGGACCCTGAGCTCCTGCTTATGAAGTGGGGATCCAGGGGGGGGGCTGAGATGCCCAGGGAGGGGGAGGCACTGCTGCAGGCTTTGCTGGACACATCTGTATTGCAACCACAATAAAGCAACACCAATTGCTGCAGGCAGAACTGCACTGAGCAGGGGGGGGGGAGCAGGACTAAGGGGGAGGTGGGGGGATGCTGAGATCTGAGGGTGGCACAGCCAGGACGGCCCCACATCATCCCCATCATCCCTGCCCCCATCCTTTAGTGCACACAGACCCTATAAGCCACAGGGGTTGGACCCCATGCCGCCCTCCCAGCGCTGCCCTGAGCATCCCAAAGGAACAACACTGCACCCCACAGCACAGCAAGGTGGGATGCTGCCCAGGAACAGAGCACTGCTCTCTCCTCTGTGTGCCACAGATGTTAAATAACCCCAAAGTGCCCCTCCAGAGAAAGGAGACGAGCAAGGGCCCACGTTGATGAGTTTTACTTACAGGGAAAAATCGCCTCGACGAGGAGTTGTAGTTTCCTAATTAGCCATCTGACTGTCCTTAATTAGCAGAAGAATAGCGAGGCACAGAGCAGCTCTGCAGAAAAGCAGCAGAGCTGAGGGCTGAGCTCTTCCCCACCAGCTCAATTTTTCACTAATAAATGAAAACTCACTCCCAGAGGGATGTGAATATTAAAAAAATGGCATCGTCCTCCCCTTAAATGCTCTCAGAGGACACCCAGAGGTAAATCCAGCTGAGCAGGAATTCAGCCAGGCCCCAGATTGGCTCCAACCACCCTCACAGAGCAGCTGAAAGCACTCAGATTTCGGGCTGAGTTGCATGCTAGGAAAGCTCTTCCTCCAGCACACTGCAGCACGCAGCTTTGTCTGAAGCTGCAGACTTACAGCATTCTTCATTACCCCAAGTTTTCTCCTCTCCTGCCCCTAATAATCTGATGGAAAGTTGAAAACCATTCCGTTTTGCAAACGCTTGCAGCTCCTTTCCTAACAGAGGTGCAATTCACACCACTTTCCTGCTTCTCTTGTGTCGATGCATCAGCAGCCCTGGGCTCACAGCACAACCAAAGTCACATGAAAGGGGGCTGAAGTTCTGCAAACAAACCAAACATTCTGTCCGAAATCAAGGGAACTTTTATTTACAAAAGAGCTCAGTTACTTGGCTGGGTTTGCTCCAGGCAGCAAACCTCATGTTCCTGCTCCTGCATCCATCAGAACACAGATAAACACAGTGATGAAGTTCACTCAAAGCACCGAGATGCAGAAGGAAACAGGAACCGACCAACCCTTGCCACGCTTCCCAAGCAGCCCACAGCAAAGGAGGAACACAAGGAACCAAATGTTCGCTCCTCTCTCCTTGGAGATTCTCTGTGGACCCCCAGAGCCCCTCATCACCACTCACGCCTGCCTGCAGGGCTCAGTCCTGCTTGGTCAGCCCACAGACACAACGAGGGCAGCAGGTTTCCCCCCCCCCTCCCTGGCCCTTGGCTTCCAGCTGTCATTGCTTGTGGTAGCAATGGGAAAACTTTACAGAGTAAAGCCTAAAAGGGAGCCCCTCAAAAGTCCCTTTCCTTCCTCCCCTCTTTTCTTTTTAGGGCTTCAAGTGTTGCAGCTGGAAGAACAAATCAATGCTCCCAGCCAACCGCTGGGTGCTGCCTCACAGGGGCTGCAGCTCCTCGCTCCCAAAGCGCCTCCAGCTCTTCCACCTGGCACCCACTGCTCTCTCTGTGCCCCACGGAGCTGCTCTCAGGAATAGCTGAGGGGCATCCTCCTCCACAGCCCCCCACACAGGCAGTTTTTGACCCAGCGTTGCTCCCACTGCTTCACAGCAGTGACTTTGTTTGGAGATTTCAGCATCGTGACGCAGCCACACCTGGAAAGGAAGAAAGCAGAAGAGAGGTAAAGCCTGGCACAAAGATGGGAAGGCCAGGAGTTAAACCAGCAATGCTGGCACTTCTGGTCACTCAGCGAGCAGGGAATGAGGAGGAAATCATCTCCTGCCATTTGCAGGTGATGTTTTTGAGCACTGAAACATCTTGGAACAGAGGGATGTCTTCACACAACAGCCCCCAGCTGTTATTTAAACAGCAGACACTCAGTCTTGTATAAATGATCTGCTACAGAGACTTCCTATTAAAGCTCATCATTAGAGCTAATTGCATCTCACGATGGGTCGATGGCTCTTTGGTGAGGGGGCAGCACAAAAGAAGTCCAAAAGCAAACCGAAGTTTGAAAGATCACCCAAAACCAGCAGCGTGGGTGCTGCCATTATTTGCACTCACTGCCTCCTCCTCAAGAACAGGGGAGCCTGCAGGCTGAGCCAGGGATCTCATCTCCAATAAAGACCCTCCAGGCAAATTCTGGTCTCTGTTGACCTTTGTCATCTGACCACCCTCACATTTCTCTGCTAAAGCAAGACCACATTTATCTCACGTTGCAGCATTCAGCCCTTAGATAAGAACTACTTCAACTGACGGTGAGGAACAAAGTTAATTCTCAAAGAGCTGTGGTTACTCTGCAAGGCAGGGAGGCTTAAATTTAACAGCTGCACTTGCAATGATAGTAGCAGCTATCCTGAGTCAGCCCTGCTGCTTTCCAACGAGCATTTAAGGATCTTCCTCTCCCACATCAGGGATATCTTCAACATACCCACAAATGCTTTCTTTAAATGCAAAGTGCCATAAACGAAGAGGCCTTAATTTAGAAGCAGCATTTCCTCCTGCAGGCGTAAATCACAGGAGAAGTTACTGGGATACCAGCTGGGATGGTAAACAGAGACCAAGGGAGCTTTTGAATGACAAAAGACAGTTTGAGTTTCTGCCAAGGCCTCCCTCTGCATGGAAGGGATTCGTCTGCATCACTTACCTGGTGCACGACTTGCATTCCTCTGTTGGGAACGCTCCTAAATGAAGCCTTCTCAGATGATCGATTTTGGGCTGACCAGGAGCCCTGTGCAGGAAGAAGAACCGGATGGTTTCTAGGCTATCATTTTCTACAAGCTGTTGCCAGGACAGTGAGCTGCATTTCAATGGCCAGTGGGGCCCAGGCTATGACTACAGACTCTGTAAAGTGCCACCGGATTCAAAGGCGTGCTGACATCAATCTGAACACAAATGAGCACTTTTCCCCCCCTCCTCCTGCCATCTCATTTCAGTTCTTTAACTCGCTAATGACTGGGAGCAAAGAGAATAAACCCACTTGTGACACAGGCATCCCAGACCCAACGACCCCCCAGAGCTGGAGAGATCTCAACCTCTTTGTTTCACGTCTTTGTACCTTACAAAGGCATCAAACTGGGAAGAGACAGTGTGACCGATGAGCCCAGGAGCTTTTCCAAACTGCAGCCTGACAAGCTGTTTGTTTTGCAGCTTGCTGATAATGCCATCGTTGATAGGCAACCAATCGATATTGGGAATGAGCAACTGGCTGGGCAGGAGGCAGCACTCATCTATCAGGGTATCATCTGGCTCTGTGATGTGATTTTCCTCACGACCTGCGTGGAAAATGAAGCAGAAAGAGAGAAAAACCAGTGTGATCTTTACACCTCTCATTTACAGACTGAGAGAAGTGGATGCAGTTTCCTCCTCCATCCGCCAACACAGCACAGGGAACAATAAAGCTGGCAGCTGCACTTGCCCTTTCTAAACACTACAGACCCACTCAAGAGTTATTCCCTGCAATTACTTCTAGCATGCACAATCCAAAGCAGGCAAGATCCTTTTGTTTGAGGAAACTGGCAAACACTTACAGCACAGCCAGAGTTTAGTTAGAAGCCTGAAGAGGAGGGACATGCTGTCCTGAGTGTCAGAGGTTGCTGTGTAGACGGGGAGGCAGCTTGGTTTCAGCAGCCCCCATATGCGAATCACCACCATCAGCTCCCTGAACATGCCCAGGGATGGCCCATCTCGCAGGAAGCTGTGGCCTGGCCTCACAGGAGAGCCCTGCAAAGAGGAGAAACATTTTGGGCTTGGGGCTTAAATTCAGCCTGCTGGAGCTGTTGTTCCATTTACAGGACAGGAGACAGGCTGGTAGAGGATGGCACGGAGCTTAGAGGTGTAAGAGGCTCATAAAGGACTGTTTTTGGAAGGCCAGGCTCTCTCACCTGGTTAGGCAGGCTGGCCAGTAGATAGAGCACAAAATCCCCCACCCACTGGATGAGTTGCTGCAGAGATTGCAGTGTGTTCATCTCCAGGACAAACTCCTCTGTCTTTAAGTTGATCATCACCTTGTCAATGTCTGAAACAGAAGCAGAACACGTGGTTCAATCAGGAGATGCACCCACGCTCCACCCTCACTTCCCTCTTCCTCAAACCCAGGAAGCAACTACGAGCTTATGACATTTCACACCGAGTCTAAAAGGAGCTGATGCAGGACATCCAGAGAGCTGTGCACCAGCAATGCCCACCTATATCTGTGATCTTGGAGCAGATCTCTGTGAGCCGGTCCCCAGGACTCTTATCTGGGGTGTTGAGGAAGTGTGGGCGCAGCAGCGACTTCAGGGTGCAGCTGATGGCAATCAGGAACAGCTTGGCATGGTAGTCACAAACACGGGCAATCGTGCTGGAGGAGAGCTTGCAAAGAGATGCTTTCATGGCAACTATGCGTGTGGCGAGAACCTGAGGGACAGAGGCATGAGAAAACATTCAGGAGCGAAGGCACAAAGAGGATCAGCTCATAAACTGCTTTATCCTCTGTTCTGCATCGCTGCTGTGTGAGCAGCTGGAACAGGGAGGGCTGTTTCATGCGTGTGCAAACGGCCCTATTGCTCCCAGTGCTCTGACACGACCTCTGCCAAGAACGGGCTCCAACATCTCACCAGAACTTCCCAACAGGTAGAGATGGGTGACAACAAATGGCTCTTCACACCTCGAGCGCTGCTCAAGCAGAGCATTCAAAGGCAGCGCAGGCAGGCTGCTGCAGCCCTGCTGCTGAGACCTCACCCTGTGCCCGCTCCCTCTGCTGTAAACCAGGGAGATTCCACTCTTGCTGACCTGCTGCAGGGCTGCACTCTGCCGTGTGTATTCTTCATGCAGCTTCTCCACCAGGTTTTGGACCATGTTGGGCTGGACGTGGAGCAGGATGTCCCACCAGTCGTAGCCAGTCACCATGCAGTACTCCAACAGGAACAGCAAGTGGCGGAGGGAGGTGTTCATGTCCAGCACGTGGCCCATGGAGGGGGAGATACGAAGCATGCTCAGCTGAATGGAGGAGGCAAAGGAAAATTCCTATCAAGAACTGGCTCGAAAGCCCTCCACAAAAGCTGCTGCATAACACAGGGTGACTTGCAGCTCATTGCTGGCCCGAAGATACAAAGCCTGCAGTAAAGGGATGCATCACACCCTGTTTAACACGGATCACACGGCATTCCCAGAGCTTTCCAGAATGATCCATCACCATTTAGAGAGATAAAGAGAGAGATCCCAGGAGAGCAGCCCACATAGCAGAACACACTACCTTCCCGTGGCTATCAATGCCAGCCAAGGCCAGAGACGTCCAGGAGAGCTGCATGGCTTTGAAGTGAACCAGGGGGCCGGTAGTCCTCTGCCTTTTGATCGTCTGCTCATCCACTGGGCGCTGGGAAGAAGAGCCATGGAAGACAGCCATCATTTGCAGGGACAGGCGATGAACGATGTGGACGCTGCCATCGTGAAAAGCCAAGGCCAGACCTGGGGAGAGATGATAACCAAAGCTGAGCGAGCAAATTCTGGTATAACCCTGACCTCACCCAGCAAAACAGCCACTGAAAGCACATGTGGCAACAACACAGCACCCAAAGGCTGTGGGCTTGCAGGCACATTCAGGCCTCGAAGCCACACCAGCGTTTCAGAAGTATGCATCCTCCCATGGAAAGGACACAGGACGAGCAGTGCCTTGGAAAGTTTCTGTACCAATCTCTCCTATGTGTTGCTCTGAATTCTTCCTTCAGCTACAATTGAGAAGACGAGGGAAAGTTTCAGGCAGAAATCGTATATTTAAGAGAAAGAAAACAGAGACTCCTTACCCAGTCCAGGGAAGAATTTGGTGTCGTTTGCCACCTTCAGATCAGTGTTTGTGAGGGAGATGGGCAACTTGGGCAGAGCCACAGCTGAGACACGATCCAGATCATTGGTGGCAGAAAGAATTCGCCATTTCAGGATCATGGGTTGTTTGTCTCCAACTTGGAAAAACAAAGCGAGACACCTCAGTCCAAAGGGCTCAGAAAACAGCGCCCCTGCCCGACTTCTGCCCCCTGCATCTCCCCCACGTTCTTCTGAGCTCAGTAACCACACCAATGACGACTTGTTTCGCTGTATCTGATTTGATGGGAGGCTCTGCTGGCAACTCTTTATGTTAAACAACCCTTTGCATTCCAGCAGAGCAAACAGCACGGATTTGATGCTGTTATGTTTGAAATCGAGTGGAAGGGATGTGCAGACAGGGCAGCTCAATGAAGCTACTTGCACACTGCACCATTTTTTCCTTTAGAAGGCTCAGCTTGCTCTGCTCTCAGCAGGAAGAGTGGCTGCACAGCAAAACAGAAAATGTCTTTTATTGAGTGAAAGTAACAACTACAAACCACTTCCTAGAAACCATCAATTTGTCACCTAAGATGCAAACAAATGGACGGAACAGAGCGTGAGGCCGAGAACACCTGAAATACAAATAAATATGTGATAATGGATTGGAGTCCCTGCCTTATCACAGCCATTCAGAGCTCCTCAAGACCAGACACTCCTGTTCCCAAGTTCTTGGTGCTGGAACTCACCCACAGGAGAGATCTGCTGGAAGATGTTGTTGACAGGCAAGCCCTCTTTCCGCAGAGACCAGCACTCCACAATGCTGTTGTTCTGGTTGGAAGCACAAAGCAACACCTGCAGAAGGGAAAGCCACACTGTTTGTAGGCACAGCATCCACAGTGGGGAACCACATTACTCAGGAGCATTTTCAGCCCCTCTCCCACTCTGCTTTGAGGCTCTTTTTCCTAATTAGCCCGCACACCACTAATGAAAAGCAAAGGATTTGTATCAGCAACACAGAACGGTGAAGGCTCCAGCTCTAGCTAGAATGAAAGAAAGGCAGAACTGTGCAGTGTTATCACAGCCTGTGCTTCTTCATATCACTGATGATCCCATCTCTCACAAATCTGTAACCTGCCAGTGCTGCCCTATACATCACAGACTAAACGGGCAAAGGAACAGAACTGGCTTTGAAGCCAAAACAGACGCTGTGTTCTCCAACGCGGCACACTCAATCCTGACCACAGGGAACAGGACAGAGAAGAGCTTTTCAGCTTCATTGAACCACTTTGATTTCCACGGTCATATTACCCTGGCAGATAGAGTTAAGCTGCTAAATGAAGTCACATGGATCAAGAGCTCCAAGTGTTCTGGAGAAGGACTGCTTTGAAGTCGAGATGCAAAGATGAAAGACTTCGTATCTCAGAACCTCTCCGGATTGTCCAGCAGAACACTCACTATACCCAATGGCAGAGTGATAAAATAAAGACAACACATCATCAGGTTAATGAAGAATGGGGCTTTTCACACTGCTTTTCCAGGAAGTGAAGGCCCAGACCTATCGAGTGCAACCTGCTTGAATGAAGCTGAACAAGACAAAAACAGCAGAGAATCACAGCAGGACGCGACTGCTCCCCATCCCACAGCTTTGAGATGAAGCCACGGGAGGAATAAACTGCTGCCTCCTTTGTTACCCCCTGAACTCCTGCTTCTTTCAACAGCAGATGCTCACCTGTTCTGACATATCCCGAGCAAGGAATTTCAGGTGAGTGATTGCTGGGTACTTGTCCTTGCGGGCAGGGTCGGTGGTGCAGCGCATGAAGAGGGAAGGCAGGATTTCAGTGTCTATCTTGCATTTCTCATTCACCACGCTCACACAGACTTTGTAGAACTGGATGGGGGAGGCACTGCTGCCATCTGAAGTGGCCACCACGATGTTCCCCCCACCAGTGAAGGCGACATCCGCCAAGGCAACGCGGCAACGGAGGCGGCAAAGGCTTTCTGTGGATGTCAGCACCTGCCCGTTGGGCTTGAGGAGGGAGACAGTCACCAGCCCACTGATGGTCACAGCAATCCAGCCCTCCATAGGCTTCCCACCAAACAACGTCAGCGACGGAGAGAATTTGACCCTGGAAAACTTCTCCCCGAAGTTGGATGCTCCCGACTGCGAATAAAGATTGGCAACGCAAAGATGTCAGCATCTGATGCCTGCAGAGCACCCAGAGCCGCAGAGTTTTGCTCCCCCGAGTCACTGCAGCAAGGTCAGCAGAGCTAAACGGAGTTCAGGCATCGAGCTCATACACCCAGCTCTGAGATGTGACGGTGGGGAAGGCTTCCCCCCAAGTTATAAGCAGTGCCAGCTGCTGCCCAACACAGCGCACAGCCCCGTTGTGTTCCTGTGCTGGATTTAACATTTGAGAAAGCAGGATGTTGATTTGCACTTGACAGACTTCCTCTTTTTCTGAATCAGAATTAGATGTGCTTCAAAACAAACAGTTGGCCTCTCTACATGTTTGGCTCACGTTACCAAATCCCTGGAACAAACCTCCTCACCTCAACTGCATTTCTGCTGAGGTACCCCTGGTAGGCCAGCAGGTAGGTGTGCTTTTATCTCCATTTTACAGCCATGGAGATTGAAACAGGCTGACTAAGACAAGCTTAAAGCACTGAGAGAAATGAGGCACCCCACCTGCATTTCTCAGCAGGAGCTAGGAAACATTTAACTTGAAAGATTCCCCTATCTGACATGCCCAGCACCACGGAAGAAACCCATGGCAGAGCACAAACACGCAGAGGAGTTTCCTAGCTCCCCCACTAATGACCCAAACCAGCCCTTGACAAACCTTCTCCACATGCAGTGCCAGCTTTACACCATTGTGCAGCCAGGATAGGGCCACCACGGGATCTCCCTCCACCATGCTGCCCACGGTGTTCTCCCAGCTGTTGGCCAGGTGGTCGGTCATGCTCCAGCACTTGATGTGGCCGTCTGCATCCGCTGAGAGCAGCCTGGAGCCTGCAGAGACACAGCCCTGTAAGAACCCTGGGTGCTGCCAATCGCCAGGTGAGGAACCAAGCCATTCCTGTGCAGCTCTGACAGAGCCCAGCACTTTGCAGCTGTGAAGCAATGCCAAATTACATTGAGTGGCACAGCACTGCTATGGAAAGCGGCCTGAAGTAGGAGTGGTTTTCCTACAGGAAAGCTGGGGAAGAGCTTTTTATAAGAGCAGGTAGCAATAGGACAAGAGGAAATGGTTTTAAACTGGAAGAAGGTCGATTGAAACTGGCTATTGGGGAGAAATGCTTTACTATAAGGGCAGTGAGACACTGCACGCTCAGCCTGGCTGCGGATGCCCCTCCCTGGAAGCATTCAAGGCCAGGCTGGATGGGGCTGTGAGCAACCCTGGCTATGGGAGGTGTCCCTGCCTACAGCAGGGGGTTGGAACGAGGTGACCTTAAAGGCCCCTTCCAACCCAAACCTGTTCTGTGATTCTGTGAACGCTGAGAAGGCCTCGAGCTCACCCGACTGATCCCATTCCAAGCAGGTGATGGCTTCCACGTGGCCGGAGTTGACGGAATGGACGTCCCAGGGATGCTCCGTGTCGATGATGTGAACCATGTGGGTGAGATCTGCGCGAAGCCAGAAACAAAACCCCCCCAAACCATTACCGGCCTGCAGCAGGGAACGGGGTCTGCTGGCACTGCTGGAATGGCAGAGGGACCCCGAGAGCACGGCGGGGTTGGGGAGGGGGGGGGTTGGAGAGTTTATGGGGAGGGGTCCGCACCGCGCTCCTCCTCGTTCCTCAGGTCGGTGGTAAAGGCGATGAGGTTGCGGCAGGACCAGGCGCACACCAAAGGGATGGACGGGCAGTGGTCGCTCTTCGGCCGCTTCTCCCATTCGCACACGTACGCCAAATCCATCGCTGCTCCCGAAGCGATAAGGAGCGACCCGGTAGTTTGGGGAAGGGGGAGGGGGGTGGAAAGGATGCCACCTGGAGCGGCACCACGCATGCGCCGCAGTGCCAGGACCCCGCGGGCTGCCCGCGCCGCGCCGCGTTCTTTCAGGCACTGCCTAGGACAGCCCAGGCAGAGGTCCTCAGTGCCGGTTGGTAATTTGCATAAAGAACTACCCAGAAGCCCTACGGTGCGAAGGATGGTAAAATAAGGCTTGAATGTGGAAATATTGCGGTGAAAAACGTTAAATTGGGGAAATTACAGTATATGTGTGCGTTATAAAGTAGAGGCTTTTTAGGAAGTAAATGAGAAAATCACTCTATTCTAAAAATCATTATTATAGTGAGCTTTATGTACTGCCGCGGAGGGCCGTGGTATCGTGCTCGCTTCGGCAGCACATATACTAAAATTGGAACGATACAGAGAAGATTAGCATGGCCCCTGCGCAAGGATGACACGCAAATTCGTGAAGCGTTCCATATTTTTTTTTTCATCCCTACAGAGGATCACAGCCTTGTCCCTTTTAGCTCAGCACCACGCCCCAGCCCCACCCTGGCCCCACAGTTCCAACCCCCGCCCCCCAGCCCCAAAACACAGACCACAGATCATTGGAGCACCACACTTTTATTGTCCCGGCACGAATGCCGCCCGTTTCTGACGCACACACACAAACACGAGGCACCACCCTTGCTCACGCCCCAGCCTGCTGCAGGTGGCTGCACAGAGCGCGTACCTGGGGCCAGCACTTCTCCCTTCCCCTTCCCGCCCCCACACGTACAAATATACACATAAAAAGACAGCTATGATACATTTAAAAACAGCCCTGCTCCATGCTGCGGCCAGCCAGCCAGCTCCAGGGGTGCCTGAGGGCTGCGCCTGTTGGCATGGAGGTGTCAGAACACAGACAGGGCTGCCACACAGGCCCCAGGCGCTTCCGCTGGCTGAGCCCAGAAGCATCCAGCCCAGCAGCATGCCACGGGCCTGGCATCATTAAAAGCACACGGGCTGTGGGCACATCGTGGACAGGGCCAGGATGCGTGGCTCCTGCCGCGGCCCATCTGCAGCCCCACAACACACTGCAGCGCCTACAGGGAGGCTCAGCCCACTCAGTGGGGAAGGGATGAGCCCCACGTGCAGGTCACGAGGAACGAGGCCCATGGAGGCCATCAGTGGGCAAGCAAAGCCTTCAGCGTGCTGAGCATGGGGCAGGGCAGCCCCTCGCTGTCAGCTGAGCTGCTCCAGGTAGTCCGAAAGCAGCAGCTCTGGGGGCAGGAAGACGTGGTGCTTGTTGCTCACTTTCATTTGGCGTTTCCCTTCAATATCCGAACCTGGGGGCAAGATGGAAGAGTTAACACAGTGCTGCAACCCACAGCCCAGCCCCTCCCAGCAGCGCGCTGGGTTCCTGTGGTTCTGTTTTATGCCCTGCAAAGGAGTTGCCACCTCCAGCCCCCTCCACAGGCACCTCCTCTGCTTCATATTATCACGGCTCTCATGCTGTTTTGAACAAGGAGCCACAAAGACACAGTGTGGAGCTTCCCTCCCCTGCTATGGCAAAGACACCTACAGAGAAACCCACAACCAGGCTCTGCAAGGGGAAGCAGTGAGTGGGGGTGAGCACAGAGATCTGCTTTGAGCCACCCAAGCCCAGAAACAAGAGGGGAAGCCTAAGCACTGCTGCATGTGGCATCATGAGGTAGGGCTGCTCTGGCTATGGTCAGGCTATGGTGCAGCCTGGTGCAGGGGAGCAGCAGAGTATGGTTATCTGCAAGCTGCAGTGAGAGGTGGGGCCAGGGGAGGCAGGGAGGAAGAAGCTGGGCTGGAGAGGGGAGATAGTGACAAAAAGGAAAAACAAGGAACAAAAACAAACATGAGGCTCTTACTGGCAGAGACGAGGTCCATGTACTGGCAGAGTGCGTGGAGCAGGAGTCGCTCAAAGCTGGGGGGAGGCAGGGGACTGGGTTAGAGCTGATGTGCTTCACACCAGCACTGCCCTTCCCTGAGCTGTGCCAGGGAGCCCGAGGATCAGAGCGGGAGCACAGGGAGCCAGGAGCTCTGGGCTCAGCTCCCCCTTGTGCACCCACGACAGGGATACCTGTTGTCCATCAGTGCCGTGTACACAGAGTGTGGAGTGACAGAAAAGAAGGTCAGCAGCTCCTCCTCCAAGCACTCCAGCATCCCCTGCAAGGAACAGCAAAGGAATCAGTGAGGAGAGGGCAAATCCCATTAAGGGGAGATGGTGTGCCATGCCCAAGCTGCCATTCACCAGGTAGCTCCACACCCCACAGCCAGAGGACTTTGCCATTGAAGAAATGCAGCCCCGCCAGCAAATACTTGGCTTTCCCCATCCACTGCTAAATCCACGCAGCTCAAAGCACAGCAGGAGATGCAGGACAGCAGGGAGGCACGTGGCAGTGAGGCCCAGAGCAGAAAGGAATCCAGCCCTGCCAGCTCCACACTTTGCGTGCCAAATGCTGGCATCGTTCCTCACGAGTGAAGTGGCAATAGCCAGAAGAGCCTTGAGCCTTCCATCTCCTCCTCTCCTGACAGCCAAAGTTCAGTTGGAGTGCAGCTCTCCAGAGCACTGCGACCCCAGGGACAAGCAGCAGCCTCAGTTGAGAGCGAATTGAGAAGAAGCCAAGAGGCAGGAGGAGCTGAGGCTGCTTTTAGAGACAGAGCTCTAATTAGAGTAGGGAAAACAAACAGCAGGAAAACAGCACCACTGAGAATAGAGCAGGGAGCCAGGCACCCTGGGCTTGGGCACAAGGCCACCGTGTTGCAGCACGGGTTTGCCTGCTCACCACATTGTGCAGTTTGACCCCTTTCAAAAGGCAATTAAGTTTTTGAAAGTATCTCTGTACAGACAAGTCTGAAGACCCCAAAGGTTGGACTGTTGCTGCAGTTGGCAAGCATGCTTGGCTTCCACTTACTGAACTGAGGCAGGGAAACAACCAGGTAAAAAAAACAACCTGCAAGTCCCAGAAGACCTCAGCTAACCCATGAAAACCTGTCTGCACGGGGAGCTGAACATCTGCTGTCAGCAAGCCGCTGCTCCAGAGGTCACCTAAGAGCAGGTGTGCATTCCCAGGAGCTCAGCACCTGCTGGCAGCTCAGGAACAGCATCGAAACACACCCCAAAGCCCTGCCCCCACCCCTCGTGTCCCCAGCTCACCATAGGGATCCTGCCACGCTTCAGGGTGGAGCGCAGGCGGCGGCTGATGCGCTGGAAGCACTCCTTGGGTGTGTAGGCAGGGTGCTCTGCAGCCAGCAGAGGGAAGAAAAGAAGGCATTTAAATGGGGTCTGCAGCCCCGTGGCGTCACCTCACTTAGGTGCTCAATGAGCCCCCAGGACCCCAGCCAGCTACCGCAGCCACAGCTGGCCCACATAAACTCCCACTCAAGTTCATGATGGGGTTTTGTGGGGCCTCCAATCCCTTCAGGCACTGTCGCACCCCTGCCCTGCCATGACTGGATGGTGCAGGGAGCACCTCAGGAAAAAGCAGCCTTCCCAAAGTGCATGTAAAGGAGGGAAAGGAGAGGCTCTCCCCACCCGGCTTCCCCTCCCAGAACCTTTCCACTTCTCTTTGTTTTTCAAGGGCAGCTTCCTCTTGTGCTTCTTCCCGGCCTCCTCCTCCAGGTAAAGCAGGACACGCTCTTGCTCTTCTCCTGACCGGTTCATGAAGTCATTCCAGATCTGACAACACAAGCATGAAGCCCCAATGCAGACATCACAGGTATGCTTCCTGGTATGCCCAAGCCTCTGCCTCGAGGAGATGGATGTTTGGCACTCAGAGCCAACAAGAAGGTGGCTTTCTGCAGGGAGTCCAAGTGATGACACCTCCATCCATCCACGCAATCCAGCCAGACAGACATCAGGCTTTCCAAGGCTGGATTGAGTAAGAGCGGAAGAGCTTCACAGCACCCAGAGTGCACAGAGACCACACGTATAGCCCTGCAGCCAGAGCTGTGAACACCTAACACAGGAGAGGTGCCAGAAGACGAGGTCACGGAGGAGGTA
This sequence comes from Tympanuchus pallidicinctus, assembly GCF_026119805.1. Taxonomy (NCBI): domain Eukaryota; kingdom Metazoa; phylum Chordata; class Aves; order Galliformes; family Phasianidae; genus Tympanuchus; species Tympanuchus pallidicinctus. The sequence continues at coordinate 1,596,681 of NW_026294765.1, forward strand.
CAGCAACACCACCCGGGCTGTATGGAGCAACCGAGGTGTTTGGCAAGAGGCCTGGTGTGGAGGAAATGCTGCAGCTCACTCAAGATTACCCTCTGCAGCTTGCCCAAAGCTACGCAAAGAGCTCCCAGCAGCACTTCAAGTACAACAAGAACAGCAGCAGACCCCAAACCAGTCAAAGCACAGCACCTACTGCCAAGCCAGGCCCTTATATGGACTCTGAGGGAAATGCAGGCAGCCCCTCTGTCAGGGGCAGCAAGGTACAAGCACTCCACGCACTGAATGGCAGCAAAACAGGCAGCCACATCCTACCTCCACATAGGTCTCATTGTTGCAGGCCTCGGTGAAGATGCTCGGGGTGGCAGAGTGGGCGAGCTCAGCCTCACTGCTGCCACATTCATCTCGCTCCAAGAGTGACATCAAGTAGCGAGCTGGGGAGGAAAGCAACAGCAAAGCCCCTGAGTCCGGGGGCAGGGTCCTCACAGAAGTCCTCACTGCAGGCAGTGTAGGGAACTGGGGGTGGACTGCAGCCACCCAAGCCTTACTGTTCTCCAGCCTCTGCAGGCTCTTGCGCCCCTTGGCTTTAGGGATGAGGTCAGAGTTGCGGATGGCCTTGTTGATGTAGTACTGCTTCCGCTTGGAGGGGGAGAAGCGCTTGGATGGGGAGCTCTCCAGAGGTGGCAGGCAGTCCTCAATCCTCCTGCAGGGATGGGACAGAGGGGCTGAGCTCCCGAGGCCCCTTGGGCCCATAGTGATGGCAAGGTTGTGCAAACTAAGTAGCCTCCAGCAACAGCATTACTGCAAGAAGGCAACAACCCTGAGCTCCACCGAGACACTTGGAGGTGTTTGGCTTTTATTAGTAATGATTATGTAGTCAGGGTGTTGTTTAGATGTAGACACAGTTGAAAGAATGATCATAAAAGGGCGGATTTAACAGGAAGGTTGAACTGAGTGATCAGCAAAAGCTCCCTGGGCACCTACAGCAACTGGCTTTGCTATCAAAGTTGACCAAAGCCCAGCCAAACACAGGAAGTTTCACTGCCTTTTGCTCTTTGCTCACTTGCTAAAGTCTCTGCACCACCAGCTTCCCCTCTGCTTTGTGGGGATTTCCTTTAGCAGAGCAATAAGAGAGGGGCAAAAAAAACACCCAAAACCAACCCAAACAAACACAACGAATGAAACAGCAGCAAAACAAACAGCAGGCAGCAGGGCAACAGGGAGCACAGCCAGCACAGCCGCCCAGGGGCCGGGCACAAATCGCTCCTCACGGGTCGAGAGGTCGCAGCCCCCCCAGCCCCCATCAGCACCCCCAGGCCCGGACAGCGCCCTTCCGGCTACGTTCCCGGTACCGGCGGAGGGCAGCGGCCGGGGACACGTCGCTCCCGCAGCCCCCAGCAGCACCACCCGGATCGCCCCGCAGCGACACTCACGGGAAGGGCTCCGGGGAGCCGCGCACCGCCGCACCGCCCGGCAGCACCACCATAGCTGGGCTTCGCGCCGCCGCTTCGGCCTTAAAGGGACCGCGGAACCGGGCCCCGCTCGGCCCGACAGGAAGTGACGTCACCAAAGGGCGGGTCTGAGCGCGCTCGCCCACCCAGCCGCAAGGCGGCGCTGTAGCAGCGCCCCCAAGCCGCCTCCAGGCTCCGCGCCGCGATATTTGCATGCGGCGGCCGCTGTACTCCAATAGGAAAGTGGGGCGGGGCGAGGCGGCAGGAGACAGCCAATTAAAACGCGAGGCGGGGCGGAATGAGGCGTGGCGGGAGCGGTGGGCCAATGGCAGCGCGGGGCGGGGCACTGCCGGGCCCCCCTGCCCGCCCGTCCGGAGAGCAGCCGACGTGCGGGCACCGAGCGCAGCCCCGGCCCCGCTGCAGCCCGAGCCCCGGGCGGCCGTGGCTGCTATGTGGCTTCGCGGCGCGCGGCCTCCACCGGGTAAGAGGTGCGCACCGGGGCCGGTTACCGCGGACTGGGGCTCTTCTCCTCGCTGCCGCTCGGTGGGTGGCTCTGGGCTGCCCCGCGTTCGGTACCCGAGGTCACGGACGAGTCTCTCTCCCGCGGCGCGTTACCGGTGGACCGCGGTGTTTTTCCCTTCCCCTTCCCCCTCTTCCTCCCTCTCCGTGGTCGGTAACGGCCGCAATGCCGCGCGCCGTTTGCTCGGCCCGGGACTTCCCCTCCGTCCGACTCGAGCCGCGCCGCCGGCTGCCCATCCCACGGTCGGTTACCGGAACCCCGTTGGTGGCGTTGAAGCCGGCGGGGACCGCAGGAATCCCCGCGGTGCCCACGCACTGCGAACGGGGCTGCGGAGGACGGCACCGGGCACAGATCGCAGAGCCGCCCCGGCCTTCTTCTGTTCCCCCCCGTTCCCCCCTTCGCCGTGCCTCGTTCCCGGCCGCTGCCACGTGCCCCGGACCGAGTCCATCCCACCCCCCCCCCCCTTCCCACCCCCACCTCCGTCTCCCCTTGGGCTCCCTGTGCCCGTCCCCACGCGCAGCGGCACCGCCGGTTCCTCCTCCTCTCTGTTTCTCCTCCCTGTGCTCCCCGACTGCGGGCCGGACCAGGGAGCGTTCAGTTCCAGCGCCGTCCCCGCGCGAGGGTGAGCGACTGCCCGTGGGGCTGCAGGCATAGAATGGGGCCGGACAAAGGGGCTCGGGGTCACCGTGCTATGGAATTGCAGACACGGGGATCTGTGTGCCCATACAGTTACCCCACAGCTCTCTATTTCTGTGGCTGCAGCATAAATTGGCCCCAAATACTTCCAGTGGGAATAGGCAAAGTGGGGGCAATGGGGAATCTGAGGCTTGGGAAGCTGGTAACCCCCAATGGCAGCCAGTAGCCCTCCACCCTCGGGGCTGTGTAGGTGTTCCCCACCGTGAGCCATTGCAGGGAATGGATGAGATCTGGTTGCCAACCCTCGTAGACTCGAGGTGATTTCCCCTTTCCTGAACGAACACCCAGCAATGCAGTTTGATGAGGGGAGGGGGCTCCTGGCGTGCTGCTGGCTGAGCCCCCGTTCCTCATGTTGTTGGATGGTGCCAGGCCAGACACCTCAGTGTTTCTAGAAGGGGATTAACTGTGGGACAAGTGACCTTGTGGGTGGCTCACCTAGGAGAGGGCTGTCCTGCCCTGCAGCACAGTGTCCACGGGACCCCTACAGGATTCTGTGTTTTGGGACCATGCTTGGGGTGCTGACCGTGGGTGCTTCCCACATGTGGCATCTGCAACTCTGGGGAGCAGTGTCTGCCCCAAGGATGGCGACGCTGCACCCCACGTGTCCTCAGTGTCCCAGAGTGTCCTGCTTGGTCCCAGCAGCAAGGGACAGGCGGTGATGATTCCCTGTGTGGCCCCAGCAGGGTCTGTTATCTGCACTGCTGCTATCCGAGCTGCCTGGAGGCCCGGCTGGGCTATCTGGATGCAGGCCCCTTCCCCCTGCAGCAGCAGGGCCCGGCCTCCCTATCTCATTAGCTCGAGATTAATGAGGCTCCTGGGCTGTCTTTAACTCCTTCCTGCTCGCTGCCTCCTGACCCTCTTCTTTACTTGTCCCTGTGCAGGTTTGCGCCCACGCCTGGCCAAGGCTCAGCTGCCTGAGGACTGAGGATACTTTGCAGCCAACGGGGGGCCAAGGGCTGAACGCAACCCCTGGAAGTGCCTGGCAGTGAGGACGGAGCCATGCGCCTGGCAGCCGCCTGCTGACCCCACCAAACTCCTGACGACAGCCGAGCATCCCGAGCCCACATTCCCAACAGGAGCCCTGCTGCAAAACAAAGCGTGGGGTGGGCCGGGGGGCTGCATCGTCCCTTTCTGACCCACCTCGTGCCCCCCACGGCCTCGCAGAGCCCCCCAGTGCCTCTGCCGCCCTCCTGGGGGCTCGGCAGCCCCCTCACAGGGCTGCCCGCCCCACCGCCCTCGCCTTGGCCTCCCGCCCTGCTGGAGCGCGGCACCCTGCCGGGCGCTGCCCCCCGCGCCCCCAGGGCATCTCCCCCCGCCCCCCCGGGGCCCTGCCTCCCGCTGGCAGAGCCATGAAGCTGCAGGCAGTGATGGAGAACCTGCAGCGACAGCAGCGCGCCCGGCTGCAGCAGGCTCTGGAAGCACGGCAGCAGGAGCAGCAGCAGCAGCAGCAGCAACGCTCCACACCCCCCCCGGCGCAGCCCCCGCCGGCCTCAGGACAGACCCCTGCCCGGGGACGAGGCCCTGATCTGGCCCCAGCCCCTTTGGAGGAAGGCACAGAACCTGAGAGCGCTCACATCCAGAGGGCACAGATGGCTGCCCTGGCTGCCATGCGGGCCGCAGCCGCCGGCCTCAGCCACTCATCCAGCCCAGGGCTGTCAGAGGAGAGCCAGGAGGAGGAGGAGCGTGGTGAGGAGGAGGAAGAGGAAGAGGATGGCGGTGGCTACCAGCAGGAGATGGGCTCCGAGGAGGAGGAGGACCTGTGAGTACATGGCAGCACATGGGGCTCAGGGAGGAACAGGGGAGCCGGGGCAGGTGGGCAACAGCACCAGGTCCTCCCTTGGAGACGATGCATGGTGCCTGGGGTGGAGCTGCTGCCCTGTTGACAGGCACTGGAATCGGCTGTTTTCACCTTTCCCAGACCCATGTGGAGCCATCTGCCTCATGGCACTGGTTCCTGGCGCTGGCTGGGCAGTAGGTAAAATTCAGCTCTGTCTGAGAGCCACGCTGGGGCAGTGATACGGGATCCCAGTCTGGTTCTGAATGATGACGGGCCATCGGTGGTGCCTCTGCCCGACCTGCAGCTCCCTGGGCAGATCACAGACTCCCAAAATGAGGGACAGCCCACAGGGATGGCTGGAGGCCCAACAGACCTCATTCATATGCTACTGAGGGTCTGGGAAAGGCTTCTGGAAGTAGGGAGGGCTCGTGGGAATGTCTTCCCACCTCCTGCCCACGAGTCTGACTCTGCAGGAGTGCTGTGCAGATGGGCCACCTTAAGGGTGCTAATCACACATCTCCCCCCTTTCCCTGCTCTAGGAAGGGCAAATGGGATGAAGAAGAATTTGAAGAGGACCTGGGCGAAGAGGAGGAGGAGGAGGAGGAAGAAGAAGAAGAAGAGGAAGAAGAGGAGGAAGAAGAAGAGGAGGAAGACTATGAGGAGGAGGAAGACATGGGCGAGGAGGGGCTGGGCTCAGCGGAGGCGGTGCGGACAGGCACGGGGTCCCTGCTGCTCCGAAAGCCGCCGGCACCTCAGCACTGCCGGGGTGAAGCACAGCGGCTGCCGGGCGCACAGGAGCGACTCCCAGCTGGACTGGGCCCCCAGGGCCACGCACAGCTCCCACAGCCTGCACCCGACCACGGCGACTGGACCTACGAGGAGCAGTTCAAGCAGGTAGGAGCCGAGGGGACGTGGGGTTGGAGGGTTGAGCTGGGTTCGGTGCTGCTAAGAAACCGCCGGGTTCTTCTGGGGTTTGAGTCCCTCGGCTCGTTGCAGGGAGCTGGGAGAATTGCTGGGAACGAAGGGCTTGGGGAAAAAATGTCACTCTGGGTTTGCAAATGTGAAGATAGCTCTTGGGTTTGCCCTTCTCCACGTTGCTGGGGTTGTTTTGGTGGGCTCTGTGCCAGCAGAGGCTGCAGCCCTCCAAGCTCCGGACTCTCTTCCACGTGCCTGGCCGTGGGCTGCACAAACCCGAGCTCGGGGCTAATAGAAGGAAATAGTGTAAAGCGGGGCTCCCCGGGGGCTGCCCCGGCCCTTTGATGTGTGTGTTTAAGTACATCTGAGTTTAGGGCTGGGGGAAGGGGGCGAGAGCAAACAGCAGCAGATGGGACCCAGATGGAGAGTGTGATGTTTTGGGAGGGGTGCAGTGGCCGCTGCCCCTCGCTCAGCTTGGGGAGGTGGGCTGGGGGCTGCTGCTGCTGGGGGATAAGGCAGCACTGTGCCATCCCATTGCCTCTGTGCTGTGAGAGGAAAACGGCTGCCCAGGGCTGGAGGCTGTTGCACAACTCCCGGCCGCCCCAGCAGCGTACAGCCAGGGTTGGAGAATTTCACAGCGTGCTGGGGCAGGGAGGAGAACGCCCTGGACTGCATTCGCCTCCTGGGTGAGCAGTGCTGTGGGGTCTGGGGGCTGCCCTGCTGGCTCTGATTGGGGGAGCAGCAGGACAGGAGCTGTGCGGATCCCGCAGCGCCTGTGCACAGCTGCAGGGCTGGGAGCCTTTGCTGGAGCAGGGCCACTTGGCACCATTTGGCACAGCACGTGGCTGAGCTCCCTGTGCTGCTGCCATCCCCGTGCCCACCATCCGCAGCACGGCAGGCAGCGAGGGCAGCGTTCAGCCCCTGCTGCCCCTTCCCTGGGTGCTTCACAGCAGCCCTGGTGCCTTCGGTGCTCCTCCGTAACCCCAACGTACGTCCGTGTGGGTTTTATGAACACATTGAACTTTTCCTGTGCTGTCTCGAGTGCGTACATATCCTCACCTCCTGGCGCTGCATCGTCTTTCTTCTTGTGGTTTCTCTCTTTTGTACTTCCTGTAATTAGAGAGTGGGGGACGTAATCTTTTTATCTGTGAAAAGGCTTTTAGATACCACGGCTGTGATCTTCCTGTTTGTCGCTGTATGAGCGTATCCCAGCCCTGCGCAGGGAGCTCCCGGCCGTCGGTGCCCGGCAGCACAGCGTGGGGCTCAGTCCCACCTCTCCCACCCCACAAATGGATACGAGGGGCCGTGCACCCATCCCTCTGGGCACCACCGGGACAGCTTCCTGATTGTGTTGGAAGCACCCAGCGTTGAAGGGGAAGGTGCCTGCTGCCTCCGTGCCGTGGGTGGAGGCAAGGAAGCAAAGCGCCCGCTCGGGGAGAGGCTTCCCCCGGCACGTCAGCTTGGATCCTGGCCTCTGGATTGAGGCCAGGGGCTGTGAGCAGCGCCTGCCCGGGAGCTCCTCCTGGCTGCCCTCCAACGCGTGCCTCCCAGCTCGCCCCGGCCCAGCTGACGGGCTGGGAAGGAGCAGCAGGAATGTAAACACAGCGCAGGCAGGATGCGCCCGGCTCCGGGGGGCGCGGGGGCTGCAACCTCTCTGCTCTGTGCCTTTAACCCAGTGTGGAAAGAGTCGACTGCGAACGCAGTGCTGCAGCCCAGGGATGGAGTGGAGAGGGATTGTGGTGCTGGGGGCAGTCCCTGGGTGCTGGGGGGGTTCTTTTATTTGCTCACCCACCGCTCGGGGCTGTGAGCGCTGCTGTGCAGTGATGGTGTTGCTGTGATGGGGACGTGCAGCTTGAGGAAGGTGCTATTTCTGGGTTCCTCTTTTCTTTATTTTGCAGCCGAGCTCCTTGCAGGCCAGCTCTGCTGGGATGCAGTTCCAGCAGCCCCCCACAATCCCACCCTCCCTTTATGGCTGCACTGCCCTGGGGGGGGCTCTGCGCTCCCCTCTGCCGAGGCACTTTATTGACTCATTTGGGGCAGATTCCTGCAAATCAGCCCTCTGGAAGCTGCTGTGCAATGGGGCGAAGGGGAAGCGTGCGGGGTCGGGAAGCCAATGCGTGGCACCTCCCCATCCCTGGGGACGGCCACTGAGAGGCAGAGGTCAGCTCCTGCTGACCTGGGCGCTGCCCGTGCAGCAGCAGAACAAAGGAGCCTGCAGGGCTGGGGGCTGCCGGGGGCTCCTCAGTGGGGAGCTGGGGGGCTGCAGGCTGGGGGCTCAGCTTGTTGCTGGTGCCAGGGCAGTGCTGAAATCCTTTGCTCTTGCTGGCTGTAAGCACGTCGCTGAGCTTATGCTGGGCTGGGTGAGGAATGTGCCTTTTCCTGCAGAGGAAAATCCCCTTTGCAGGATGATGATACTGAGACCCGCAGCAACCAGTGCCTGGGGGAGGGCACAGCTGGAGGCAGTCGGAATGCTTCTGAGAACCTCCCTTCCTGGGAACCATGGGGTTTTTGGGCCCTTTACCCAGTGCAGGGCTCGATTCAAGGAATGACCCCAGCCCACTGTCCGCATCCCTCCCCAGTAACAGAGAGCAACGTGGCCCTCGCTCTTCGTTTCGCCTCCCTCCCTCTTCCTTCCTTCCTATAAAAGCCTGCAGTGGGGCTGACCCCCTGTGCCTTTGGGGCAGGAAAAGGTTTGTGCTGGTTGCCTTTCATCTGCCTCAAGTGGGATGCTGAGACCAGGGCTGGCGTCAGCCAGGCAATGCCACTACATCTGGGCTCCCAGCATCGAGCCTGGAGCTCTCAGCCGTACAGAGGCAACTGGAATAAGGCAATCCTGGAGCTCTGTGGACTGTCCCCATGCCCAGAGACACCGCAAGCTCTGGCCACGGCCGTGCTGGGCTGTGCTTGGGTGAATTGCTGAGCACAGGCAGCTCAGTGCCTGCAAACGAGCCGGCGGTGCAAAGTGCTGCGTAATGCTGCCCTGGGGAGCACAGAGCTGGAGGAACCTCAGCATAGGACCCCAGTGCGCAGTGCAGTGCCCCGGGAGAACCCCTCTCCTGACCTTTCTGTTTCGGCTGAGGATATGACTGCACCCCACTAATACCAGGAGCCTGAACCGGGGGTGCGCTCGCAGCCCACGCCATCGCAGTTTCCTGTCCCTGCCCCTTTTGGAGTTTCCTGTGCTGAATGTGAAAGCCAGCTGCTGGTTGTGCACCGTGGGCAGGCGCACGGCTCTGATTCAGCAGCAAGCCAGGTGTGTGCACCCCATCACCCCGCAGGGGAACCAGGGCTGCCCTGCCACAGAGGTGTGCGTGTGCCAGATTTCGGAGCTGGCAGCAGGGATGGGGCTGGGAGGAGCTGATTGCGCCCTGCACGTGCTTAGGGTCGCTTTGCCTCTCTGTGCCTGCCATCACAGCTGGGCTGTTGGTGAGAGCTCGGTGCCATGACTTGGTGCTGCAGGCAGGTGCTGGAGCCCCGTGGTTCTGTTCCTATTTAAAAGCAGCTTTAAAAAAGCCCACGGAGTGGGGGGAGGTTGGCTTGTGGTGAGCTGCTGGTGCTTTTAGGGGAGACGGGAGGTTTCTGAAGCGTTCCAAATTGGGATGCCTCAAACACGCTGGTAGCACAAAAACCTCAGTCCTTATCTGCTGCTGAGCAAAGCCTGCCCGAGATACGGGGTTTCAAAGTGCAACGGTTAGGATAAAAAAGCAACAAACCGAAAGCAACTCAGTAACCCCAGCACGGAGCTCAGGCCGTGTCCAGCCCTGTCCCATTCCTCACTGGTCTGGACAGGGAAAAACACCCTGGGCTTTTGCTGATAGATGTGCTGTTTTCGTTCTCCTCTCGCCGATGGCAGCGTGGTGGGTGGGGGTAATTGCAGGCAGCCCCCAGAACTGGGTGGTTGTAACACGAGCGTCGCGGTGCCCCTGGGAACGATGCTGGTTCCTGGGTCAGATTCACCCTGCAACTCAGTCTGTCCATCAGTCCGTCTGTCCGTCCGCCTGCACGGCGCTGGGGCCGCAGCCCCCGGGGCAGGTGCCCTCAATGGTTTCATGCTGTTCACATGACTCAGGCAGCAATTAAAACTGAAAAGGGGGAAATGCAAGAGGGGCCGAGGAGGCAGAGGAAATGGTGATTTCTTGCTCAAAGGCGCCCTTTGAATGCAGCCGGTGCCGCTCGCAGCGCGCGAGGATCCAACGCCGCTTTTGTTCCGGATCGGCCCCCTCTGATGGCTCTGGGGGAGGCAGTTGGTTGTGCAGCCCCAGGGACGTTCATGGCTTCTGTGGTGAGCACAGCGATCCTCTCCCGTGGCCATTTGTGGTGAAGGTCTTAAAGCTGTTCCTTATAGTGCTCGTTTTTTGGGGGGGTAAAAGCCCAAATGGTGTCCGGTGCTCAATGGGGTTGGCTCCATGCTCCCCACTTTGCTGTGGGCACTGGGGCTGTGGTGGAAGGGAGACGAAGAACCCCCCCCCCCCCAGCTGTAGATTTCCATCAGCTACACACAGAACAGCAAACTGCCAAATGCTGCTCCCGATGGGTGTGGGGAGCCTTCCCCATAGCAGAATTGAGATCAGCCCAACCTCTCCTTTCACTGGGGGAGGGAGGGAAGAGGGGGAACCGGGGCAGATTCCCCCCCTGCAGGGGCTATGCCTCTCTTAACAACAGTAGAAGAGTCCATTTACTTTCTTTTAAAATATCGATCGGAGCTTTATTGCGTTAGCGAGCCGAGCGGATGAGCTGCCCCCAGGGAGGCAGAGGGGCCTCTTCCTCGGGGGGTCCCCCCACCTTGTGCCCTCCCACACATACCCTATGGCAGGGGGGGGGGAGGTCAGGCAGATAGAGCTGGGCCCCAACCCCAGGCACTGCTGCACCCGGAGGACAGCGATTGCAGCGCCTGGCGGGCAGATAACGGGGCTGAAGAGGAAATGGGGGGGTATGGCAAGGAGAGGGGGGTGAGGGGGGAGCAGGAGAAGCGCTGGGAATGCGTGGGGTGGGAGTTGAGTTGCGTGCGGATGAGTCGCTTCCAAAGGCGCTGGGTTTGCTCCTTGTTCGGGTTTTGTTTGCTGTAAAGTGCAAAGCTGCAAATCTAGAGTGTCGGGGGTGGGGGGGAGGCAAGAAATCCTTGCCCCTCTCTATCCCCGTCCTGCTCTTTGCCACCCACTGAAGGGTGTTCCTGGTGAGGGATCCATCATGGTAATCAGCTCAGGGTGCTCCAGGAGCCTTCCCGCAGCCCTAATCCCCCAATCCCAGCTGGGGGTCAGGGACTTCTCCTCGGCTTAGCCACAAAGTGCCTCCCAGGCTCAGGTATCTCAGCTGCTGGGTCATTGCTCTGGAGGTGCCACCTTCAACCGGGGCACGCTGCTCCCTGCAAGGCGCTGGGATGCCCGGTTGGTGTGTGCCAGAGGGACCGACCCAATGTTCAAACCAGGGGTGGGAGGAGAGGACGGAGCAGGGCCAGCCCTGCTGCTGATCGTCACGCTTCTGGGCTGGGGGTCCCGAACTGCCGCCTGCACCACGAGCATCACCCCCTCCTTCAGAGCCTCAGGGCTGAATCACAGTGCTGCAGAGGAGGCAGCAGCCTCACGGCTCCGGCACAGCTGAACCAACAGGAATAAGGGCTTATTTAAAAGAGAGGGGGAAAAAAAAAAAAAAAATTGTTGCAGAGAATAGAGCACAAACCCTTTGTCAGCAAAGCAAACAGCCGTGCCGGGAGCAGAGCGGTTGGGCAAGGGTGCAGCGTTGCTCCATCGCCCTATTTCTGGCCGAAACCACAGCAGAAACACCAGGCTGCTGGGGGCGGCCGGACGTGCTGCAATCGTGGGGTGGGGGGCCCTTGGGTGGGGGGCGGCCGCTCCCCGTGTGCTCAGCCCTGATAAGGCACCTGCCTGCATGGCTGCCGTGCCGGGAGCTGTGGGCGCAGCCCCTGACCCCCTCTGTGACCCTCGCTGTAAGTCCCTTAATCTCTCCACGCCTGGGTCTCTTGTCTGTAAAGTGGAGCTGATGATAATCCTGCCTTTGTCGTGGCTGCTCCTGGGCAGGGACTCTGCTCGCTGCGGTGGAGGGAGCCCTGCTGGTACCTGTGCTCTGCAGGATGCTACGGGGAGGGGGGCGAGAGGCTTGGCCTCCCGCCTCGGTTCCCATCTGAGCATCGCCCCCGTCTGCAGCGCAGCGTTGGCCGTGGAAACGTTTCGGTGAGGTTCTGCCGTGCGCCTCAGCAGATTGGCAGCGATGGTTTGCGGGGCTGACACCCGCAGCCGGCTGCTACCAGGGCCATCCACAGCCAATGGGCCTCCCCAGAAGGGCTGGGGGTGGCACAGCCTGACCAGGACCAGCTCCCCCCCCCATGGGGACAGCTTGCTGTGCAGCGCCCGCCAGGACCGAGAGGCACGAGGCCTCGCATTTCAGGAACAGATTTGCAATTACACAAATCCCCAGCCCTACCGGGGCTGAGAGTGGAAACCCTGGGTGACTCATCTGCTTTGGCTTACAATGATCTCCTTTCTAAGACGATCATTTACATATGGTGGAATTTAAACCCCAGCTTGCCTACAACGGCTAATTCAGCCACGCTCCTGCCCCTTCTCTCCTCTGCCCGTGCAGGTGCTGGAGCTGCACACCCTGCCCATGCACCCTGCCCATGCACCATGCCTGCAGCCCCAACCCAGGCGTGCATGCAGCCAGCGGTGCCCCCCATACAGTCCCAGCTCTGGGGTGGGTTCCCCCATAGAGCCACTCACTCCTGGTGCCGGGGCGTTGCTGCCTTGGACACGCTTTCTCAATACTTACTGACTGCACTGAATTAATATTTGCACAGGGTCAGGTGTGATAGAGAGCATGTGTCAAGGGCATGCACAAACACATACGTGGCGAAGGGCTGCGGGAGCCGCTGGTGGAAGCTGACTTCCAAATGACCTTTCCTGGATGGCAGCTTTTGGCTGGAAAGAGAGGAACTGCCTCAAAACAGCGTGCTGCCGGGGCTGCCCCCCATCATGGGGTGGCTGTGGCAGTCGGGTTGCTCTGGCATGGGGAGGAAAGGGGCTCCTTGGTGACCTCTCAGCAGCCCACACTGCGCTGTGCCGTTTGCATTCCAGCCATGAACTCTGTGCGCTTTTATTGGAGCCGGAGCCCTGCGAGCTGCCACCAGCCCTCAGTCCAAAATAGTTGTTTGAAATGCAATTGCAGCAGAATTCACTTCCTCCTTTGTAAAAAAAAAAAAGAGGGAAACAAGCAACCACCCAACTGTCCCCACAGTGCTGGAGCTGGATCTGAACCCTGCTGTGGTGAAACCACAGTGGCACCGAGTGGCACCGAGCCCTCAGCCAGCAGACCCTGCATGGCACAGCGTGGTGCTCCAGGCCCGGGGTGGCTCAGACCCTTGGGGAGGGTCACACAGTGCAGGCAGGGACCTGGACGGGCTGTTCCTTCTGCTCTCTTTCCCCTCCCTGCTGCTGAAGCTGACAGAACCGGCTGAGCCGTTCCCATCTCAGGCGGGTGCTGGGCGCCTTTCCGCCGCCGCCAACCCCGGTGACTTCGTGGTGCTTGGCATAGAAGGGGGGGCAGGATCAGCCCCTCTACATGTGGGGCGGGTGGCTGACACGGGGCAGACAATGGGGGGTCAGGGAGGTTAAACGGCGACTAATTCGCTCTTTCAGTGTCTCCCTCTGCGTGGTGGTGACACCCGTATTGTTGGCGCTGACACCGGCCGCGTCCTCCAGCTGGCGGTGGTGGGGATGTGTCCCCGTGCAGCGCCCTGTGGCAGGGACAGCAGTGCAGGGGCAGCACAGGAGGGGCTGGGACCTCCACCCCAGCAGGAGACCAGGCTAGGGAGGGCAGGAGATGCCGGACGTCTGAGTTGGGGACTTTGTGATGGGCTCCCACTCATCCCTGTCCCCTGCCCCGTGTCCTGGGGGGATGGCTTTGGTGCGCCGCTGCAGGAGGGCTTCAGCACGCAGCCATAGCTGGGCTTGGGTTGGGTGCCTCGAGGCACAGCAGAGGGGATGTGGTCATAGCAGTGCTTGGGGATTTTACTGCTGGTGGCATCAGGAGGGGTTTGCAGCCTTTCTGAGAAATCAGGAGCGGATTTTACCCACGTGATGTGGGAGTGACGACATCGCCAAGGGTGCCCCTGGGATCTCTGGGTCCCTCTGGGTCCCTCAGCCCAAGGGAATGGCAGGACAGGCACCTGCGGCGGGGCCCCGTGCCCCCACTCCGGGAGGCGGCCGATCTGTGGAGGGGACAATGCTGGGAACCAGAGGGAACAATAGAGCCAACGGGAAGCGCAGCGCTGACGACCCTGTAAACCTCTCCCTGCAAACGTACCCAGGCTCCCCCTCCGGAAAGGGGCCCTCTCTGGGCTGCCCTGGGGATGGGGAGCACCCGTGCCCCCCCCGCACCCCAAGCACTGAGCTCAGGCAGCAGGAATCCAGCCGGGCCAGTCAGCGCAGCCGCCCTCAGTGCCGCCGGTGAGGCTGCCCCAGCCCTGTGCAGACCCCCACCCATGGAGAGCTCTGCCTTTCTGCTGCTTCCAGGCTCCGTTGGACCCTGCTTTTGGGGAGGGGGTTGAGCCCAGACGTGGTGCATCGCCTCAGGATCCCTGGGGAGTCAGGAGCGTTTGCATAGGGCAGGGATGGGGACAGCCCTGTGGTGGGAGGTGACCCCGTCCCTAAGCTGAGCTCTTTATCTGCCCACGGGATCGGGGATGTTCACCCTTCCTGCTGCTCGAGGGATGGGTGGAAAGGAGCCGGCCGTGCTCATCACGCGGTCAGCCGATACGAACCTGATACCTCAGCACAGCTGCTGGGCGGGCAGCAGCCCCTTCCGCAGTCCCCCCGGCAGCTGAACACCCTTGGGGCCGGGAGGGTCACACTGTCGTCCCCCTGGGTATGCCTGTATCATGCCTGTGGACCCCGAGATGTGCAAACTGCACTGCGGGCACCGGGTGCCCCAAAGCAGCAGCACAGCTTTACGGGAAACCATGTTGGAGCAGCGTCATCCGAAACGTTTTATTTCAGGACTCGTCACCAGAACTCTGGTTTTTACTAATGACTTTCTTTTTCTAAAGAATTCCACCTCCCCAACCCCCACCAGCGCTGTGCCCCGAAACCAGGCACCGGTGTGAGCAGCGCAGGGCCGATGGTGTGCAGTGGGACAGGGGCAACGCTGGGGGATGGCAAGGGGTGGGTGGGGGTCCTCACATGCAGCCCAGTTAGGAACTGCAGGGAAAGCCCTCTCCAAGTGTATACTATCCATGTAACACCTCCTGGCAGCTGAGCTGCCCCCTGCTTCGCCCCTCTGCTCTCGGCAGAAGGGAAGGAGAAGGGCAGAGCAAAGCCCTCAGTCACGCCAGCCATGCTGAAACACATCACAGTGTGCTCAGTTCTGCTGCTGCTGCACGGAGCAGGCTGGTGGCCGCTGGGTTTCCCTCTGTTCCCAGAAAGCTCCTGCATCGTGCTTTATTTGTGTGGGTTGTTGTTTATTTTTCTCCCTAAACAGCAGTCCTGACCGCTTTATTCCCCATAGCGCTCGGCCCATTGCTGGTGGGGATTTCAGGGCACCCTGGGGGGGGGGGGGGGAGGTTTCCCTTACCAGCATGCAGCCTGCACGTCACAATGAGCTGGGAAGAGAAAGGAGGAAAGCAGTGAGTGTGGAACCTGCTTGATGGTGGGAAAAAAAGGCCGTGGAAATGATTCCCTGGGGCTTGGAAACTCAGAACCGCAGCGCTGTGGCGTTTGCAGCTCGGGTCCCGGCGCTGTGGCAGAGCGAGCCTGGTGAGATCGGCACAGATCCCGCAGGGGCCTCATTACCAGCAGCCTCGTTAACAGCCGCTTCCTGGCTTTAATTGCCATGGGTGCTCACAGTGAGGCCTCCCAATGCGTTCGTTATCTTGGCACAGCCCGGCGCTTCCCGTGCCGCTGCTGCCGTTCTCCGGCATTCCTGGCATTGCCGAGAGGCTGCTTTCCATGAGCCCTTTGGAAGCCAGCAGGTCAGGATTTTCATGTAATCTGGTTTGAAGGGTTGATCTGGCCATCTACACCGTGCCAGCATCCTGCAGGCTGAAGCTCAGCACTCTTCCTGCCCAGGAAACAACAAACAGCCACATGGCACCACGATGCGCCCAGAGCGCGGCGACAATGATGGTGACACCAGGCACCACTCATGGGCTGGAGGAGCTGAGGCGTGGGCACCTTCATCCCCGGTGTCCTGGGGGTGGCTCTGCTCTAAGAGGATATCGTGGGGGCAGCTGT